>NC_138343.1:113819527-114157027 GCF_046562875.1 Panthera onca
TTAGACTGACATATAGTAATATAAAACAAAATAGGGCTCTAGGTTTCACATAAGTTTATGATGGTTGGATAACACTTTCTAATTTTATCAACTATGAATGTCTAAAAGGAATTCAACTTAAAAAAGTTAAATCTGGAGCCATATTCAAAACCCTGCTTAGTTCAATAAAAATAAAATTCACTATGGAAACAATGTGCTTTTACTATACTTCTAACAAATATTACTATGGTTAATTAACTGATTATCAGATCTATAGTTGGTAAAATACAAAAGTAATCAACATACAATTTCTCATTCTTGAAAGAGAATTCCAATCCCACATATATTCCAGTCTCATATATTCTTTTATCTTCTGTGTCCTAAAGAATTTTCGGTTAACTCCAAAATAAGTAAACATTTGCCTTGACTACAACAGAGGTCTATGGATCAGGGGTTCTTTGAAATCACACAGATTCTTTAATTGTACCAAGAGAAATTCATATTCAGCAGTTCAGGGTGGCACTGGAATATTCCTATTTTTAAAAAGCTCCCCAGCTTTTATGTTATGCAACAGTCTGGCATCAATGAGGGGAGCGACATCTGGAAACTCCTGAGGTAGATTACCTGACCATGCTGATGCACCAGGCATTATATTTATGGTCTAAATAAATCCAACAAGAGTAGTTTACAGATAACATTTTATGGTAGATTCATTTATGGAAAACGTGTGATAAAGCAAATCTTATTTTAACCTGATAAATATTAGGATTATTGTTACATTCTTGATCTTCCATTCAGTATTAACCAAATTGACCACAAACACCACACTGACTCAACTACAAAGTAATTATCTTCATGCTGTAAAAAATATTTTCTGCCTTACTTTTAGTTACTTTACCAGTAATCAATATAGCATAAGAGACATGGATAAAAACATAGATGAATCAAGATTCAGATCAAGAATCAAGATCAGATAAATCCTGTCCAATTTTGTCTTTTTTATATGTTTATAAAAAAGACAAAATTGGACAGGATTTAAATAACTAAACAAAGAAATTAGTGCTTAAATGAACTATTAAAGGAGAAAAGAGGAAAAGGACATGATTGAACTTGTGTTTTAGAGTAGCACTCAAGAGGCAGTTGTGGAGGATAGACTTGAGGGGAAAGAGATTAGCAACAAAAGGAATAACAATTAATAACTAATAGGTGATGAGAATCAAAAGTCATAGCAGTGCGGATAGAGAGGCAAAGAATAATAATAACTAGCATTTAAGTAATGCTATTGTGTAGTAGACAATGTTCTAAGCACTTTATATATATTAACTCATTTAATCTTCACTAGAATCATATGAAGTAGTGTTATCAATTGACTTTTTCTAGATAATAACCCAAGACATAGTGCCTTAAAGTAACAATCATTTATTTAGCACGGTAAGTCTCTAAGTTGGCAGTTCTGATCTCGGCTAGCATCACACAGACTCTTTGGTCAGTTGCCAAGTTGGCTGGAGACTGGCTGATCTATCATGGTCCCAGTCAGGAAGGTTTGTCTCTGTCCCACACAGTGTCTCTTCTCCCAGGAGCCTGGCTCAGTATTCTTTACATAATATTTGGGCAAGTTTTGAAATCACTGTAGCATTCAGTGCCACTTAAGACCTAGTACACACGATATCTTCTTCATTCTATTGACAAAGGTAGGTCACAGTCCAGTTCTGATTTCAAGGTGGGAAAATCAACCTCATCACTTCCTGATAGGAGCCACAAAGTTACAATGCAAAGGGAGGGATAGATTGAGGAGGAAAAGGTTGTGGCAATGTATGTAGTCTACTTTAAGTAGGTATGATTATTATCATGCCTATGTTGCAGATAGGGAAACAGAAGAACAGAGTTGTTAAGTAATTTATCTTAGATCATTCACTAAAAAGTGCAGCTTCAGTGTCTGTTGTCAAAGGCACTTACCTTTATGTCCCTATAGTTTTTAAAAAGGGTGGATAGTCAGAGTATTAGGAAGAAAACTCAGTATGATTTAATGATTGATTAGATTGGGAGGAGAAAGACAGATAAGGAATAAGGGAAGATTCAGATTTGGAAAATTGGTAACACTATTAAGAGATGATAGCAGTTGTTAATGATCCTATCCAAAATTAAGTAATTTAAAAGCATGATTAAGGCCTAGACATGGAAAAGAATAGGCCTAATAAAAATGTTGATTTAAACATTAAAGACTGACCTCTCTTCAAGTTATTTTTGGGTGCACATGTCTATTGGGCTGCTAGAGATAGAGTATTTCACTCAAAAGAAAGAGATCTAGATAAAGATACAGATTTGGGCTCCATATAGTTGGTCTTATAATTGAAAGCTTATGATTAGATGAAAAAACCCAGAAAAAGTTTTAAAAAGAAAGCCAAGGACATAGCTCCAGAGAGGCACAGAGGCAGTGCAGAGGAAAAGAAGCCTTCCATGAAACTTTAAGATGATAAAACCAAGAAACAGCAACATCAAAAACAGTGAGGTTTCAATGGAAGATGAGATACTGTGTCTCCAAGTGAAAATGTTGGAAAATCTACATAAAATATTTTAAGAACTAAAGAATCACATCCTTAAATAAATCAGAGAACCAACATGATAGTAAAGGATCTAAAATAAGGACAGAGGTCCCAGAAGGTAAGCACAGAATTTAGGGTTCCTTTATCCTGGGAGAGTTTGACAATTACAAAGAAAGTTTCTGAGAATTTGGGCTGTTCTTTTGACAGCCTCACAGATCTAAAAGAACCAAAGTTGAGTCCAGAGTCTACCAAGGCAAATGGCTTTAGTGAACCCCTTACACTTTAGTCTAGGACCTTACAAAGCTGCCCTCCAGGTGTAAAAGTAAACCAAATATTGACAATCTGTCTCAGAGCACTGCCATTTCTCTTTGAATCACCTGTCTCTTAAATTAGATTAAGGAAATTTATTAACAGATTATCACCAGGCATCCTCCAATGCATAAGCTCCTGGCAAAAATATGTGCACATTTAAATCCTTTTTGTGATATAACTTTATTCTAGCCTTCAAGTTATAACTACAAAATATTTACATATGAGATCCTCCACATAATAAAAAAATAACCAGACATATTAGAAGCAAGGCAACATGAGCAAAAGCAAAACAGCAATAAAATAGAAAAAGCAAACAATAGAAAAAGACCCACAAGGGCTTCAGAAATTGGCATTCACTGATAGACATTTTAAAATAACTGAAAATGCTGCCTGAGGAGATAAAAGACAAAATAGAAATTGATGAAAGAACTGGAAAATACTAAAAACACCCAGATGGAAATTCTGGAACTCAGAAATACAATAAACAAAATTAAGAATTTAATAGGTGACTATGCCAACAGATTAACACAATTAAAGAGACAATTAATAACCTGAAAGAAAAATCAGGAAAACAATAGTCAGAATAAGAGCACAAGGTGTGTAAGATACAAAAGAATATAGAGGATGCAATGATAAGGACTACATATAATGCTTTGGAATATCAGAGAAAAGAACGTTACTTCAAAGAGATAACATCCAAGTGACTAATAGACATTGTTAAAGTGTTTAACATAACTAATGTTCAGGAAAATGCAAATTGAAAATACAATGAGAAAATCACTACATACCAAATTAACTAAAATTTTAACAGACCAGAAGTGCCAAATTTGGTCAAAATGTGAAGTAGAATTCACATACACTTCTAGCCACGTAAGGAAAAAAGGAAGCCATTGATGAATAAGACCTAAGAATCAGAAAAAAGCAAATATCCAAGTGAAAGTTTACTTGTAGATTTTCCAAAGCTGAAATATACGTTTGTTTTGAGACAAAAAAAAATGATGGATAGATATAGATTATTTTGGAACCAAAATTCTGAGGAAGTTCTGATTATATTCTATGTTCTTTGGCTATGAGAGTGAGGCCATTAATTAAAGGGAGCAAAGCAAAGGTGGGTTAGAGAGTTTGCAAATGTTGAAGAAAACTTTGGAATGGTTGTTATGTGGAAGTTGGAGTTGACAAGGCATATGTACAAAGGAAACAGAATACTGAGAGCCAGGCTTGTAATAAAAACAAAGCAGTTTGGGTGACTCCAATGTTAATGTTTCAGTAGTATCTATGGTCTCAGTGATGCAGTAACCATCTTGGTTTATAGGTATGTCATAAATAACATTCCAGTGGTCTCTGAAGTCAATTTCTTCATTTAGTGAGAAGTATTTCTACACAGTACTCACTATAAAAGGGAATTATAGATCTGTTCAGAAACAACTGTACATAGTTGTACAGAAAAACATGCCAAGAAAAGTGAATACAAAGCATTTACATTGCATCTGGAATAGAGTGGTGAACTTGACTATGGAATGGCGTTTAATCGACATACGTGCCTAGAAACAGTAGACATTTAAATGATTTTAGACACTTTAGCGTCCGTATCCCTTAAGCCATCTCAAGCAAAATGGTGCAGGCCCTCAAATGTTAGTAAACTTCCAGCAAGAGAGATTCAGCCAACTTCCTTTGTGGACCATTCTAGTTTCTCCCAATTTTCATGGCCTGGGCATACTTTCTCACATGTTTCATGGTCTATTTAACTTTCCCTGAAGTCTGGAAAACCTCAAGAGCCTGTTGACAGCAAGGATTTTTAAAAGTCTTTCCTAAGACAGCCAAAACTATAGCTCATAGCCAGCATAGAAACGTGGATTTTTACAAGCAGACCAGTGATATAGGTTTCCCTCCTACATTCAATTACATTCCCTCATTTCAGTTCAGCTTTGCATATGAGTTTCACAAAGCTGAGTTTGACGAGATGAAATGTTGTTAGGAACTAAAAGGCAGGATCATGGAAACACCTCACCAGAGATACATTTAATTAAAATGACTCACCATAACAGCAAAAGAATAGGCAATTTTGTAAGTTGTCCCCCAAACTTTCCCCTTACCTTACCACCAACCCTAATGTGGTCTTGAAGAAAACAAACAAAAAAACCCCAGCCTAACGAAGAGTAGACAGAGTCTGGAAGGGAATACATGTTTGCTTGGTGCTCTTTTGCACTTTGTTATCCCTCTAAACACCAGAACAGGCAGGACCAAGTTTGCAAGCCCAAGAGAGACTTTCAACAGCAACCTTATCTTGTTGGAAAGTTTGCTCTGAGGTCACATGGGGCGAGCCAGAGCCCAGCTGACAGTGTGTCAAAAGGCCTCAAGCTAGCAAAAGAAAGCACTGTGAGTGCACAAAGGTCGAGCATCTTTGGAAGTGGGTAAATTGGAACAATATGATATGCCTTGTCTAAAAACATATCCCATTTTCTAATGGCAAAAGCAGTTTGTGATTGGGACTCTTAGTAGCAGAAGAAATGAAAATGAATAAAAAGTTAAAATCAGAAGAGCTGGAATTTTGTTGTTGCTGATGGTGGTATTAAAAATGAAAATAACACAAACACATGCCTAAATACATAGACAGCAATTCCTTCAAAAAACCTGAAAACTTTGGGCAAGCCCAAAGTTTGGATGTACCTACCGTCCAATTCAGGGATTCAGGACAGCATTGGATTTCACAGATAGCACCACAGAGATCTAGCTATTAAGCTCTAATTCAGTGTCACATTTCTGCCTGGTGCTGGCTGACTACTAGCCCAATTTGCTGGCTTCCCTCTCTTTCTGTTTCTTCATTGTTTCAAGCCAAGCAGAGACTTATCTTAATAATGGGTCAATCCTCAGCCAAATGTGTTCAATTGAAGGCCACCATGGGAGAATGGCAGGATATTGTCTTTCCAACAGCAAGCGAATTGCAGGCAGCTTAAGGCAATATCCATTTCACTATAATGCTGGTTTATGTTACAGCCCTTTTCAAACTTCTAATTGCTCTGTATTGCTGACATTTATAGACATGCCCTATTTTAAATGAAAACACAACACTGAGGTCAGGAGGAGGTTCTGGGACAGCAGAGACCCCAGGTGAAGCCAAAGGGGGAAATTACTTTAAAACTTCTAAATGCCAAACATGTTTGAGAAAAGGAGGAAAAAAAACAAAGTCTTGGGGCAGAAAAAACATTAATCATGGCCCCATGGTATAAATTAATAATAACTATATTTAATTCTCCTATGTAAACATTCTATGGTTGGATTATATAATTTTTAAATGAAAGCAAATATTATTCATTTGGCCTGGTAAGTCTGGTAAGTCTCAGTTTATATGGAATAACTTTGAATATGATTTTTTTTCTCCCAATTTCACTTTGATTTGTTAAAAGCAAACACACCAAGCTAACCAGGTTTGTCAGCTGCTTTTGGCAATCATGATATGTTACGAGTCTTTCAGATTATTCTAAAAGTCACAATGAATAAAATAATATATCACATTTATGTAGGACTTTTCACCTAGTATCTCATATGGTTTTATAAACAATAAATCATTCATTCCAGAATTGCAACTAAGGAGCCTCAAATAAAGTTCTAATAAGTAATTTCTCCCAAGTAGCTCCAGAAGAAGAAAGGCGTATATAGACTATGATCATTTTCATTTGTTTATGCATACATCCATTCACTGTGTTGTTGAGTCATCGATCTATATCCTGAACAAATATTTATGTCATGTTCATGTGTATTTAACACTGTGTAGATTTCAGGCTATATAAAGAACTATTAAAGAGCTTACACTCTAGTTGGGGTCTGGTTAGGAAATCAATTGTTTAAGATCCTACTCTGAATTGCCAGAACAAATTCTTTTCAACATTATTCTTACTTAACTCCCTATGAATGTCTTATTGAGGAATAAGAAATTATTAAGAAATACTCAATACTAGTGCTTTCTTTCTACATATTCTCTATATTCATGGGAAAAAATTTAGAAAAAAAATAAAAATCACAATTTAAAATGTAAAAATCACTATCAATTCCACTACAGAGAGATAAATGGTTAATTTGGCACACAGATTTCTTGTCTGTTTTAAATTTTTCTGTGTGTGTATAAAATATATCCACTTTTTACATAAATAAGATCATGATACACATGCTGATTTATAACTATCTTTTTTCAGTTATTAATATATTCTGAATATTTCTCCATGTGATTAAATATGAGTTTTTGGTATTATGAAGTCATACATAATGACCACACAATATTTGTTATTCCCACTTCACATAAAGAAAGAAAAACACAAGTAAAGTTAATTATATAGATAAATATGAGACAGTATATAAAAAGTATTTTTTGTTTGTAATTCCTTTTTGCCTCTGATTTAAAAAGCAACTGAAAAATGAAATAATTCTAAATCTAAGTTGAGAAATACATAATGTATAAATGTGTGACTATACAGAATTAAAAAGTAGAGAAACAGAGCTATAAAGAAGCAGAGTTTTTGAAATACTCTCAAAATTAAATTGGTATTAATCTGAACAAGATTACAATAAGTTAAAATTCATGGTAACATCTAATGCAGTCACTAAAAATATAACTGAAAAATATATTATAAAAAAAAGCAACAAGCAAATAAAATGGCATACTAGAAAATATTTATCTACTTAACACAAAAGAAGGCAGCTATGAAAGAAATGAGGAGAAAAACAATATAAATAGAAAATAAATAGCGAAATGGCAAATGTAAATTTTACCTTATCAATAATTAGATTAAGTGCAAGTGGATTAAACTCTTTAATCAAAAGTCAGAGCAACTGGCAAAATGGGCGGAAAATTATCTAATTTCTATGCTGTGAACAAGAGACGCATTCTGGATTCAAAGACACAAACAAGTTGAAAGTAAAAGGATGCAAAAAAGACATGTAGTAGACACACCAACCCCCAATCTGCAGTTTCATTTTCCACAGTTCCAGTTACCAACTGTCAGCTGTGGTCCAGAAGCAGATGATCTTCTTTCTGACATATCATTAGAAGGTCAACAGTAGACTATGTCACAATGCCTACATCATTCACCTCACTTCATCTTATCACATAGACATTTTATCATCTCGTATCATTACAAGAAAAAGAAGAGTGAGTATAGTATAGTGAGGTATTTTGAGTGAAAGACCACATTCATATAATTTTTATTACAGTATGTTGTTATAATTGTTCTACTTATTATTAGTTATTGTTGTTAGTCTCTCACTGTGCCTCACTTCTAAATTAAACTTTATCATCAGCATATATGTGTAGGAAAAAAACCAGTATATATGGGGCTTGGTACTACTATCCATGGTTTTCCATCTAGGTATTCACTAGATGTCTTGGAACATATCCCACATGGATAAGGGGGGACTAATATACCATGCAAACAGCAACAAAAAACAGCTGGAGTCACTAACTATACCAACAGCAGATGAAATAGATTTTAAGCAAGAATTATCAGGGACAAAGAACATTTTATAATGATAAAAGGATCAATGAATAAGAATCATATATATATATATACATATATATATATATATATGTATGTGTATATGTATATGTATATACATACACACAGTAAAACCTCGGATTGTGAGTAACTTGTTCTGTGACCGTTTTGCAAGAGAAGCAAGCATTTCTAGTAAATTTTAACTTGATAAATAAGCGATGTCTTGCAATATAAGTATTACATGACTCCAAATGTTACATGATCACAACTGAGCCAATGGTTCCTCTCTCTCTCTCTCTCTCTCTCACTGCGGGACTGTGGATGATCATCTCCCATGCTCGGATGATCAGTTTCAGGCCACAGTATTTGGCAGAAATCAGTGATTTTTTCAGAGAACAATTGGAAGGTATCCACACCTGGCACTAGTGTATTTTTGTCACTTTAAAGCACCTACGGACAGTCCTTTGCTTTTCCATACAAGAGTAAGCTTAGGAATGCTTTGCTTCATTCTAGGTCAGGCTGCCTGCAGATATAGACCCTTTCCTCTGCTGCCTTATTGCCAATTATATTAAATACAGCATATGATGAGACTTTATTAATACTATACTGTAGTCAACATCCATTAGTGATAATGAAAGTTGTCCTACACAATCACCTTTCTTTCTTTTGTCTCCCTCACACAAGCCACAAAGGTTTTCAAAGGTAAGTGCAGGTTAATTTGTTTATTTTTCTTTTTATTTTGTATTTTCTTTATTATTTGCATTATATTACATTATTGTAATCATTTTTATATGAATATTTTTGGGTTGTGGAATGAATCATCTGAGTTCCCATTATTTCTTATGGAGAAATTCACTTTGATATACAAGTGCTTTGGATTACGAGTATATTTCTGCAACGAATTATGCTCACACACCAAGGTTTTACTGTGTGTGTGTATATATATATATACACATGTGTATATATATACACATATATGTAATTATATATATAATTTTAACATATATACATAATTAATATATATAATTTATATATATGTATACATATATACATAATCAATATATATAATTTATATATATATGTATACCTATATAACAATTACAAACATATATGTGCCTAGCAGCCAATAAACAGCATGCATGAAGGAAAAACTGACCAAATTGAAAGGAGAAAGAAAATTCAACAATAATAGTTGGAGTCTTAAATATGCTACTTTCAGTAATGGATAGAATGACTAGGTAGAAGATTACAAAGAAATATGAAATTTGAACAACACTATAAACCAAGTAGACCTAATAGACATCTATAGAATACATCACCCATAGAGCAGAATACACATTCTTCTCAAGCACACATGGAATATTCTCTAGGATAGACAATATGCTAGTTCACAAACCAAGACTCAATAAATATAAAAGGATTGAAATCATACAAAATGTGTTCTCTGACCATAATGGAATGAAATTAGAAATCAATAAGAGACAGAAACTTAGGAAATTCACAAATATGTAGAAATTAAACATACTTCTAAGTAACCAATGGGTCAAAAGAGAAACCATAAGGGTAGTAGTATAAAATACTTTATGATGAATGCAAATGAAAACAAAGCCTACCAAAACTTATGATTTATAGGAAAGCAATGCTCAGACATAAGTTCATAGCTATAAATGTCTACATTAAAAAGGAAGAAAGAGGGGTGCCTGGGTGGCTCAGTAGGTTAAGCATTCGACTTCGGCTCAGGTCATGATCTCACAGCTTGTGAGTTCAAGCCCCGCATCAGGCTCTGTGCTGACAGCTCAGAGCCTGGAGCCTGCTTCGGATTCTGTGTCTCCCTCTCTCTCTGCCCCTCCCCCACTTGCTTGTGTGTGTGTGTGTGTGTGTGTGTGTGTGCGTGTGTGTGTGTGTGCGCGCGCGCGCTCTCTTTCTCAAAAATAAACATTAAAAAGGAAGAAAGATTCAAATAAATGACCTAACCTAAATAAGAAAAACAAAGAGCAACTTAAACCCAAGACAAACATATAGAAGAAAATCAGAAAGGAAAGAGTGGAAATAAATAAAATAGAGAATAGGAAACAATAAAACAATAGAAAATCAATAAAACAAAAAGATGATCTTTTGATGAGATCAACAAAATTGACAAACTGTTTACTAAATTAAACAAGAAAAAAGAAAGGAGATTCAAATTACTAAAATTAGGAATGAAAGAGGATACATTTCCACTAACCTTATAGAAATAAAAGGGATTATAAGAGAATATTAGGAACAGTTGTAACCCAGCAAATTAGATTACCTAGAATAAATGATCAAATTCCAAGACAGACATAAACTGCCAAAACTGATTGAATAAGAAACAGAAGATCTGGATAGACCTATAACTAGTAAGGAAAGTGAATCAATAACCAAAAAACTTCCTACAAAGAAAAAAAAAAAGCCCAGAACCAGGTGGTTTCATTGGTGAATTCTACCAAATATTTAGAGAAGAAACACCAATCCTATACAAGGTCTTCCTAAAAATAGAAGAGGAGGAAATACTTGCTAACTCATTCTACAAAGCCACAAAAATCAGATAAAGATATCACAAGGAAAGAAAATTATAGACTAATATTCCTCATGACTATAGATACAGAAAAAACACTAGCAAACTAACCTACCAACATCTAAAAAGGATTATGTAATATAACCAAGTTGGATTTATCCTAAAAGTTAATCAATGTGATACACCATACTACAATACAATAGAATAAAAGTAGGAAATGCATGCTTATCTCAATAGATGCATAAAAAGCATTTGACAAAATCTAACACTGTTTCATAATAAAAACACTTAACAAGCTAGAAATAGAAGGGAACTTCCTCATCCTGATAAAAGGCACCAATCAAAAAACTACAACTAACATCATACTAACTGGTAAAAAAGACTGAAATCTACCCCTCCCCACCAATAACAAAAACAAAACAAGGATGCCCACTCTTTCCACTTTCATTCAACATTGTATAGGATGTTTTAGCCAGGATGATTAGGAAGAAAACAAATAAAGGCATCCAAATTTGAAAAAAAATAAGTAAAACTATCCCTATTTGTTAATGACATAATCTTATTATTAAATACTCTCAAGAATCCAAAAACAGATACACAAACATAATAAGTGTTAAGAAGGTGAAAGACTTCAACATGGTTTATTGCAGGATATAAGATCAATACACATAAATATGTTGTATTTCTATATACTATCAATGAATATTCCAAAAATGAAATTAAGAAAATAATTTCACTTACAATAGCATCAAAATAATACTTAGGAATAGATTTAACAGAAGGAATCAAAACTTGTACACTGAAAATCACAAAATGTTATTAAAAGAAATTAAAGAAGGGGCATCTGCGTGGTGTCAGTTAAATATCTGACAGTTTTGGCTCAGGTTATGATCTCATGGTTTCATGAGTTTAAGCCCTGCATCAAATCAGGCTCTGTGCTGACAACATGGAGCCTGCTTGGGATTCTTTCTCCTTCTCTCCCTGCCCCTCCTGCACCCACCTCATGCGGTCTCCATCTCTCTCAAAAATAAATGCATAAATACATAAATACATAAATAAACCTTAAAAAATATACAAAAAAAATTAAAGAAATTAAGGAAGATCTAGATAAATAGAAAGACCTCCTATGTTCTTAGATTGGAAGACATAACAGTGCTAAGACTACAATATTCTCCAAATTGCTATTCAAATTCATAGTAATCCCTTTTCAAATTATAATTGCTTTTCTGGACAAGCTGATCCCAAGATTCATTAGACTGCAAGGGACCCAGAATAGCCAAAATAATCTTGGAAGAGAACAAAATGGAAGAACTCACAATTCCTAATTTCAAATCTACTACAAAGCTACAACAATCAAGAAAGTTTGGCACTGACTGGGATAAGACTAGACAATGGGTCAGTGTAATAGAATTAAAAGACCAGAAATAAGCCATGGTGTTTTTGGCTAACTGATTTTCAATGAGGATGTCAAAACTATTTAATGGAGAGAAAGAATAGTCTTTTCAACTAATGGTAACAACTGCTTGTCCCATGCAAAAGAATGGATTTGGACCTGTATCTCCAATCATATGTGAAAACTAACTCAAAATGTATCAAAGACCTAAATGTAAGAGCTAAAACTGTAAAACTCCTAGAAGAAAACACAGATAAAAATCTTTGCAACCTTGGATTAGTAAATGGTTTCTAAGATATAATAACAAAAATTAAAAAGAAAAACACAAGCAACCAAACATAAAATAGACATATTGGACTTCATCAAAATTAAAAACTCTGTGTTAAAGGATACTATAAGGAAAGTAAAAATACAACCCACAAAATGGGAGACTATACTTGCCAATTATATATCTAATAAAGTCTTACTAATCAGGGTAAAGAACTATTAGAAGTCAACAATAAAATGTCAAATAACCCAATTAATGAAAAGCTAAAAGACTTGAAAGACATTTTTTCCAAAGATATATAAATGGCAAAAACAAGCACATGAAAAGATGTTTAACATCATTAGTCATCAGGAAAATGCAAATGAAAACTACAAGAGGTATCACTTCATACCTACTAGGAAGGAAGGGAGGAAGGAAGGTAAGAAGGTAGGAACACAGGCAGGCAGGAAAGGCAAAAGGAAGAAAGGAAGGAAATATAAGAAGTCTTGGTGAGACTGTGGAGAAACTGGAACTCTCATATGCTGCTGGTAGAAATGTAAAATATTGCAGCTCTATGGAAAACAATTGAGCATTTCTTTAAAAAGTTAAGTGTAGAATTACCACATGATCTAGCAACTCTGGTCCCAGAATTCTTGTCAAGAAACCTGCATACTTATGTTCATACAAAAACTTCTGCATGAATGTTCATAATATCATTATTCATAATAGCCAATTGACATCAGAAATCTCAATAGAATAACATCATTTTATATATACCATATATGTATACACCTAAGATATATTACCTATACATGCCATATATACTACATACAGATAATATAAACATATATTATACTACAGTGTAATAAAATGCAAGCCATAGAAATCTCAACATAATATATAATACTATCAATATTATATATTATATATACTATATAAATACTATACAAATAGTATTGTAGTATAATAAAATATATATTAAGCATTCTTATTGGTCTTAATAGTCTTACATTAAAGCAATACAGGTGAGCTGAAAACTACAAGATAATTGAGATGTACAAGGATATTCAGCAAAAATTGCTTGTATGAAATAAGAAAATAACCTAGAACTATAACAATTAAGGAAAATATTTTATGGTATACACATACTTTGAGTTATAGAACATAGTGTAAATTATTTCAGCCTTTTGAACTTGGTAGGATTTTGCTTAAAGCCCAATATATATAATATTTACAAATGTTTTATGCATGTTTATCAGATTTAGATGAATGGCCACACTGAAGGGCATGAGGTCAGCATTTGCCACATTGTCCTCAAAAGGCCAGGTGGCATAGTTTGTAAATGTAGGAGCAATTTCCAATGGGGCAAACTTCAACTAACAAGAGACAGGAGATGGGAGAGAGGTAGAGCTAAAAGCTATCTCACTCTTCCTTTCTCCCATTACAAGGCATAGTGTCCGATAAGGATTTTCTGGAGATGCTTCACTTACAAGTAACCAGGTACCTCTTTAAAGCAGGAGGCAGCTAGTAACATATTACGTTAGACTCATTTCCCATCCTTCCTTATCTCAGGCTCATTTCCCCTCATTTTGTTGACCTGGAATTTCACCTCCCAATAAAACATTAGTTCTTTAGCCTCAGGCTTTTATACCAGGGAAACCCAACAAACAACAAAAGGACTAAATAAAGTTGAATTTAGATAAATAGGATGTCATAACTAGTCGATAAGATTTGTAAACTATCTCTGATGGGAACAGATATTGAATTGGACCTAGAAGGGAGTGGGTATAATTTCTGCTGGTTGAGAATGGAGAGTGGGTACCAAGGAAATAGAAAAGAATTTCATGTAGAAAAAATAGCATTAATAGAACAGTAGGAGGCAAGATGTATATTTTTTGTTAAAAGGAATGGTTTCAGATATTACAAAATATAGAGTTCATGTTTAAGGAGGTGGTTCCAGGTATTAAATATTGGGTTATTCAAATCTGATGTTTCATAACCAAAAAGACTTCTGATTGGAGAAGAAAAGCAAGAAGGGAATAAAAGTTTTCTGATGGTTAAACTTGAGGAAGTATTTTTCTTCTCCTCAATCAAATCCCTGTTTACCCATTTGTTACCCTCAGTGCTCAGGGATTTGGATAGTCTGCCTGTCTTTCCAATCAGCTGAATCAGGACAAGCTAAGTAATGTTCTAAAGCAACCACAATCTCAGTAGGTTAAAACACCAAAGATTTCTTTCTTGTGCTTGTTACATACCCATTGTAGCTTGCAGTCATCCTTCTCTCTAGAACCCGAGCTGGGAAAGTAATTCCTATCTATAGCATTTTCAGTCACAATGGCAAAGGGGAAAGAGAATACACTATAGGAGAACAGCCTCATAAAGCTTCAGCCTGGAAGTTACAGAGAACATTATAACTCATTTTTTATTAGCCAATACAAATCATTTGGTAAGGCCTAACTTCAATTATTCAGGAAAATCTAATGTTTCTTCAATGAGGAAAAAATATTGAGGAACAATAACACAGCCTAACACAGTAGGCACTCAACAAAAATTCCCTCTCCTCTTTGACTTAATACCCACTCAGCAGAAACTCAGGTGGCATAAAACCTGCATTACGTTTTATTTTATACTTTTTTCCTATCTAAAGGAAACAAAGAAAGGAAATAAAATAATACCACAAGAGTCATAAGGTTAAAAGAAACCTTTAAAAATACTCCTATATTGGGAGGTGGGAGGGAGGGGAAAGTGGGTGATGGGCATTGAGGAGGGCACTTGTTGGGATGAGCACTGGGTGTTGTATGGAATCCAATTTGACAATAAATTTCATATTAAAAAATAATTAATAAATAAATAATAAAATAAAAATATTCCTATATTAGTCTTTGATGAAAACTTTATTTTCACTCTTAGCCATTTCTTTCAGTTCTAATAACAAGCATATTAACTATTTTGTAGCAAAGACTGTCTCTCAGCATTCTTGATCTCCATCATTCGTTTTATACTAGAAGTCTTATCATGTAAGCAGGGAATATTTATGCTCTGCTATACCCTTAATTTCCAATCTCCTTTGCAATTAGTCATGTCCTTATAGTCAATTATGTGCCAATAGGTTTTCAGTGGAAATAACATGTGCAATTTTTGAGTAATCTTGAAGATAAAATCCTAGATAGACTTTTCCTAGATAGGGACAATTTGAAGAGCTGCCAGGGGCAGCTTGCTGGAAGTCATGAGCATACAAGTCTAAGAAGGGAGACCTCACCCACTAGTTCAACCAATCACCCGTCCACATTTCATCTTTTATGTGTAAGATAAATAAACTACTTCTTTTGGCCAGTGTTGTCAGTGTGTCTTTGTTACAGTAGTTTGGCTTATGTCCTAAATAATGTTCAGTTGTTAAATTTTGTTCTACCTTTAGTCAAAGCCCCACATCTTTACTTGCTATTCTAAAATTCTGTCTGAACTCAGACTCACAGTAAAGCCTGTGGGGTAGCCTCAGAGGTGACTGTCATAATTTTAAGACCATTTCAATTCCTTCTAAACACCCAACAAAACTTTTCCTTCTTGGACTTCCCATTAATTGCCTGCTTCTAGTACTTCTAGTAGTATCTTCTAGTACTAAATTCATTTGGAGATAAGATTAAAAAACCAAGTTCAAAGTTCAAATTTTTACCTGTTCACATTACTAGATCTTACCATTTTGCTGAATCTATTCTTTTTCTTCATTTAAATGTAATATTGTCAATTCTCATCATAGGAAGTGATCTGCCAGAATTTTATTGGCATAGCTTTATTTTATCAAAATATCTCAAACAAATAATTAAGAAGTTTATAAGATAAACAAAATAGCTAAGTCAGTACATATGACCCTTAAACAATGTGGGAATTAGGATTGCCAAACCCCTACAGAGTCAAAAATTCATGCATAACTTTTTGACTCTCTCCAAACTTAACTACTAATAGCTATTGTTGACTGGAAGCTTTACTGATAGCACAATCAATTAACACATATATATTAATCACTGTATTCTTACAATAAAGTAAGCCAGAGAAAAGAAAATTTTATGAAGAAAATCATAAGGAAGAGAAAATATATTTACAGTACTGTGCTGTAAAAAATCCACGTATAAGTGGGTCATTGCAGTTTTAACCTATGCTGCTCAAGGGTCAATTATAATTGAAACTAAAACTGCTCTTTTGAAAATTAAAAATAGACCTACCCTATGACCCAGCAATAGCACTGCTAGGAATTTATCCAAGGGATACAGGAGTACTGATGCATAGGGGCACTTGTATCCCAATGTTTATAGCAGCAGTCTCAACAATAGCCAAATTATGGAAAGAGCCTAAATGTCCATCAACTGATGAGTGGATAAAGAAATTGTGGTTTATATACACAATGGAGTACTATGTGGCAATGAGAAAGAATGAAATATGGCCCTTTGTAGCAACATGGATGGAACTGGAGAGTGTGATGCTAAGTGAAATAAGTCATACACAGAAAGACAGATATCATATGTGTTCACTCTTATGTGGATCCTGAGAAACTTAGCAGAAGACCATGGGGGAGGGGAAGAAAAAAAAAGAGGTTAGAGTGGGAGAGAGCCAAAGCATAAGAGACTCTTAAAAACTGAGAACAAACTGAGGGTTGATGGGGGGGTGGGAGGGAGGGGGGGTGGGTGATGAGTATTGAGGAGGGCACCTTTTGGGATGAGCACTGGGTGTTGTATGGAAACCAGTTTGACAATAAACTTCATATATTGAAAAAAAAAAACTGCTCTTTTGTCAGTAAGTGTACATTTACACATTTATAAAATATCTCATACAGACAAAAAAAAGCAGGTATAATTTCCTTGAGAAGTAGAGGGCCATCTTCCTCCAAAGATTTTACTTTATATTCATGTCCTATTTATTTTTTTTTTATTTTAAAAGTTTATTTACTTATTTTGAGAAAGAGAGAGAGAGGGAGAGAGAAAGAGAGCATGAGCAGGAGAGAGATAGAGAGAGAGGGAGAGAATCCCAAGCAGGCTCCGCAAGCCAGACGTGGGGCTCGATCTCACAAGCCACCAGCTCATGACTTGAGCTGAAGTCAAAAGACAGATGCTTAACTGGCTAAGCCACCCAAATGCCCCTGTTCTATTTATTTTATTACCTGATAATGTTTCATGAATTTTGCAACAGGAAGGTAGTGTTTCTGCTAACCTAATATTTAGAATCAGACAATCTCTGTGGATAATTGGATAATAACCTATTTTATTTTTATTATCTCTGTAAAACATTCTGTTCCTCAGTGTTTCTTAACTCTCTATTTCAAAGTGTTAATGAAAACAGGCCATTGCCTACAATTGTTTTGTAAAATGTCTATTGTTTGTACGACACAGAACAGCCCTTCTGAATCACCAACGGTTCATTCTTTGTCCTAAATTTGGTTGAAGTCTTAAAGGTGTATAAAGTATCTTTATGTGCCTCATCTACCTTCCTTTCATCTTTCAGAACTCCATATAGACTGCCCCCAAACAATATATATTACATTTCTCATGCTGATCTCCACAATTGGGGCATGAGCTTCCTGAGCTCAAGGACTCTGTCTCTTCTGTCTCTGAATTCCCAATGTCTGTTACCTGTCAGGTCTTCAATTATCAGGTACTGAATAGTCATGCATGAATGGATGAGTGGAGAGAAAGGTAGAGGAATGCAGAAACAAATATTCATGCACTAAGACAATCTCAAATAAAAATTTCCCTCTAAATATGAGTAAATAAAAGGGTTAAGTAAGTAACTGAAATTGAAATTTCTCTTGTCAGTTAAGTACACACTTCCTAAAACTACTTACCTTATTATTGACATATCAACTAGGTCCTTACTTGGTAAGAACTACATTTGGCTGTTAACCTCAAAGTGCAGGT
Organism: Panthera onca; assembly: GCF_046562875.1. Taxonomy (NCBI): domain Eukaryota; kingdom Metazoa; phylum Chordata; class Mammalia; order Carnivora; family Felidae; genus Panthera; species Panthera onca. The sequence goes on from NC_138343.1 coordinate 113,837,927, forward strand.
AAAGATAGCATTAAAATAATTAAAAATGGACAACAGACTGAACCACATTAATCCATTCTCCCCCTGGAAGGAGGAGCTGGTGTGAGACTAAAAACTGTTGGGTGGAGAAGTCCATAGAAAACATCTGCCAGTAGTGTTTCAAAGAGTGAAGGGGACACTTATTGTGTGTGCTATTCCAAAGTCCCCCAAAACACAACATCAATGGAGTGCTGTTTGTTTTTTATATAGTCAATAGATCAAAAGCCTGAGCAGCAGTGCAATCTGCTCTTTGTAAGGAGAAAAAGGTCTATCCAGAGAAGTGGGGGGACACATCTGGAAATATCTGTCTATGAAGCTGCTTGAAAAATCACCATGTAGCAGCAATAGGAGAAACATCTGTGCAGTGTGAAGCAGACCAGCCAAGGAAGGGAGCTGCTGGGAAGAGAACCACATAATCAAGACACAGATTAGGGTGGAGACAGGCACCCCTTGAATGACAAAGCTTGCCAGATCACATTTTTAGCCACATGTAATCAATAAGGACAGTTTTCCCTTCCAAAGAATTTAGATTAACAGCACCTGCTCCAGGCATAGCAGGGCAAAGGCAGAACACAATATGGTAAGGTAATTTCTCAAAGAGATCGCCAAATGTCATTGTAGAGCAAAATCTGTGTGTTATGTGTTCACTGTGAAGTTCTAAATACTAATGCATTATAAAATAGTGCATTACAGCAGCTCATAAACATGAATTTTAACTCAAAATTAAACACAGTTTTCTTATACAATGTATATACACAATTAATAAAAAATAGTTTGAAATATTTTTTATCAAAGCAACACAAATTCAACAATTTTCCTAAAACAAGGTTTTATGTTGTTACATTTTGAGTTAATACCATCATACTAGTTCTGAAAAATAAATACACAAGTAGTGAATATTCAGTTGCATTCCCTTTAAATTATAAATTCATCAAATTATTTTCCACATTCCTAATGGGACAGCTCTATGATTTAAATCAAATCGACTCTTCTATTTAAGCAAAATATAAAGTTAGAGTTTTCACTTACATCTACATTATTTAAAATACTGTACAGCTGTGAAACTAGATTAAAAGTACACTCAGTGTTTTTGTTATTTATGAAATTTGGCCTGTAAACATGGTTCCCAATATTGGTATTAATTAACAAGTTGTCACTTTATATTAGGCTGGAGTTGTTTAATGCTTTCATTGCATCTTGAGCCTGTCTTTACACTACAAAGTGAAATATGGAGGAAATCATATAGCTATTTCAGACCAAAATATATTTGCTGTTGAGGAAGACATCAGGGAATTTTGTCAGAATCAAATACCTTGGATTTCCCCATTGAATCATTTCATTAGAATCTTGCCCAATTCTTTTCATTTTTCCTAGTCCATGTTGCCAGGTTTTAAAGGAAAAATAGATATCTTTCAACTATCAAGAAATAATGTATCTTACACATTTAATTTATACATTAACTTTATTCTTTGGCAAACTTATTCCTTTCTACAACCTTGTATTAAAGTGTTAATCTTTTTTGTGAGCAACAAAACTGAAGTTCTGAAGAGTGATTTAACTTGCCTCAAGTTGCATAACTGATAAATTGCAAAGCTAATATTTGAACCCAGGTATTCTGATTGCAAGTCCAATAATTTTTCTAAATATTTCTGAAGAATCTTGGAAAGCTATTAAAGACTGAGGGGGCAGGGGAGCTCACAATTATAGTCTCTACACATAAGCTCTGCGGTAAGTGATTTATATGCTACTGAAATTAATATTTTCCAAAATCTTGTGAAGTAGCTATTATTTTCTCTATTTTAGATGGATAGTTTTACAGAGAATGAATAATTTGTCTACAATGAGACAACTGATGAATGTCAGAGCTTGCATTCAAACGTTAGCTTGACAGACTATCCTAGACCCTTGCTAGGTAATCGGCAGCAGTCCTCCAACACGAGGGATGCCAACTGGAAACTTGGTAGATACAGAGAATCCTGGACCACACTGTCAACCTAATGACCATTTTTAACATCATCTCCAGAAGATTCATAAGCACATAAAGGTTTGGGAAACACTGCTATACACTACATTAGCCTGACATCAAAATTTAATTTATTAAAGAGCACAGCAGAACACAAAGAGTCCACATGTTCATATGTGGCCATCCCTACTAGACTATAAGCTCCTCGAGGGTAAAGTCTAAAACTGTTACCAGTAGTGGCACAAAATCTGGTGCTAGTAACTGCCTAATACATGTTACCTGCATATATAAAGCAACTATTTGGAGTGCCTGGATGGCTCAGTTGGTTAAGCATTGGACTTCAGATCAGGTCATGATCTCACGGTTCATGAGTTCCAGCCCCACATTGGGCTCTCTGCTGTCAGTATAGATCCCACTTCAGATCCTCTGTCTTTCTCTCTCTGCTCCTCCCCTGCTTCTGTGTGCACACATGTGCTTGCTCGCTCTCAAAAATAAAAAATAAATGTAAAAAAATTTTTAAAAAACAAGTATTTGGCCAACACCTGTATATAAATAAGATGTTCTTTTTATTTGCTACATGTATCAGGGGATGTTAGGCAGGGAGTAGGTTACTTTACTTTTGTTATGCCTATGATTCAACGAAATATAAAACTATCTTAATAAAATGTGATTTTTTTCAAAATATTGTTTAAATGGCTTACATATTTTTAAATTAAGTTTGCTTCTTGTTATTTTTGGAAAATAGCATTTATGGTGGGAACTTAAGAGCTGCTCTAATATGTGGCTGTGACAGCATTTATATTTGGCTATCTAACCCCACAGAGTGAAAGAGATATATTCAGAAAGCTAGGAATCTCAGTGAAGAGACACAGAGCTACAGAGTTGGAGAAAGGAGGTAGGGCTGACAATGAGAAGGAGTGATAATGACACAGGTCACTTTAGTGGTTTGAGTCTCAGAAACTGCATGACAGAGGAATTGGCAGAATAAAAAAGAGATGGAGATTAGGACTCAAGAAAGTTTTGGAAAATGCCCTAAGAAAAGAAGAAACAATAGTATGTTATTCATATTATATTATTATATTCACCGTTGTATTATATGTTAATGTATTACAGTATAATGTACAATATACTATAACATGTAATACAACTATATGTAATTATTTTAATGTAATAGTATGATATATGTTGAAAATATATTAATAACAATATTTTTAGGAGTTAAAAGATGGGGAAACAAATTAATATCTATTAAATGTTTACCACACACTAGAAACTATGCAAGGTGCTTTATTTCTTTTAATTTTACAATAATGTGGAGAGGCTTCCATTTTTCAGAGAAGGTAAAGGGTACTCAAAATGGTGAACCAATTTGTCTAAACCAAAATTTAATTCCTATTTTTACTGTTCCAATCCTGGCTGAGATTCATAATCACCCAACGGGCTTTTAAAGTTATAAATATAAATATCTGAGCTCCTCATCTATAAATTTCAGTAATATCTACATATCTGTTTAAAATTCTGCAAATGTTATGATGTACAAAATTGAAAAACATTGCATTATACAATACTTCCTTTGATCTATTGTGTGCAAAGCACTATACTATGAGAAATAAGAAAGAAAAATCAGGTGGACCTCCTGCCCTCAAAGAGCATCTAGTCTAGTTGGTCCAATAAGTCAGTTTCAAAAATAGCACAATATATAGGGAGATGACATAATTCCAATGTTATTCCTTCAACTTCCCAATGAAGATTGCTATTTTACTGGTCTGTGAGTACAAATAGCCAATAATCAGATTACCACAAAACAAATTATCCCTTTACCTATATATATTCATGGTAAATCCATTTTCCCTACACTCATTTCAATATATTTTTTTGTCTCTTCACTTACCCCTCTATAGGCACCAAATATTTAAAATTACTTCATAAAGTTTTTTGCCTTTTTTTTTTATTTACTATGCCCACTAACTTGGTTTTAGTATAAGTCATCATTACATTATGCCTACATTATTGCAAGCTTCTTAGATTCTATCCATAGTTCTTTACTTTTCAAAATCCATCTTATACCCTACTGCCAGGTTAATCTTACCAAATACTACATTCTCAGACATCTTCCAGGCCAAACTCCCAGTGATTTCCAGCTACTTAAGATGGAACCTTGAACCACAGAGCCTGATTGCTTCACTACCCAGTCAGTATTTACTCTTGCCACTTAGTTTCTGCCTGTCATATTACATGTTAGCAAGAATATAGAGTAAGTGGAGCTCTCACATACTTTTTAATGGAAATTGTGAAGAGCTATGTAAATTTCTCATAAACCTAAACACACACTTATCTTATGACCCAGCAATTTCACTGTTAGGTATTTTTCTCAGGAAGGAGAAATGCATACAGGAATATTCACAGAATCTTTTATTCATAATAGCCCTAAACTAGGATCAGCCCAAGTGTTCATCAATAGACAAAAAAATAAACTATAGCAAATTCATACAATGGAACACTACCCAGCTATAAAAAGGAACTACTGATGCAACAAAATGAGTGAATCTCAAAGATAGTTTGCTAAATTAAAGAAAAAGCAAAACTGATCTACGGCCAAGAAATATCAGAACATGGGATGCCTCCAAAACAGCAGTTAGAAAAATGTACCAACAACAGACACAAGATAATTGTTTGGAGGGATAGTAATGCTCTGTATTTAGACAGAGGTTGTTTTATAAATGTATGTGCAGTTGCCAAATGCACTTAATGGTACACTTAAGATTGGGGCATTTATTGTATATAAATTTTATTTTCAAAAAATAACAGTAAATAAATATTGAATCCACCTACCAATATACATGATGAAGTGTTTAAGGGTGTACTGATATACTGATGAAGTATACTGATGTCTGCAACTTACTCTGAAATAAATTAATAAATTCACAAGATGGATCGACTTGTAGAAAGGATATATAGACAGACACATGTGTGATAAAGCAAATATACTAAAATCTTAACTATAAAATTTAGGTAGTGATATACAAATGTTCACTGTAAAATTCTATCAATTTCTGTGCATTGGAAAGGTTTTATAATAAAATGCTGGTGGAAAAAAGGAAACCTGGATTTCCATTACTTCCCAATATACACACTCTGTTCTAGCCAGTGTGGTTGACTTCTACTTGACCATCCTCATTCTTTCTCACCTCTGTAACTTTTAACCTATTAACCCCCCCTCACCTTTTTTCATACTCAAATCCAACCTTATCCAAGCTATAGGCTAACCTCTTCCTCAAAACTATTGATGACTAATTCCATCTGAAGTGATATCTCCTTCTTACAATGAAGCTTAATTAACTTGATGGTTTTCACTTGTACTTAATTACAGAGTGAGGTGAGGAATGTGCTAGTATAGTGACATGGCATAGGCCATGATCTAGAGACAAAGCACGTAGGATTTTTGTTACTGTTGTTGTTGTTGTTGTTGTTGTTGTTGTTGTTGCTGTTGTTGTTTTAATTTTTTTAATGTTTATTTATTTTTGAGAGAGAGAGCATGTACCACTGGGGCAAGGGCAGAGAGAGGGAGACAGAATCTGAAGGAAGTTCCAGGCTCTGAGCTATCAGCACAGAGCCCAGAGCACGGCTTGAATCCATGAACTGTGAGATCATGTCCTGAGACAAAGTTGGACACTTGGCCAACTGAGCCACCCAGGCACCCCAAAGCACCTAGTTTTAATTCCAGCAGCAGAACCTACTCTCACCCAAGAGTCTTAGGCTTGAGATTTCACACCTTAAAACCAAAAAAATTACTATCTCCCTTAGGTGATTACTGTGAGGAATAGATACATTAATGTTAATATCTTCTGCCTGACACATAAAGCCCAATAAGTGATAATAATTGTTACCTTTTTGATATTTATCATTGTATCTTACAGTACATCTTAAATTCTATAAATTCCTTACAGCACAGGTTGACATAGACATATTATTTCACTGCATTCTTCTGCAAAAATGTGTCAAGTTGAAAACATAAGTAGCCACTAAGAAAGTATGTCTTGAATGAATGAATGAGGAAATAATGCCTTAGAGTGTTTTACTAGTGTGCTGTGCCATCTCTCTCTGACTCTTCCAGAAATATAGCCTTAACTAATTTCTTCCAAGCAGTATATAACAAAATTACTTACAAATGAAAGGCTATGTTTGTTAATCTAATGCATATTCTTCACTGTTGTTTCAGAAACACATCTATGTTTCCACTGCTTTTAGAATCATAAAAAGAAATATTTGATATGTATTGCTATTCTGTGAGTGTTTCCTGACATACTAGGATCAAATTAGCCATTCATCATCTAGAGTGGGGAATTCGGGAGTTCTGGAGATGCTGAACTTTGAAGCCCTATAATACAGAACAGAATCAAACAAACATCAGTTATATGTCCTTGCTGTTTCTTTAGAGAAATATTAAAACATTGCTGGAAGCTGTAATTATATAAACTTCAAAAGAAAGAGGAAATCAAACATTGTACAGGATCATGGTAAGAAGGGCCCTAAAGAAATTATAAATGAGTGTAGTCTTTTGGGAAGTCATCAGAATGATGAGTTTTCATCTCAAAAGCTTATACACATTTTTCAGAATTCCAGAACCATGCAGTAGTTAGAAGTCATAACTGCCTATGTGTGAACATTGCCCTTTTTACATGACATAGTGAGAATTTAAAGCTTATGCACAGATGGCTTTAAAATGTCAGGATAGCGGGGCGCCTGGGTGGCGCAGTTGGTTAAGCGTCCGACTTCAGCCAGGTCACGATCTCACGGTCCGTGAGTTCGAGCCCCGCGTCGGGCTCTGGGCTGATGGCTCAGAGCCTGGAGCCTGTTTCCGATTCTGTGTCTCCCTCTCTGTCCCTCCCCCGTTCATGCTCTGTCTCTCTCTGTCCCACAAATAAAAAAATAAATAAATAAAAAACGTTGAAAAAAATGTCAGGATAGCTACTTTGTCCTTCTCACTACCCAGAACTTTTAAAGGAGATTTCATATCTATAACTCACATGAAAAGCCTGGCTAGAACACAATTTTAAAGAAAGCCCAATGTCTTTATTCTGTTTTGAAGCTAAGGCTGGGTGCTTTACTCCAGCCTGGTTTCTTGGAAGGAAGGTTCCCAGTCATAAAAAGACTGGAAAGTAGATGTATGAATGAGCACACTACTGGAATAGCTCAAGATAAAGAGGCCACAAGGGCCCGTGGTCAAGTAAAGGGGTACATCTGGTGAGGAGGGGTTATATGTTCCTTCCTACGAACTAACTGCACACATTTAACAAGTAGCAGAAATTGTTTATGCTTCCATCAGAAGAGAAAAGGCTGGCTTGAGTCAAACTGAGGTCCCTAAGAGCTAAAGCCTCAGGCTTTACCAACAGAGGGGCTATTCAACCAACGGTGTCAATCTTAGGATTGATACTACCCTCTACTACAAATGCCTCAGGCACTGGCTCTTGGTTCTCACAGGTGTTCACCAGATATTTACCTATGTGAGGACAGTGAGGTCTCATTGCATGTGAAGGCTAGAGGCCATGTATAGCAAGCTAACACCATATCTAGGATTAATTTATAAATGTCATATTTCATTTAACATCTAAATTTCTCCATCACCCCAGCAGTACCTAATTTTCTTACTCATGGAGAAGTATGTCCACTGAATAATCCCAATTACTTGTGCTCAATCCCATTATTTGCCCTTGGAGTGATCTTCTCAGATTCACTCTCATCCTTTCTTCTTTCAACGTTTACAGACTAGAATTGTTCTTTATGATAGTCTGGCCTCTCAAAACTTTCTCTTAATTCTCCAAGGTTTAAAAAACCCCTTCATATTTTAAAAGAAATAGCTGGCAATACTGATTCTCTTTATATAGAGACAGTATTCCTAAACCCAGAACAATTGTATTGAGCAGCTTCAAAAACATATAATACTAAATCATAAGGATGCATTTCCCTCTTTATTTGTTTCGTGCGGCTACTGTGACAAATTACCACAAGCTTGGTGGCTTTAAACAATACAAAATCTATTCTGTCACAGTTATTGGAGCCAGAACGCCAACATCAGTGTCATCCAGCCAAGATCAAGCCGTTAGCACAGCCATACACTGCCTCTGAAGGAAGAATTGGTTCCGTGGGTCTTCCAGTTTCTGTGGTTCCCAGCACTCCTTGGCTTGTGGCCACATCACTCCAGTCTCTGCCTCTATCTTTACATTACCTTCTCTTCTGTGTGTTCATTTTCTCTACCATCTGTGTCAAACCTCCCTCTGCCTCTCTCTTTTAAGGACACATGTAATTATGCTTAGGATCCATTCTGATTATCCAGGATAATCTCCCGATCTCAAAATCCTCAACTTAATTACGTCTACAAAGATTCATTTTTTAAAGGTACCATTTATAGGTTCCAGGGATTAGGACCTAACATGGTTGGTGACCATTATTTAACTTACTCTACCCTCCAATCACTCTTCTCTCATTCTGCATGCTTTCTAGCATCAGGCCATCATTTTGCTCCTATTGCTTTCTATATATTATTCTTTACTCTATGAATTATATTTAGATATGGTTAGATATTTAGATATGATTTCTAAGGACTGCAAGAGTAAAGCTCATTCACTGTGTATGAGGAATGGCTTAATCTAATAGATGAGATCATTTCAAGTAATTCTTGGACAGAACAAACAAATACAAGGACAAGAACAGCCCTCCATTAGTTGGGGGAAACCATCAGGTTCCCTTTGCCTTAATCATGGACATAGCAAGGAGCACCATAAGGAAGAGTATTAAAACATACCCATTGGGTAGTTTTAAGATGGTACTAAATGAAACAAGCTAAGATAGAAGTCATGAAAGCTCAGAAAAAGTTGTGCAGGTCCCCTAGGGCCACTTGACCCAAAATGGAGAATGAAATGAGATAAGTTCATGAGCCTACTGGCAAAACTGCTATCACAGCTTTAGAAAACTATAGATTTCTTTGATTTTATTCTTTATATCTCTTGAACTCTCTGTGCTCCACCCCCCAACCTTTGGTTATTTATTCATCCCCTCATTCACTTAGTCCACAAATATTTATTGAATGCCTAGTATGTGCCAGGCACAGCATTATGCCCAGGGTATGCAATCCTTAACAAAACAGACCTGTCTCTATCCTTCTTGGGCTTAGAGTGTGAGACAGCAACTCCCTGTTGTTTAATAGTCGAGAGTTATCTTATCATAACTCTGTTGAGGAGCCCAGGGCCAGGCGCTTAATAGGAGCGCATCATGAAGATAGGAATGGATCTGAAGTGTGCAAATCCTAAGACAACTACGAAAATAAAGAAAGCAGAGGCAGAGCAATTCAATAAGCTGTGCCTCCTCACTTGGAAATTCTCCTTTCAGGGCAAACTCATGGTGTTCCTATATTTTGTTTTAATAAAGAAACTAGAATTTCTATAGAGCAACAGTCTTTAGAGCTCTTGGAGAATCAAAAGAGCAACGTGATGAGCCCTCTCATGAGCCTGCTACAGAGCAGCTCCGGTTTCATCTGGTTTACATCTTGGGCTTTTAAACAAAGGTTTCTACAATAAGAACATGTAGATTGAAAACTCCTGCTTTAGAAGAGCAGACCCCCGTAGTGACCAAGAAACCTCCTGCAATGTGGCATGCATGGGAAACAGCTCAAAATGCAAGCACCATGAATGGGGGGGGGGGGGGGGCACCGTCTTCTTATATGAAGAGTAGACTATTAAATTAATGTTTAACCCAATGAAAGTAGCTGTAGGTGACAGTGACTTGATTCTTTCTGGTGTTTTATTCCTCTCTCATGTGACAGAAGAGATAAGCAGGAAGGGAATGAAAAAAGGCAAACTTTTTCTTCACAATGCCTGTCACCTGCCAAGTGATAATTTCCCTGCTCATGGTCTGAATGTTCTCCTTCCTTTTTGAAGCGTTTTACATGTCTATGAGTTTCTGAAGAGCTGTTCATGGGGAATGAAAACACAAGGATCACAGGAATTTCATAAGTTAATTTTTTAATGAGTTGGGATATGAAAGTTTGATGAAAACCTCTTCTTACCGATTTTACATGTGTCATTTTATTATCTTGTGAACTTTTAGAAAGAGGAGTGAAACTCCTATTTCCTGGGCTACACTAGCCTCTGAATAAGATCAGATAATCACAATAATAATCATCAGTATATTCTGGCTCTATTTCTGCACAATCTAACCTTCCAAAAACTCTTCCCCAGATGGTTCTGAGTTTTCTTAGGTGGATCTTATGCTTTGGGCACCTTTCATTAGATGCCCTTTCATTCTTATTGAGAGTCACAATTTCCTTAGACACCTTTAACATCAAAAGTGGCAGCTATACCACAATGATTCCAAAGTCACTTATAATGAACTGGTTAAAAGTTCCAGCCCTTTAATCAGACTGCTCAAATCTTAGTTGTGCCAGAACCCTGAAGGGACTCTGAAGATAGAAGTAAAGACAGCTCAGAGATGTCTGCAAGCACTAAATACCAGATGGACAGTGGGTTTTTGCTTGCATAACAGGCAAACAATGATAAGGATCAAATTGCTCACCCCTCATCCCCAGTGCCTTGGCTCTGTCTGCCTCAATGTTTCAGAATGCAAATATAACTCTAGAAACAGAAGTGGAGTATATTGAGAACAATGTCTCAATACTTTTCTACCCCCAGAGATATCATGTTCATATAGACAATAAAGTTTTATTTTTTGATCACTTGAATTCACTGACTGATAACTCTTCCCTTTTATGTAAAATTATTTAAATGATTAATCATGCAAAACTAATTATTTATTAAGTCTAAATATATAATTATAATATGATACATAATTATAAAGTGTTATTTACAATAAGATTTAACATTATGTATAATTAACTACTATAAAACATTAATAGCTTATGTTATATATATAATTGCATTTTATATTTTTCTACACTATTGTATCTTTTTTGGGTAATTCATTTAATCAGTCAATATTCCAAAAAAAATATTTTGCAATTTTTCAGATTTTCATTGGTTTGTAAATGGTTTATTAAATCAATTGGAGGCTTATACTCATATTTATTGGGAAAAGAACATATGTTCTATTCCAATGAATCAGAGAACACAAGCTATAAATGGGGCAGTGGTGTAAGGGCCAAAATCTCAAGTCCAGGCCTTATGAGAAAAAGCTTTTAGACATGTAAATTGAAAGCTGCCCCTTCTCAGATATTCTTGTTTATTTAAAGAAGTTTCTAGCTAATCTCTTTAAGTACAACTAAAAACTAAATCTGCATCTGCTAAATTTCCCTATGAGAACTTAAAAATACATTGCCATTTAATATAGGCTAAGACAACCCCCTCCCAATGCGCTAACAACCGTTGCACCTGAAATTTTCAGCTGCACAGGGGACATTGGGCAACAGAGTATTGTTTTAAGAGAACAATAGATCTTCTTATAGATTCACTAGAGACATGAGCAACAAAGCAACTACTGGAAAGTCTGGTAAATCTTTGCATGCATCTGGAATTCATAGGAAGAAATGACATAGGACCATTATTTGTCTTATATGAATTCAAAAAGTCATCTTGTTGAGCAATGTATTTTTTTTCCTAGGGATATTTGTACTTCAACATAGTATAACTCTTTCTTGTACACAGATGTACATGATGAATGAATAGAGCAAGGGCCCTTGGTTTCAATGTTCTCACCCTCCAAAACTGAATTATACCAAGATGCTGCTAATTACACAATAGCTCTTCTAAATGAAAGCTCACAGCAACAAAACTCACAGTAGGGGATTTTAATGGATAATATAATATTGAATAATTGACTCTTTAGCCCTTGAAGTGGTACTCAGCTTTTAAAGTTAAAGGCAACCAGACCTGGGATGGAAAGGAGCCATACATTTAATAAAGAGAAGAAATAGTAACAGAAATCAAAATAATTTCCTCTTTACCACATTTCTCCCTCCACACACATTTCATACATTTATTAACAAAGAGGATTACCTTGTTTACCATCTCATCAAGACATATTATATTTATTTTATTGAAGACACTGAATGGAATATCAATTGGACTCAGATAATAGAGTTCATTTTTCATACTCTGCATAATTACATTATTACTGACATTAATAATTATTTATGATTATTACCATTCTTTAAGCACCAAGATATTATGGTAAGACTTTAAGCATTAAACTAATTTTCTCATCAACCTGTGTGGAACTGTAATATTTCTCTTACAGATAGGAAAATGGAGGTATACAGTAAGTATGTTGGTTAAGATCATACAGATAATAAGTGCTGAAGAGGTATTCAAATTTGGGCTTTCTAAATCTATTATGATATAGGAGTTTTTGACTACATGGTTATTACCTTTCAAATATACTTTTGTTTGTTTGTTTGACTGAAATTGTAGAAATGCTGAAAGCCATAAACAGACTGGTTCTGGATCCCTTGTTAGGATCTCAAGGTCTTCAATGAAATCAATTGTCACCTTTTACAATAAGGATCTGGTGTCTCAAGCAAATAATACGAAACCATCTTCTCTTTGACATGGAATCTCCTCGGGCAAAGAGTCAAGAGTCTTTTGGTTGTTTCCTTGCTATTCAGGCCAACATTGGGACAATTCTAAATCTAACCAGCCTCTCAGTGGAGACACTATTGATATTTAATGTGAAACAAAATATCCCTAGTATATTTGTAGTGCTGAACTGTCCCAATCCTTGCAGGACATTTGCATTCCTGGTTACCACCCAGTAAATATCAGTGGTGCCAAAAGGCCCCCACACAAACACAAACTCCTCTGGGAATGATACTGCCCCTAGCTAAGAACCACTGAGTTCATTCTTACAATGTTCTATAGTCACCAGGCTGCTGCACCATATAGCTGCAAAAAGCAGTCCTGAATTTTCCCTGCAGCGTTACATCATTTTTATTCTAGTCCAAGAATGTTAGGCGCTGATAACATGCTGCCATAGGCAGATCTGGACTAAGCCACTGCTCTGGGGCAAACCTATATAAGATCAAGGGAGAAGGGCTAGGGAGTCCGATCAAAATGTCTGGAAGTAGTAAGATGGTCAGTCTCCATACTGAGTCATAATCATTAGTGAGAAGGAAAAGGAAGAGAAAAGACATTAGTAGGTGCATGTTTCCAGTTCACTGGAAGAAAAGAGCAGTAGTAAAGCCCAGTTTGGGCTCCATCTGTCTAGTTGCCAACTTCCCTCATGCTCTTGGCTCATGACACGGTAATTCTCTGTCTGAAACCTAACAGTTCTTTCTGCCTTTACAATCATTTCTCAGTCACCTAGTAACTACTCATAAGCCCCACAAAAGGCAGGCCAACTGTCTACTTTCATGTCTGGTGAAATTTATTCTTGAAATATGTCACTATGAAGACTAAAAAGCTTGATGCCCCATTCAGCACATTTTGAGTTATATTTTTGAAAGAGGATGTTTGGGCAATGACACACAAATTATATGCACAAAGCCAAATTAATTATTTGCAGATATGTAGTATAATTATATGGGTTTATGCTATCCATCTGTGAACCTTAGTCTCCCCTGGTGCAAGTACTGCTTACAATAAAAAGGGTTTAATAAGTTTAAGAAAAATGTATTATACTTACATTTGCACGAAAGGAAAGCCTTCATTATTTGATGGCATTCATGGCCTCCTATGGGCAGAGGAGACCATGACAGGCCAACTGATCCAGTCTCTGGCATTCAAGAGGAATCACTTTTAAACAAACTCTGAAAGATGGTGGCAAGGAGGTACCACAGCCACCTGAAGAAATATTTCATTATTTAGTATCTTTCACCTTCAAGAATTTTTTCTATTACTATACCTACATTTCCTGAAGCAATTTAAACTATCCACAATTATCTGGTGCCCACTGATGCCAAAAAACACCCAGCCATCTCCTCTATGTTAAAATACATCATGGCTGAGAGTTGTTATTCAATGATTTCTACCTATTCTTTAGACTGAGTATTATCAGTACAATCAGCCTTTCTAATATCTCTTGTTTTATAAAACTTAAAGATATTTTTAATAATAGAGAGACATTTGTGCAATAAGACTAGCCAAAGCAGGATTGCAAACTGATGGGGAGATCATCCTTTTATGCATTTTTATATGTAGTGGTATCATCTCAGCTTTTAAAAATAGCATCATGTGACTGGCTGTGTGCCTTTCATGTCCAAGTGCCTCATTATTATGGCACGATAACATAAGAGCCGCCTTGGAAATTGTATGTTATACAAAGAGGTAATAAAACAAAATGAGGATGGAGTGGCTACCTTTGCCATGGGTGTTAGGGCTGCTTTACAGCAGTGACCCTTCAGCCTCATCTTCTAGAATGAGAAAGAACTTTCTTTTTTTTTAAACACTTTTTTTAATGTTTATTTATTTTTGAGAGAGACAGAGACAGAATGTGAGTGGGTTAGGGGCAGAGAGAGAGGGAGACACAGAATTCAAAGTAGCCTCCAGGCTCTGAGCTGTCAGCACAGAGACCAATGCGGGGCTCGAAGTCACAGACTGCAAGATCATGACCTGAGCCGAAGTTGGCCACTCAACCGACTGAGCCACCCAGGAGCCCTGAGAAGGAACTTTCTAACAGGGAAGAGGGAGTTACTTTTAGAGGGAATATTATATGACATAAGTGTACAGAACCAAAAAATAAACTCAAGGTTCCATGTATACCAGCATACTGACACACAGGGTAAAAGAAATAAAATGAGGGGAGGAAAGTAAAATGTATTGAGCTCTGTCTATGTGCTGGATGCATCACATACATGGTTTTAGTTCATCTTCACCACTGACTCACATTTTACCCATGAGAAACTCAAAAGCGCAGAAGGGTTACTATGTTGCCTGAGGTCAGATAAATAGTAAGTGGCAAAACCAGGATAAGAAACCAGGACTGGGTGGTGATAAAGCACAGGCTCTGGGTTTGTCATATCACTCTTTTACTCCAAAACTGGTAGATAGATAGACAGTGGTCAGACCATGAGAACTTTGATTGCACTGCTAAGGAATTTGTATTTTATAGGCTGAAGAGGAATGATTTTTATAATTTTATTTTTAGGAAAAAAAATATAAAAATAACTCTTGCAATAGTGCGGATCAGAAATTTAACATAGTAGAAATGATTTCAGAAACATGTTGTCAGAGGCTAACGCACTAGTCCGGGGGGGGGGGGGGGGGCGCGGCGAAAGTTCAGGGCAGACCCAGTGAAGATCTAACCTAAGACAGTAGCAATGAGGATGATATGGAACAAAGAGATTCACAAGCTCTTCCAAAGGTTTTATCTCTTGGGCTTGGTGACTGCTTTGATGTGGGAATGAAGGTTTCTGAGGAGTCTGGTATCACTCCCAGGTTACTAACTTTGGCAGAAGATAGGGCGTGGTAAATAATGGTACTATAAATCAAGATAGTAAATGCCAAAAGAAGTAGCCAGTTTGGAAGTAAAAGATGAAGAGTTTAGTTTTAAGGACATGTTGAATTTGAAATAGATATATCCCATAGATAAGCAGCCCTCTCAGAATAGCTGAGGGTTGGCAGAGAAGAGAAAAATCATCCTGAGAAAAGACACAAAATAAAGAGAACATGTTAGGAATAAACCCCCAGGGGCACCAACTTTTAAAAAATTTGGATACAGAAGAAGAAGTGAGTATAGAAGAGGAAGGAGATCTAAAGGACTCATCCAAGGGGTGGAAGAAAGTGACAAGAAGTATGGTATCTTAGAACCTGAGACAGGAGAGTATTGAGGAACCAATGGTGGTGAGCACAGACAAATGATATTGGAACTAATAAGAACCCATCAGTATGAATAATTGTAACATTAGTGGTAATACGGTCCAGAGAAGCTCAAGTGAAGCTATTTGAGCCAAATAGTGGTGGTGCACTGAGGAATTAGTGGGAAGTGAAGAATTAGAGCTAATGAAACAGTGCATTTTAGGAACTTGGAGCATAATAACTGAATTGAGTGTGCAGAAATCTTAAGATTCATTCATAAAAGCAAATCTATGATCTCTTTATATGTCTTCAATAAGGATAATCCTCCCTGCTCCTAGATAAAAACTAGGCAGATTCAATGTCTTTTCTTTCAGTTAATGAAAATTCTTATAGGCACTTCAAATTCCCATTTCAATAAGTAAAATTATCCAAACAATATAATAAACAAGTTTCCAATGTTTGTTTAAAGATAAACATTTGTTCCTCTCCCTTGGTGAGAAGGGGAATTTCAGGGAGACACCTCAGCTTGGATGGCACCTTCTGCCACTTATTCAAGACTGGCAGAACCTTCACTGTTGCCTCATCTCCTGATACTGTGTGCTCTCTCAGCCTCCCCATGTCTGCCATAGTGCAATCTTAGTAGTTATGCACTTAATCCCATCTAACAGGACTTGTAGAGACTCTGGTCCTTTTCTCACTTCTATATTCATGAGGAAGCCATGCATTGAGAGGCACAAGGTCTAGCTTTCCAAATGGCTGCCTGGAGAGGCCTGGGAACACAACCTGGGTGTGCCAAGGGTAGGGTGGTTAATGCCTCATGAGTTGAATTTGCACCAAAGAGAGACAAGAAATGGGAAAAAGCCAACAGGCAAATGGCTCTCCATTACGTCCATTGAGGAAATATTGTAAGGCATGGTGGTTCCACAAGGCTGTCTGGAAGATGTACTTTGGAAACCAGCAACCAGCTATGTGTTTTTGTGGAGCTATAGCATGCTCAGTAATGTACTGCCTGGTATATGTGTTCTCTATTTCCCTGCCTCACTGACCTTTATCCTTGATCTTACCAAATTGAGATTGTACCTCCCCATATAGTCTTAGCATATAAGCTTTCAGTAGGGCTTTATTAAGGACTTGAGCCAAGACAGAGGCGGTAGTCTTCTTTGCTCTTACTTCCCACTAGACAGCAGTTTTTTCTCTAACCCATTGAGAGTGAGACTTTACTGGCTCTGTTATACCACGACTCTATACACTGTTTAACATCAACTCTTTCTTTCCCTGGGCACTTTGTGGACACTTTTGAGTGAATCCTCTGACAACAACTTCTTTAACCCAGCCAGGCAGTGCCTCTCCTTAGGCTACTTATTCCAAATACCCCACTAATGTCTCCAGTGATACAACTCACAGCTTCTTACTTCTGAACACCACTATCCAGGAGACCACATTCATTCACAGATGTGAGTCCAACACCAGCCTACAACTTCCTCCAATTTCAAAGAATGGAAATACGTGTACAACACACATTTATATGGTTTTGTGTGTATGTGTGTATCATTCACATACATGCATACCCATAAGATTCTTTAAGTTGTCCCCTTGAAGCCCTTCTAATAAGATGTAGAATTGAAAAAATTGTACCCTTCATTCCTATGGGCAGAGGGGAAGAAGGATATAGACTCACAGCACTACAAAAGCTCTCCTCAAATATTTGTCTCAAAAAATACTTTCTTTGATTTTTAACCCTAGATAATTTTATATTCTTAGTATGTGAGGGGTTCAAAACTCAAGGAATACATTTTTGGTAACATACGTTGAAGTTTTATATATGACCTAATATCTCTTCTAAAATTCAACATCTGTTGGTTTGCCTAGACCAAATCCAACTTTAATATCTTCATAACGAAAAAGGTGAGAAATAAGATAGTACCTAAAGGAAGGAATAGAGGAGTGCTTGGGTGGCTCAGTGGGTTAAGCATCTGACTGTTGTTTTCAGCTCAGGTCATGATCTCAGTTTGTGAGCCCCACATCGGGCTCTGTGCTAACAGTGCAGAGCCTGATTGGGATTCTCTCTCTCCCTCTCTCTGCCTCTCCCCCACTCTCTCTGTCTCTCTCAAAAATAAATAAATAACTTTAAAAAAATTAAAAAAAAATTAAGATAGGTATAGAGTTTAAGAAGTATTTTAAGAGTTTATTTTATTTTGATGTAAAGTGAAAATGATTTATGTAGGTTCAAAATTCTGTTTGCATGGACCTAGTAAAGAAGAAAATATTTACAATGTATATTAACAAAAGGATATTTGTCTTCATTTGGTTACTTTCCTAATCTGTAAAATACTAATAATATCAATTAACATAGAGAGGTTGTGAAAATTAAGTGAAATAAAAAATGTTAAGTGTGTTAATGGCACCTGGCCCAGAATAAGAACTCAAAGAAACAGGAATTTGAATATTAAGCTGAAAAACGTTTAAAGATTTTCTGGAATCATACTGTAGGCCCTTTTTAAAAAAAACCTCAACTGTTAATCTATCAGTTTTGCAGTTTTCAGTAACTTGGATGAAAGTAATCAGAATGGATTTATGCTTCATAAATATAAAATCCCTTTCTTTTTAAGGCCTGCCAATTGGCTTTAATATAAATCTCCCTCTTTTATTCTCTATAATTTTTAATATCATTCATATATGTATGAACATATATGATGCTTTAGCCCAGGTTCCTTTCCCTTTCCAGGAACATTCTGATCCTATATGTGATTTCATAATAACTGATTTCCCTGGACTTAATTTGAGTCAGTTGTTTCATTAAATTGCAAGAAAGTCATCCAAATCTGCTGACTTCACTCTTCTATTGAGACAACATTCACCTTTAATAAAGTAATGATAATAGAATAATATCTAACAAACATTGAGTGCTTGTGTGCAAGGTTCTGTGTTAAAAAGATTGTTTGCATTAATACCCACAGTGATCTTATGAGACACGTATTTTTAGTATCCCCATTTAACACATGAAGAAAATGAACTTAGAGAAATTAGATTTTCAAAATGATTCTTCCCCCACCCCCCAAACTTGCTAATGTCTTAAAAGCAACAACTTTCCAGGAAGGACAGGAGTCCTAGTACGGAGGCAAAGGGCTATAGCTCTTTGACCAGATGCGGTGGCCTCCCACAGAGCAGTCTTTGCCCTCACAGAGACATAAGTCAGTTCTAGCACTCTTCCCACCACAGAAACATACCTCACTCATAATGAATCCACAGATATTTTTACTGAAGAATGCATGGTATAATACAGAAGAATATTTACCTTGAAAAACTTCATAAAATCCTCTTCAGGAGTTTCTTTCTCTAAAAACCCATTCCCCCAACCAGGTATTCCATCTCCCTTTTCCTTCCTTTCTTTATCCTCTGAGGAAGAGAATCAACTCAGTTTGAATATACCACTGAACAAACAAAAGCTAGACCAACAGAAGGCAGTTCAATGAATATCAACTGTTACTTAAGAATGCCTGTTCAGTTGGATGGGAGAGGGTGTCTCATCCACTTAGCCCCAGTGGCCTATCCAATTTATCCATTATGTACTTAACACTTATTAAGGATGGAGAGTAGCAAGGCAGAGCCTATCCTAAAAAGAGATCTTTCTCATCAAGTCTTTGCTGGACTGGGATCAGGACCAATTACCTGAAAACAAGGACCAAAATACAAAATAGAGAACAGGATGGACATGCCCTCTTAGACTTTAGAATAGAGGATATCAAGCTTCCTTATGAGCTTTATGTAAAGTGTTTGAATCAATCCTTGTGAACCACCATGCTGAATTCTGAAATTTAATTAGCCTTTTAAGGGATATATTTAGATGTGGGTTACTACAGAAATAGAGGAAAAGCAGAGATGCTTCCTATGCAAAATGAAAGAAAAAAAAAAGGACAAGAGGAAGGAAGAGACAATGATAAAAACATTCTATAAATGTAAAATTTTCTTTACCAAACGGTCTTTTCAAAGACCATGTTTCCAAGTTTTGTTGGGTCTCTGATTAGATGGAAATATTCCTTAAGACACAGACATTTTAGAGAAAGTGTTAAAATAACGATATTTGGTAAGTTCCTCATCAGCAACCAATTTTGAAAACAGAGGTCACATTTTTCTCACAACCAAATATATATTGCTAGTGAAGATGGCACAATCACCAACTTCTCTTCCATTTCCATAAAAAGGCTCTTACCCTAAGTGAGAAAATTTTTTCAGTTTTTTATTTAAATTCCAGGTAACATATAGTATAATATTAGTTTCAGGTGTGCAACATAGTGATGCAACACTTCCATACAACACCTAGTGTTCATCACATCAAGTGCACTCCTTAATTCCATCACCTATTTTGCCCATCCACCTACCCACCTCCCCTCTGGTAATCATCAGTTTGTTCTTTGTAGTTAAAAGTGTTTCTTCATTCGCCTCTCTCTCTTTTTACCCCTTTGCTCATTTGTTTCATTTCTTAAACTACACATATGAGTGAAATCATATGGTATTTGTCTTTCTTTGACTGACTTATTTCACTTAGCATAATACTCTCTAGTTCCATCCATGGCATTGCAAATAGCAAGATTTCATTTTTTATGGCTGAGTAATATTCCATTGTGTGTGTGTGTGTGTGTGTGTGTGTGTGTGTGTGTGTGTACCACATTCTTTATTTATTCATCTATGGATAGACACTTGAGCTGTTTCCACACTTTGTAGATAACGCTGATATAAACATTGCGGTGCATGTATCCCTTTGAATTAGTATTTTTTTATTCTTTGGGTAAATACCTAGTAGTACAATTTCTGGATTGTAAGGTAGTTCTATTTTGAGGAAACACCATACTGTTTGCAGAATGGCTGCACTAGTTTGCATTCTAATCAACAGTGTAGGAGGTTTCCCTGTCCCCACATCCTCACCAACACCTGTTGTTTCTTGTGTTGTTGATTTTAGCCATCTTGACAGGTGTGAGGTGATATCTAATTGTAGTTTTGATTTATATTTCTCTGAAGAAGAGTGATGTTGAGCACCTTTTCATGTGTCTGTTGGCCATCTGTATGTCTTGTTTGGAGAAGTGTCTATTCATGACTTTTTGTTTTGTTGATTGTTTCATTCACTGTGTGGGTTTTTATTTTGATGAAGTCCCAATGGTTTATTTTTGCTTTTGTTACTCTTGCCTCAGGAGACATACCTAGAAAGAAGTTGCTAGACTGATGTCAGAGAGATTACTGCCTGTGTTTTCTTCTAGGATTTTTATAGATTCAAGTCTCACATTTAGGTCTTTAATCCATTTTGAATTTTTTTGTGTGTATGGTGCAAGAAAGTGATCCAGATTCATTCTTTTGCATGTTGCTGTCCCATTTCCCCAACACTGTTTGTTGAAGAGACTGTCTTTTTCCCATTGGATGTTCTTTCCTGCTTTGTCAAAGTTTAATTGGCCATATAGTTGTGGGTTCATTTCTGGGTTTCCTACTCTGTTCTATTGGCCTATGTGTCTATTTTTGTGTCAGTAGCAGACTCTTTTAATCACTACAGCTTTGTTATATAACTTGAAGTCCACTTCAGCTTTTCTTTTCTTTTTAAAGTTTGCTTTGGCTATTCAAGGTCTTTTGTGGTCCTATACAAATTTTAGAATTGTTTGTTCTAGCTCTGTGGAAAAATGCTGTTGGTATTTTGATAGGGATTGTATTAAATGTGTAGATTTGTGAATATAGACATTTTAACAATATTTGATCTTCCAATCCATGAATATAGAATGTTTGTCCATTTCTTTGTGTCCTCTTCAATTGTTTTCATCACTGTTTTATAGTTTTCAGAATATAGGACTTTTACCTCTTTGAATAAGTTTATTACCAGGTATCTTATTATTTTTGGTGCAATTGTAAATGGGATTGATTCCTTGATTTTTCTTCCAGCTGCTTCATTATTGGTGTATAGAAATGCAACAGATTTCTGTACATTGATTTTGTATCCTGTGATTTTACTGAATTCATGTATCAGTTCTAGCAATTTTTTGGTGGAGTCTTTCAGGTTTTCTATACATCTGCAAATAGTTATAGTTTTACCTTTTCCTTGCCTATTTTGGTGCCTTTTATTTCTTTTTGTTGCCTGATTGCTGATGCTAGGGCTCCTAGTACTATGTTAAATAACAGTGGTGAGAGTAGACATACCTGTCTTGTTCTTTACTGGAGAGGAAAAGCTCTCATTCTTCCCCATTGGGGATGATATTGACTGTGGTTTTGAATATATGGCCATTATTATGTTGAGATATGTTCCCTCTAAACCTAGTTTTGAGGATTTTTATTATGAATGGATGTTGTGCTTTGTCACATGCTTTTTCTCTATCTGTTGAAGTGATCATATAATTCTTATCCTTTTTTAAAATTAATGTGGTGTATCATGTTGATTGATTTGTGAATATTAAACCACTCTTGTAACCAAGGAATAAATCCCGCTTGATGGTGGTGAATGATTTTTTTAATGTATCATTGGATTCAAATTGCTGGTATTTCATTGATCATTTTTAAACTCATGTCCATCAGTAATACTGGCCTGTAATTCTCTTTTTTAGTAGACTCTTTATCTGGTTTTGGTATCAGGGTAATGCTGGCCTCATCGAATGAGTTTGGAAGTTTTCCTTCCTTTCTACTTTTTTGGAATGTTTTGAGAAGAATAGGTATTAACTCTTCTCTAAATGTTTGGTAGAATTTGCCTTTGAAGCTATCTGGCCCTGGTCTGTTGTTTTTTGTGAGTTGACTACTGATTCAATTTCTTTGCTGGTTATTGGTCTGTTCAAGTTTTCTATTTCTTGCTGTTTCAGTTTGGTAATTTATATGCTTCTAGGAATTTATCCATTTCATCCAGATTGTCCAATTTGTTAGTACATACTTTTTCATAATATGCTCTTGTACTTGTTTGTGTTTCTGTGGTATTTGTTATTTCTCCTCTCTCATTTGTGATTTTATTTGGGTCCTTTCTCTTTTCTTTTTGATAAGTCTGGCTAGAGGTTTGTCAATTTAGCTCATTTTTTCAAAGAACCAGCTCCTGTTTCATTGTTCTGTTCTATCAAGTTATTTTAATTTCTATATAATTTATTTCTGCTCTAATTTTTATTATTCCCTTCCTTCTATTGGCTTTATTTGTTGTTCTTACTCTAGTTCCTTTAAGTGAAAGGTCCAGTCATTTATTTGAGATTTTTCTTGATTTTTTAAGGTAGGCTTGTATTGCTATATACTTCCCTCTTAGGACTACTTTTGGTGCATCCCAAAGGTTTTGGACTATGTGTTTTCATTTTCATTTGTTTCCATGTATTTTATATATATGTGTGTGTGTGTTTATGTGTGTGTGTATATATACACATATATATACACACATATATATACACATATATATTCATATTTTATATATATGTGTGTATATATATATATATATATATGTCTGTGTGTATATATATTTTAATGTTTATTTTTGAAAGAGACAGAGCGTGAGCAGGGGAGGGGCAGAGAGAAAGGGAGACACAGAATCTGAAGCAGGCTCCAGGCTCTGAGCTATCAGCACAGAGCCTGATGCAGGGCTCGAACCCACAAACTGTGAGATCATGACCCGAGCTGAAATTGGAGGCTTAATCAACTGAGACACCCAGGCGCCCCTATTTCCATGTATTGTTTTTATTACTTTTTTGATTTCCTGGTTGGCCCATTCATCATTTAGTAGCATGTTGTTTAACCTCCATGCATTTATGGTTTTTCCAAATTCTTTCTTATGGTTGACTTCTAGTTTAATGGCATTGTGGTCAGAAAAGGTGTATGGTATGATTTCAATCATTTTGTACTTTTGAGGCCTGATTTATGACCTAACAAATAATCTGTCGTGGAGAATGCCCCATATTCACTTGAAAAGAATGTGTATTCTACTGTTTTAGGATGGAAATATCTGTTAAGTCCATCTGGTCCAGTGTGTCATTCAAATCTATTTCTCCCTTGTTTATTTTCTGTTTATATATCTGTCCAGTGATATAGGTGGGGTGTTAAAGTCCCCTACTATTATTGTATTATTATCAATTAGTTCCTTTATGTTTGTTATTAACTGTTTTACATATTTGGGTGTTACCACATTGGGTGCATAAATATTTACAGTTTTTAGACCTTCTATTGGGTTGTCCTCTTCTTTAACTCTTGTAACAGTCTTTGTTTTAAACTCTAGTTTGTCTGATAAAAATATTGCTATTCTGGTTTTCTTTTGACATCTATTTGCATAATAATGTTTCTCCATCCCCTCACTTTCAATATGCAGGTGTCTTTAGGTCTAAAATAAGTCTCTTGTAGGCAGCATATAGATGGGTCTTTTTTAAAATTCATTTTGATATGCTATGTCTTTTGACTGGGGCATTTAGTACATTTACCTTCAAAGTAATTATTGAAAGATATTTATTTATTGTCATTTTACTACTTTTTTTGTTGTTGTTTCTGGAGATTTTCTCTGATCCTTTCTTGTCTTTGTCACTTTTAATATCTTCTTTACTGTTAGAGTCTCTTTTAATATTTCTTGCAGAGCTGATTTAGTCTTTACAAATGCCTTTATTTTTTGTTTCTCTGGTAAACTCTTTATCTCTTTCCATTCTGAATGATAACCTTGCTGGATAGAATATTTTTGGCTGTAGATTTTTCCTATGCAGCACTTTGAATATATCATGACACTCCCTTCTGGCTTGCCAAGTTTCTGTTGAGAAATCCCCGACTAGATTTGCAGGTCTTCCCTTGTAAGTTAAGGACTGCTTTTGTCTTGCTGCTTTTCAGATTTTTTCTTTATCATTATATTTTGCAAATATAATTACAATATGTCTTGGTGTTGGCAGCTTTTGTGGATTTTGATGGGAGTTCTCTGTGCCTCCTGGATCTGGATATCTATTTCCTTCCCCAGATTAGGGAAGTTTTCAGCTATTATTTCATCAAATAAATTTTCTGCCCCCTTTTCTCTCTCTTCTTCTGGACTCCTATAATGTAAATGTTATTATGTTTGATGGAGTCACTGAGTTCCTTAAGTCTATTCATGTGTTGCATAATTCTTCTTTGTCTCTTTTGTTTAGCTTCATCATTTTCCATTATTTTGTCTTCTATGTCACTAATTCATTCCTCTGCTTTTTCCAGCCTGCTGTTCATTGCATCAAGCCTGTTTCCAATCTTGTTTATTGCATTCTTCATCTCTGACTAATTCCTGTTTAACTTTTTTTATCTCTGTGGTAAGGGTCTCACTGATGTCTCCTATTCTTTTCTCCAGTGACAAAGCCTTATGAATGTTGCTTCAAATTCTCCATTAGGCATGTTACTTATATCTGTTTTGCTTAGATCTCTGGCTATGGCCTTATTTTGGGATAAATTCTTCTGTTTTGGAATTTTGCCTAAGTCTCTGCCTTCTGTGTTTTAGAAGAGCCAGTTATGTATCCTGCTCCTGAAAATAATGGTCTTATGAAGAAGAGATCATGTAATGCTTAGGGCTGGGCACTTCAAAGAGTGTTTCTGGTGTGTGCTGCATGCATTCTGCTTTTGTGTTTTGGCTGCTCTATCCTTCAGCCAGACTTCTGCAGATGCTCTCATTGCCTACAGTGGGCAGTGTTTGACCCCTGGCCTGAATGTGGAGTTTTAATACGGTGAAATGAGCTTGTGGAATGAGACCTGACACCACTCCACCAGAACTGAGGCCCTGTAGAATTCTCTGGTTAAGTGATATGGTGTGGGCAGGGATTTGTGCTGGTCTTCTGGGCTAGGGGTCCACCACTCTGGGACTGAAGCAAGCTTGACTGAGAAGGGTAGTTCTTCCAGAGGGGTGGGGCTTGGTGTAAGCAGGTTAGGCAGCCACTGTCTGAACTGTGCTGCTTCCCCCCAGGTGGCTCTGTGTTTATGCTCTGGGTCAGGGGAGGGAAATGGTGCCAGGCAGCTTCTTTGTTTTCTGAGAGGCCTCTCCATGGGCACTGCCTCTCAATGAAGCACTCTAAGAAGAGCTAGTGAATAATCTCCCTCTGTGTGCCCCAGGTGTTCTTCAGATCAGATCACTGTTTCCATGCCATCTACCCCTGGGTTGTCTGCCTGTCTTCTCTCCAAGATCAGGAAAGTGCCCTTCAGGCTCTATTCCAGCCAAGCCCACTGATCTTTAAAATTTCAGGTTTAAGTCTTGTTAGTTGCAAGAACTCACAAAATTCAGCCCCTCTCATTTTCCAAGCCAACTGCTTTGGGAAAATGTACAACTTGTGTGTTTTCCTGTGTGCCTCTCTCTCTCTCTCTCTCTCTCTCTCTCTCTCTCTTTCTCTCTCTCTCTCTGTCCTGTGTGAACACAGCTCCTTCCCCTCCACAGCATTCACAATCCATTTCTCCTTTAAATCATATCTTCACACTTCCTACCTTCTTCAATGTGGCCTCTTCTTTCCCTTTAGTTGTGCAGTTTGTTCTGTCAGTCTTCAGGTAAATTTCTGGGGTATTTAGGATGATTTGATGGTTATCTAGTTGTGTTCATTGGACAAGATGAACCTAGGGTCCTCCTACTCTGCTGCCATCTTCCCCTTCCTCCAGCTCAAGTCCCTATGTGAGAATTTTTGACTTGAAGTTTGAAGTATGAAATCCTCATTTTAAAAATGAGACAGCATTTCTAAGCATTAAAAAGATCTTTGTATCCAGGAAAGCCAACTCCAAAGGAATGAAATGTTTATCTTTTTGTAAAGTTAATCTTGATCTTCCTTACAGAAAAAGGAATATTTTGCCATTTGTATTATTTACTTGCAAGTTTAGATTCACTTAGAATAGTTAAGGTTAGTCTATTTGCCGTTTTTTTGTTAATACAAGGACTGTATCTCTACTATTATAAACAATGCAGAAAAAAAGAAAAATATCAATCAGTAATGCTGACCAAAAATATAGATGCTAAAATGTTCCAAGACTTCACTGAGATATCATAGTACAATGTAACCCAAGCTAAGAATTGTATTTTCTGCTATTTACCACTTTGAGAACAGAAAATCATTCATTAAATTGACATTCCCAGCTATTTCTAGTTATTTGTTTAAAATAGATTTCTCTCATTATTATCTCTTTATTCAATGTCCCTTATAAGGCTAATTATTTATATCAATTTTACAAAAGTCTCTATTGCATTATGAAATTTAAATTCCATTGAAAAGTTCACACAACTGCTTATATACCTAAGTCACAGTTAATTCAAATATATTTCACTATAAGGAAAAATTTTCATTAAAAAAATCAAAATACTTCACTAAATCAATAGTCACTAGTGAAAATTGGTGTAATAATTAACTCCTTTCCTTCTTTTATTTATCTTAACACTAGCATTACTACAGATTCTGGATTTATTTCAGTATTCTAGATCAAAGAACACACACCTGTAATAATTCAGTTGCCAGCCACTGGATTTCACATTAATCCATCCCATACCCTACCATAGCTCTCTGAAGCCTGTAGCACCTTCTGAATAGCCAGAGTACAGCCAGGGCAGGCTTAAGTCCTTCCTAGGAATTAGCATTTGCCAATAGTAAATCATTTATCTATATGGTGATGATACACTATATTTAAGTTTTTCACTATGAGACGTTAAATTGCCTTTCTTTCCAAATAATCTGTATTTCAAGTATTTTAAGAATGTCATGAATAGTTCTCCAAATAGTTTCATCTTGAAGGGGATTTACCATATTTTAGAAGTTCAGAGTTTAACACTGGAAGACCCTCCATTTCATGAATGAAGCTGAAAGTTTCTGGGAAATAAAGGGAAGGATAAAACTTAAGGATCACTGTTCACCCCAACTTTATTTTACCATACCTCCCTTTATTTTCCATCTAGCCTTAACTAATGATCTTTTTTTCCACATTGACCATTAGGAAATCCTGGGCCAGAGACTGTGTTAAGAAGAGATACTCCTGATGTAGACGCCTAAGGGAAGACTCAGAATCCAAGTGACTCAAGGCCATGTAGATTTTCAATTCAGTTTCAGCTTGAAACAGGATCATTCAGTAGCACTAAAGTTTATTTTAAGTTACTTCCATTTATAAAGCATAATGAAGAGAAATCCCCAACATGAACCATTTCCTAACTAGTTTTCTTAGAAAATAAAAAACTTCAACAGGTTTCAACACACTGAGAACATAATTAAGAACTAAGAAACAAAGCTGAGAAAACTGGACAGTTGCATGTAAAAGAGTGAAACTGGATCCCTTTTTACACCATATATAAAAACAAATTCAAAATGGATTAATATGGGACATGAAGCCATAAAACTTTCAGAGGAAAACATAAGCAGTAATTTCTTTGACATCAGCCTGAGCAACATTTTCCTACATGGGTCTCCTCAGGCAAAGGAAACAAAAGCAAAAATAAACTATTGGTACTACACCAAAATAAAAATATTTTGCACAGTGAAGGAAACCATCAACAAAATAAAAAGGTAGATTACTGAATAAGAGAAGACATTTGCAAAAGATATATCTGATAAGGGGCTAATATCCAAAATATATGAAGAACTTATGTAATTCAACACACACACACACACACACACACACACACACGCACGCACACACACACACACGCACGCACACAAATAATCTGATTAAAAATATGCAGGTGACCTGAATAGACATTTTTCCAAAGGAGATATACAGATGGCCATCATACACATAAAATATACTCAAGATCATCAGGGAAATGCAAATCAAAATCACAATGCAGTATCACCCTACACCTATCAAAATGGGTAAAATCAAAAACACAAGAAATAACAAGTGTTGGAGAAAATGTGGAGAAAAATAAATCCTCTTTTGGTGGGAATGTAAATTGGTGCAGCCACTGTGGAAAACAGTAAGGAGGTCCCTCAAAAAGTTAAAAATAGAAATGTCATATGACCTAGTAGCTCCACTACTGAGTATTTCCCCAAAGAAAACAAAAACACTAATTCAAAAAGATGCATGCAACTTTATGTTTAGTGCAGCATTATTTACGATAGCCAAGATATGGAAGCAACCCAAGTGTCCATCCATAGATTGATGGATAAAGATGAGATATGTATATTTATACATATACATATACAATGGAATATTACTCAGCCACAAGAAAAAGAATGAGACCCTACCATTTTGTGATAACATGAATGAACATAGAGGGTTTTATGTTAAGTAAAATGAGTCAGACAGAGAAAGACAAATACTATATGATTTCATTTATATGTGAAATCTAAAAAACAAAACAAACAAATAAGCAAACAGAAAA
The DNA here is from genome assembly GCF_046562875.1 of Panthera onca. Lineage (NCBI taxonomy): Eukaryota > Metazoa > Chordata > Mammalia > Carnivora > Felidae > Panthera > Panthera onca. The sequence continues at coordinate 113,866,911 of NC_138343.1, forward strand.
CAGAATCAGACCCATAAATACAGAAAAAAAAAAAACAACTCATGGTTACTGGGGTAGGAGGTGGGATTGGCAAAATGGGTGAAGGAGAGTGGGAGATATAGGCTTCCAGTTATGGAATGAATAAGTCATGGGGATAAAGCATACAGCATAGGGAATATAGTCAATGGCACTGTAATAGCACTTTACGGTGACAGATGGTAGCTACACTCTTGGTGAGCATTGCACAATAGATTTGTTGAATCACTACGTTGTACACCTGAAATTAATGTAACATTGTGCATCAACTATATTTCAATAAAAAAAGAAAAAAGACACAAAAGAATTTTCACAAATGTCTTCCTAAATTATACACCTAAATTAAAAAAATATTTTAATAAATAAAATAAATAGAAATAAATAAAAGTCTTCTTAATAAAAAGATATGCTCCATATTTTTATAACACTATGAATACTGAATGTTTTTTGTAAGTTAACAAAAAACACTGGATTATCTAAAATAAAATTAATAATATTGCAAGTTTGGAGTGCAAGTAAGTTCTAAACCTCACTACTTTTCTATATATATAAAATATATATACATACTCTTTTTACTTTTACAACTTATTAAGGGGGTAGAACCTATGCCATATCACTATTGTGCACATAGCACTTAGCATACCCACTGCCATGATACAGGAGTTCAATAGACATTATATTAATTAGTTAATCAACCTGTATTGCATTCCTAGTCTGTGCCTGAAACTACTATGTACAAGCAGCAACTAAAGTTATGAGACATTTCCCATTGTCTTCAAAGAGCTTACAGTTAAATAGGGGCGACAAGGCCTCTCCCATAAAGCTATTAAGATTCCATTAGAGAATAAATATCTTGAGATAACAATGCAAGATGATAAATATGAGGTTAGGTGTGAACAACTGCACTTAATAAAAGAATCAGATAATGGTGTTATGTTTCACAAACTGTAGCATCAGAACAGCTCTCTTCCTCCTGTATCCAAAACAGAAGTGTCCATATTACATAGCTATTAGCACAGTTAGGGCAATTCCAACCTTGAAGTAGAGATGACTGAACCTCCACTCAAGCCACAACATGCTTCTTTGCTAATGATACCCAAAGTCTTGATTGAGACAAACAGGTGTCACAGTACTTTTAGTTACTGTCTGCCTCATCTATGAGGTTAAAATGCCTTCTGATATCTTTAATACTGACATAATAGCTAATAATATAAGCAAACTGAAAGACTATCCCATTGTCCTTGCATGGTATTGAGCAGAATTTAGTGAGCCATACAGCTGGCTATCAAGGTCTTTTTCTAAAAAGGGTCAAAGGTTCTCAAAAGCATATAATACAGAAACTACCCAATTTCCATGAGAAGTTTTATAAAAAAAATTAAAGAACACATTAATTTAAAATTTGGTGAAACCATAGTAATTAAAAACAAGAACAGATAATAGCATGGAGAATATAAGTTTTATATTCAAATGAAATTGCTTTGTATCCAAAATAGTTTTGCTGAAAGCAAAGTGCCTTGAAGACTTCCCTTTGTTTAATCTAAACCAGTAGTTTTCCATAGAAGCCTATGGAGAAGCTTCAACAGTCACACAAATGTTTGATAGAAATAAAATTTCAAATCCTATTTTGAGTATTATTTTTTACATTTTCTTTTTTTAATGTTTGTTTATTTTTGAGACAGTGCAAGCAGGGGTGGGGCAGAGAGAGGGGACAGAGGATCCAAAGTGAGTTCTTCACTGACATCAGTGAACCCAATGTGGGGCTTTAACTCATGAACTGTAAGATCAAGACCTGAGCCATAGCTGGACACTCAACTGAGGCATCCATTTTAACACACTGGAGAAACGGTGATACTAATCTTGAATTTTAGGCTAACATCATTTTCATGCAGATTTTGGTACAAAACTTCTTCTATCTCGATGTATATTTTGAACTTCTAGCAAATGTGGCCTTGACTAGAAAGTTTATAACTCTGCATTGGTCTTTTTAGATGTTCAGAACTATGCATATCTATTTCTAGAACACTGGCCAAGTGGAGAGAACATCACAATACAGTGCAATCAAAACAAACTATTGAGCGGCTCCTGGGTGGCTCAGTGGGTTAAGCACCTGACTTGATTTCAGCTCAGGTCATGATCTCACAGTTTGTGGCATTGAGCCCCACATTAGGCTCTGTGTTGACAGCTTGAGTCTGTGTGGGATTCTCTCCCTCTCTGCCCCTCCCCACTTATGTGCATATGCTCTCTCTCTCTCTCTAAAAATAAATAAACATTAAAAAAACAAACTATTCAAATAAATGGCTAATGACGATATAAAACAGTAACCATTAATTTGAACCACAAATTCAAATTTCAAATTTTTATTTTCTTTAAAATTGTGTTATTCTTCTTGCATATTTTATTTAGAAGTTCTGTAAATTTAAATGTATCAGATAAATTTACACATATATTTTATAACATAAAACAAATTCATTTTACTTACAAATTTTATCATTTATAAAATAAATTTCTGTTAGTAAAACACACATTAGATTTTTGTTCCTTTTGCTTTTAAAAGGGTTTGAACATTGGTGTTAATAGTCCAAAGTACTATAATCCTACTAAACATGTACCCAAACCTAATCTCATTATTGGTCCAATTTAGTTTCAATATTTACTCTAATAAAATTGCTCTCTAGGGGCCCCTGCGTGGCTCAGTCCATTAAGCACCCGACTTCAGCTCAGGTCATGATCTCACAGTTCATGGCTTCAAGCTCTGCATCGGGCTGTGTGCTGACAGCTCAGAGCCAGGAAACTGTTTCGGATTCTGTGTCTCCCTCTCTCTCTCTGCCTCTCCCCTGCATGCACTCTGTCTCTCTCTCTCAAAAATAAAATAGAACATTAAAAAATAAATAAAATTTCTCTATACAAAATCATTATTAATCTCAACAAAATGAATTATCTTCACTGAACTTGTTCTGTCTGCTGCACATATTATTCCCACTGCCCCTTTTAATATCTTGCACTTGAGTGGTAAAACATTTCTTAGTTTAATTCTGATTTCTCTGACTGTTCTGTTGCCTTCTCAATATCTGGGGTATTTTCCCCCTAACCATTCATTCATACTGGTATGTCTCAACCTCAGACCTTGACTTCTGTATTTTCTAAACTTTACCTTCAGGAACCTCACTTGGTCACCTGACTTTGATTGTATACCTCCAATATTTTAGAATATCACCTCAAATGGATGGCATATGTGACAGGAATCTTGCATTGACAAACTGTTCCCAAAACTACACAATGGCATAAAACAACCATTTTATTTGGTTTATAATTTGGAGCTAAGGTGTCCAAGAAGGGCTCAGCTAGATGTTTCTTCTTTAATCTTCTTGACATCAGCTTGGATAGCTAGAGTAGCTGGAGAATACACTTCTTAAAAAATGTCTTTGCTCATATGTTTTCACCTAACCGCTCCTTGTGTGTATGATGTCCCTCTCCCTCTCTTTGGGGTCTCTCCATGTGGCTTGGACTTCTCATAGCATGAAGGTTTCTGGGTAGTTGCAGTTCTTACATGGAAGCTGGCATCCAAGAGGCAGAAAATAGAGGCTTCCAGGGTATTCAAAGGTCTGGAACAGCATTACTTCCTTCATATAATACTGTATTGCCATCTGCCCATCTTTATTCCTCTGACTTGACTATCTTCTTCCTCCCACTCCTTCAATTCATGTGTCTCTTCCTTTAGAAAATATTTTTCTGTGACTTCTTTCAAGATTAACTTCGTATCTGTGACTACCTCTCCCTCAGAATTTAGACACTATCTTCATATATTATTATGTGTAATGGACATTTCTTACTTTTTGAGTGTTCATCATTAAGGTCTTTCTTTCCTAATAGTGATCCAAATTTATTTAGGTAATCCCTCCTTTTGTAGAAATCTGAATGTTTCAGCCACCTCCTACAAAATAAGCTGTGTTAGGGTTCTCCAGAGAACTAGAACCAATAGATGTGTCTGTGCATGGGGGGCGGGGGGGGGGGGGGAGGAAAAGCAAGAGACAGAGAGAGAGAGAGAAGATTTTTTTAAAGGAATTGGCTCATGTTATTATGTGGTTTGGGAGTCCAAAACCTAACAGGGTAGGCTAGCAAGCTGAAGACTCAGGGAAAAGTTCACTTCAAGTCCAAAGCAGTCTGCTAGCAGAATTCCTTCTTGCTGGGATAGGCTCAGTCTTCATTCCAGGAAGGCCTTCAATTAATTGAATGAGGGTCATCTACATTATGGAGAGTAATCTATTTCATTCAAAGTTTACTGATTTAAATGTTAATTTCATCTAAAAACACCTTCATAGAAATATCCAGAATAACATTTGACCAAATATCAGGGCGCTGTGGCCTGGCCAAGGTGATGCATAAAATTAACCATCACAGACACCAAACAGACTTATTCCTCCCTTGCTTCTCCATAGAGTGGACACCTAATATAAATTCAGTAAATCAGATGCTTTTTCTTGGTTGTTGAATCTTAAGCAACTAATGCAATGATACCAGGAAAGCAGGAGGTCATATTCATTATAGCATCAGGAGTGGCAATGCCATGGCATCAGATTGTTTCTGAGGTATGACTACAGCTATATTTCTGTTGCCCAGTCTCCTATAGCTCCCTTGGTTTCTTCTAATTGATAAGCCTGGTCCTTTGTACTCCCACAGAGGCCAGAGGCTCTAGATATATTTCCAATAAACTCATTGTTTTCCTGCAGATAATTAGGGCTGGTTTCTGCTGCTTAGGACCATGTTACACTTGTGTTACACTTGATACTACATTATGAACATAAATTGAGAAGAAATGAGTTACTAAATGAGAACCATAATGAAATTCATAACACAGTAGGATGATCAATAAATTATATTAATATCTTTCCTCATCACCATCATTTTATTTTTCCTGTTCTTCATTATTATTCAAATTATTAAAATAATTATTATTGAACTTTCTATATATATGTTTTGAACAAGAAACATGACTCCTAGCATAATACTCTGGACAATGTAGTGCCCAATTCAATTCATGAGTATGCTTGGCTCATATGCAATAAAACAAAAACTTTGAGATGCTAACAGACTTAGGTAGTTCATACAAAAAGCTATCCAGTTCAGTACTGAACTCTCTAAACTACTACATTTCGCTGCATACTTGAAATATTTTTGTTATCTACAGAAAAAAAATCTTAATAGCATGGAAATTGGAGATGCAAAAAATATCAAAGTTGACTTTTCATAACTACAAATGAACCTTTATTCAAATTGAAAGTTAGAAAGTACTAGTTTCCTGAAGTTTCCATCAGTAAATTCCACAAAAGACTGCTAATAAGTACAGTGATTCTTTTTGAGGCAATGAAAATGTTCTAGAATTAGGGGTGACTGTCTGGCTCAGTCAGTAGAGCATGCAACTCTTGATCCCAAAGTTGTAAGTTTGAGCCCTGCATAGGGTGTAGAGATTACTTAATGTTCTGGAATTAGAAAGAAACGATGGTTGCACAACTTTGTGAACAGACTAAAAACTACTTAAATTGTACATTTGAAAATATTGAATTTTATGGTAAGTGAATTGTATATCTCAGTACCATAAATATTAAAAAGAAAAGTTTTTTTAAAGCAATCAATATGCTGTAAATATCTAATTAGTGATTCAAGTTATAGGTGTCCACTTTTTAGAAATCTATTCTTTATTGCACAACCAGGATTCCTGTATTACTAGAGGAAATTTCTAAGTCACTGTTATTTATTTCTTGGGCAGTTTTTAAACCTGTCAACCTATGTATTCACTTTAAATGAAAACTTCATCATTCAGATTTCAGGTGAAATCTACTTGTGGAATTCAGTCATTCCTAATGGACACATATTTTATCATATCTGGAGATTTATCTGGCAGGTACTTAGTAAAGTAAGGAAATGGATTGATTCCAACAATATTTGAAGTAGTGCGGTGGGCCAAAGCATCCAACGCACATGAATAAATCAATAACACCTTTCCATTTCTTCGTCATAGCTGAAACATTCAAGCATGCTTAGGAGTGGTTGCATCTAAACATGTTTAAGAAGAAATATTCATCATTCTTTTGTTTTACTTCCAAGTACATAACTGGACAAATAAAGTTTGCATGATAATACTACTGATGACTACACATAGCACATCAGGACCACACCAACTACATATTATTTGCCCATATTGCTTTGAGGAACAGATAGGGAAATACTTCAAAGTCCTCAACTCCTTCTCAAGAAGAAACATTTTACAATAATTCACCTGCTTCCATTCAAGGAATCGATGTATCTCCCAAGACAGTTCAATAGAGAATATCTGAAATCTCACTGTAACATGCATGACAAGAAAAGAAAGGAGGGGGTGGGGAGAAGAAATAGTTGTTAAAACTGGCAACATACCAAGATTCATGTTTAGTTCTCCACTATATGAACCATTTTATCTTCTGAGGCGTGCTCTCTCTCTCTCTCTCTCTCTCACTCTCTCCCACCCTCCCTCCCTCCCTCACTCCCTCTCCCCCTCCCTCATTCTCTCTCTCATCGGACACCCTCACCCCTGCCACCACCACACCCCACCTCTCCCTCTCAAGCAATCTACTTATCATTGTGCCCAGGCTTGATTAGATTTATAGTTTGTTTATCTGAGAGCTCAATGCTTTATTGCATCCAGAAGCCAAAATACGTGCACCTCCACAACCCAGCTGAATAAAACAAACTCATTTTGATCTTTGTGTACAAAGCCATCAGCACTGGTTCAAAGTGTAGTGCAGCCAGTTCTGGACGGCAGATGCAGAGTTCAGCTCTTCTCCTGGGCCCTTGGTTTCAATTAGGCCGTCTGCCAAGTGGCCCATGTGCCTCTGTGTGCTGAAACATTTCTTTGAGGCAGCTTTTTTAAATTAGGAAATAAAGACTTCCCATGTGATTTGCTATATATACAATTTATGACAATTGATTTTTATAGTTAAAATACATACATTTTTAACATAGTTTTCTTTCTGCAAAATAGCAGCTTTCTAACAAGAGAAGAAAATTAGCAAAATGTAAATATTGCATTTCATTTACTCTTCCTACTCTAAAATTAACTCAAACATACATCGAAATTATACTAAAGACCATTGTATTTCTAAAATAAATGACTTCTTTGTCTTAAGGTGGTGAGGGGGGACAGTGGGATATAGGCAAGCACTTTCTAAGTTCTAGGAACTGTAAATAGGGGAAAAAATAAATATGAACAAAAAAGAAGGTATAATTACTTGAGATTGACCAGTTCCTCAGCCAGAGTAAATGATATTTTCCTTGCTTTTATTACCATTTGGGCCTTTTACCTCCTGAACTTTCAAACACAAGTTTGACCTGGCACTAGATATAACAAATTCCAAAGCCAACTTCCAATGTCTAGCTGATTCCTGGTAAAAGCGTGAGCTAAATGCACAGCAAATGTCTATGATTCACAGACCCAAATGCACACATATGTATGCAAATATAATTCTCACCAAGGACAGCCTCACGTGGCAAAAATCTAGAAACTTTTGAAAGCAGTTATCTAGTTGCCCCAAGCTATTAATAATACCCTCCTGTTGCTACTTAGAGGAGGCGACCAAATCCTACCAGCCCTGGAGGAGCCTGGAGGGGCAGCTACCATCACAAAAGGAAGGTCCAGGCTGTGTAAAACCCAGGAAACCATGACAGCTTGCAACCTTTTGCAAGGATTCAGGTCAACTTTGAAGAAGCTCCCATACAGGCCTAGATTGCCCTTTTAAATTCAGGGGCATTTAAATCCTAAAGACCTGGATCCACAAATTGAGCCATCACTTAGCAGATGTTAGCCACTGTCAGTGCCAAGCCAAACCTAAAATAACTGGGCACCAACAATAGCAACTGAATGGTAACCAGCTGTTAGTGGTGATTTTAAGCAGGCCCCATACCATGCTAGGCCACTCATACAACAGGGACACATAAGTGTGGCATACGCTTTTTTTTTTTTTTTTTAGTGACCAGATGGTTTTATTGAGTCATTTTCCTGTTTTCCATAAAGCTGAATTACTACATTCCTAAAAATCTTCTCTATTTCTATTTCTAAATTAGAACATTGCCCATTGCCTCAATGCTTGATTTTGAAAATGTACTGAAAACGATGGTACGATGCCTGCTTGATGCAGGAAACTTCAATAACAGAGAAAGAAGTAACTGAAAAACATTGTTGAAGAATTCTTTGGTAATTTTTTAAATAATCAAAGATGGAAATATATGATTCATGTCAGTGTTAAAGATATTTTGATTTATTTTCCCGTTCTTAAGGTGTCATCACAATCAGAAGCTTATAAATTTTCTGTATATATCTTGCTACGTTCAGTGTAGTACCAAGAAAATGAGATAATCTTTCCTCTTTAGCACTTACTATAAAACATACACAGACTTAATGCAGCTGAACTAACATTTACCAGGTATCTACAGCATTGGCCTGTTTTCTTTTTTCTTTTTATTTATTTATTTTTTTTAGTGTTTGACTCCCTGAACCCATTTCTCCCATCTCCCATTTCTCCATCCTCCACCCCATGCCTGTGGCAACCACCAATCTATTCTCTGTATCTGTGAGCTTGGTACTCTGTTTTTTATTTTTATTTTTTTGTTTTTTAGATTCCATGTATAAAAGATATTGTATAATACTTGTCTTTCTCTGTCTGACTTATTTCACTTAGCACAATGGAGCCCTCAAGCTCCATCCATGTTGTTGCAAATGGCAAAAATTCATTCATTTTTATAGTTGAGTAATATTCCATTATATATATCTAATATATATACATATATATACATATGTACATATATATGAATAAAGAAATTGTGTTATATATACATATATATACATATGTACATACATATATATGTATATACATATATGTACATATATACATATATACATATGTATGTACATACAAATATGTATGTACAAATATGTACATACATATGTGTATATATGTACATATATGTATATACATATATATGTATGTACGTATATACATATATATGTATGTACATACGTATGTATGTACATATGTATGTATATATACATATATGTATGTACATATATATGTATGTACATATGTATGTACACATGTATATATATGTATATATATGTATAACACAATTTCTTTATTCACTCATCTACTAATGGACACTTAGGTTGCTTCCATATCTTGGTTATTGTAAATAATGCTGCAACAAACATGTCGGTTCATATATCTTCTTTTTTATTTTCAAGTTAGTGTTATCCTCTTCACATATGTACCCAGAAGTGAAATTCCTGGATCATATGGTAGTGCTGTTTTTAACTTTTTAAAAATCCTCCATACTATTTTCCATAGTGGCATCACCAATTTACATTTCCACCAACAGCACAAACAGGTTCCCTTTTCTCCACATCCTTGCCAACACTTGTTATTTCTTGTCTTTTTGATAATAGCCATTCTAACAGATGGGAGGTGATGTCTCACTGTGGTTTTGATATGTAACTCCCTGATAATTAATGATGTTGTACATCTTTTCATGTATTTGTGGTCATCTGTATGTCTTCTTTGGAAAAAAATGTCTATTCAGGTCCTCTGCCCAATTTTTAACCAGATTGGTTTTCTGCTATTGAGTTGCATGAGATCTTTACGTATTTTGGATATTAGCTCCTTATCATATATAGTATTTGCAAATACTCCTTTCAGTAAGTTACCTTTTCACTTTGTTGATGGTTTCCTTTGCTGTGCAGAAGTTTTTTAGTGTGATGCAGTCCCACTTGTTTATTTTTGCTTTTGTTTCTTTTATTTTTTTAGTGTCAGATTAAAAAAAAAAATCATCACCAAGACCAATGACACAGAGCTTACTCTCTATTTTTTCTTCTAGGTCTTGTATAGTTTCAGGTCTCACATTCAAGTCTGTAATCTATTTTGAGTTTATTCTCATATATGGCTTAGGATGTGGTTGCATTTCATTGTTTTGCATATGACTGTCCAGTTTTCCCAGCACCATTTATTGAAGAGACTGTCCTTTCCTCATTGTATACTATTGGCTCCTTTACCATATATAAATTTATTATACGTTCATGGATTTATTTCTGTTACATTGATCTAAATGTCTATTTTTATGCCAATATTGTTTTAATTACTATAGCTTTGTAATAAAGTTTGAAATCAGGAAGCATGATGCCTCCAGCTTTATTCTTTCTCAGGGTTGCTGTGGCTACTCAGGGGTTTTAATGATTCCATGAAAATTTTAGAATTGTTCGTTCCAATTCTATAAAAACTGTCATTGGAATTTCGATAGGGATTGCATTAAGTCTGCAGATTGCTTTGGATAGTATCAGCATTTTGTTGATTTTTCCAATCCATGAGCATGGAATATCTTTCCATTTATTTGTGTCTCGAATTGATTTAGTTAATGTCTTACAGATTTCGATATGCAGGTATTTCACCTCCTTGGTTAAATACGGTCTTGGGTATCTTATTCTTTTCGATGCAGGTGTAAATGGAGAGTTTTTTTTTTATTTTCTCTTTCTGGTAATTTGTTATTAATGTATAGAATCACAACAGATTTTTGTATATTTATTTTGTACCTTACAACTTTACTGAATTTATAAGTTCTAATAGTTTTTTTGATGGAGTCTCTAGGATTTTCTATGTATAATATCATATCATCTGCAAATAGTGACAGTTTTACTTCTTTCTTTACAATTTGGATGCCCTTTATTTTTATTTTCACTTATTCATTTACTTTGCCTAATTGCTATTCCAATACTATATTGAATAGGGGTGCCTGGGTGACTCAGTTGGTTAAGCATCCAATTCTTGGTTTCAGCTCAGGTCATGATCTTACAGTTAATGAGATGGAGCCCTCACAGGCCTCTGTACTGTCAACATGGAGCCTTCTTGAGATTCTCTCTCACCCTCTCTCCCTCTACCCTTCCCCTGCTCATGCTGAAATACAAGCTCTCTCTCAACATAGATAAATAAACTTTAAATAAAATACTCTGTTGAATAAAAGTGGCAAGAGCAGGCATCATTGTCTTCTTCCTGATCTTAGAGAAAAGGCTTGTCATCTTTGAGTACAATGTTAGCTGTGGACTTATCATACAGCTTTTATTATTTTGAGGTACATTCTCTTTATACTCACTTTGTTGAGAATTTTTATCATAAATGGATGCTAAATTTTGTCAAATGTTTTTTTCTGTATCTATGAGATAAGCATGTGACATTTATCCTTCATTTTGCTAACGTGGTGCATTATATTGATTGATTTGTGAATGTTGACCCATCCTTGCATTCTGGAAATAAATCCCACTTGATCATGGTATATGATGCTTTGAATATATGGTTGAATTTATTGGCTACTATTTTGCTCAGGATTTTTATATCTATGTTCATTAGGGATAGTGGCCTGTAAATTTCTTTTCTTGTGGTGTCCTTGTCTGGTTCTGGTATCAGGATACTGCTGGCCTCATAAAATGACTTTGGAAGAGTTTTCTCCTCTTCTATTTTTTGGAAGAGTTTAATAAGGCTTGGTATTAACTTACTTTTGAATGTTTGGTGGAATTTGCCAGTAAAGCAGTCTGGTCCCAGACTCATATTGGAAAGTTTTGGATTACTGATTCAATCTCTTTGCTAGTAATTGGTCTGTTCATATTTTCTTTTTTATCATTATTCAGTCTTGATAGGTTATTTCCAGAAATATATCCATTTATTCTAGATTGTCCAATTTGGTAGCATATAATTGTTCATTAGTTTCTTATGATCCTTTGTATTTCTTTGATATCAGTTGTGATTTCTCTTTCTTTTTTTATTTTATTTATTTGATCTTTCTCTTTTTTTTTTTTTTCCTGGTGAGTTTAGCTAAAGGCCTGAAAATTTTGTTTCTATTTTCAAAGAACAAGTTTTTTGTTTAATTGATTTTCTCTATTGTCTTTTTAGTCTCTATTTCTCTCTTTTTTTAGTCTTTATTTATCCTCTAATCATTGTTATTTCTTTACTTTTACTAACTTGGGGCTTTGTTTGTTCTTTTTCTACTTCTTGAGGTGTAAAGTTAGGTTGTTTATTGGAGACTTTTCTTGTTTCTTGAGGTAAGCATTTACACTATGAGCTTTCCTCTTCAAACTGCTTTTGCTGCATCACACAAATTTTGGCATGTGACATTTCCATTTTTGCTTGTCTCCAGGTATTTGTTTTATTTCTATTCTGACTTCTTTGACCCACTGATTGTTCAATAGCATTTTTTAATCTTCATATATTTGTGAATTTTTCAGTTTTATTTGTGTAATTAAATTCTAGTTTCATACCATTCATAAAAGATGCTTGATGTGATTTCAATTATTTTAAGTTTAGTAAGACTTGCTTGTGGCTTAACATATGATCTATCTTGGAAAATATTCCAGGTGTACTTGAGAAGAATGTATATTTTGCTGCTTTTGGATGGAATGTTTCGTATGTATCTATTAAATCCACCTGGTCCAATGTGTTATTTAGGTCAATGTTCCCTCTTTGGTTTTCTGTCTGGATGATCTATCCATTGATACGAGTGGGGTATTAAATGCCCTTACTATTATTGTATTGCCATCAATTTCTCCCTTTAGGTATATTAATATTTGCTTTACATATTTTGATTGTTCTATGTTGGGTGCCCAAATATTTACAAATATTATATATTCTTATTGGATTGACCCCTTTATCATTATGCAATGCCCTTATTTGTCTCTTATTTTAGTCTTTGTTTGAAAGTCTATTTTGTCTGATATAAGTATTACCACTGTAGCTTTCTTTTCATTTCTATTTGTATAGAATATCTCTTTCCATCCTTTCACTTTCAGTCTCTATGTGTCCTTACATCAAAAGTATCTATATGTTACCTACAAGATAAGTGTTATTTTAATTAATTAAACCACTTCTTATCTTTTGACTGGAGAATTTAGTTCATTCACATTTAAAGCAATTATTGATAGGTAGGTTCTTACTGACATTTTGTTAATTGTTTTCTGGCTATTTTTGTAAATCCTCTGTTTCTTTCTTCCTCTCCTACTCTTTTCTTTGGTGGTTTGATGACTTTCTTTGGTGACATGCTTATATTGTTTTTTTCTTGTCTTTTATGTATGTACTATAGATTTTTGCTTTGTAGTTAACACGAGGCTTATATAAAACAACTTAGGTCTATAACAGTCTATTTTAAGTTTATAACTTAAGCTTAATCCCATTCTAAAGTTCAACATTTTTACTGTCCCCCAACCCACATTTTATGTTTCTAATGTCACATTTTACATCTTTTTGACTTATGTATCCCTTAACTAATTATTATAATCCTAGTTATTTTTACTGTTTTTGTCCTTTAAACTTAATAGTAGCTTTAGAAGTGATATATATATATATATATATATATATATATATATATATATATATATATCACTTTATAATATAGCTTTATACATGATTAATGCACTATATTTACTATATTAATTTTTATAGTGAGATTTATTCTTTCACATGTTTTCTTGTTACTAATAGCACCCTGAATTTTCAGCTTAAAGAAATACCTTTAATATTTTTTGGCAGGCCAGTTTAGTGGTGATGAACTCCATTAGCTTTTATTTGCCTGGAAATCTTTTTTTCTATCCTTCACTTCTGAATAACAACTTTACCAGGTAGAGTATTCTTGATCAGAAGTTTTTTCTTTCAGCATTTTTAATATTTCATGTCACTCCCTTCTGGCATGCAAAATTTCTGCTGAAAAATGTGCTGATTGTCTTATAAGGGGTTCCCTTGTGTGTGACAAGTTGTTTTTCTTCTTGCTGCTTTTAAGATTCTTTCTTTTATCTTTGACTTTTGACATTTTAATTATATTGTGTCTTGGTGTGGGTCTCTTTGGGTTAATTTTTTTTGGAACCCTCTTGGCTTCCTGGATCTGGATGTCTCCTTCCCTCCCCGGGTTAGGGAAGTTTTCAGCCATTATTTCCTCAAACAAGATTTCTACCCCTTTCTCTCTCTCCTGGGACCCCAATAATGCAAATGTTAGTTTGATGTCCTATAAGCTCCTCAAGCTATCTTCATTTTTTTTTCATTCTTTGCTTTCTCTTGCTCTGATTGGTGAGTTCCACTGTCTTTGAATTGACTAATATTTTCCTTTGTTTAATTTAGTCTGCTGTTGGACCCTCTAGTGTACTTTTCAGTTCTAATTTTGTATTATTCAGCTCTGTGCCTTCTATTTGCTTCTGTTTCAAACTGGTGATGTAGGGAAAATCCTGAACTCACCTCCCACAGGACCCAGTGAGTTTAGAGCTATATATGGAACAATTTCCTCTTAGAAGAAAGTCTAGAGACTTGCTGAGTGATAGCCCCACAACAGGCACATGAGAAGAAAACCATGTCAAAGTAGGTAGGATAGGATGGGAAACAATCTTGCCATAAACCCCACCTCTGGTGTGGTGATCCACACTAGGAGAACACTCAAAACCCAGAGCTTCTCTCTGAGGAGAAAAGGGATCAAACCCCACATTGGGCACCTCAGCTTTTAGGACTTGATCCTGAGAGATGAACCCCCAAAACACTGAGGCCCATGCACTCAGACTACCTGCTGGAGAGCGTAGCTCAGAAGAAGCCAATTGTGCCCAGACTTAAAGTAAAGGAGACTCACCTGCTTATATTAAAGCATTGGAGCAGGCATCTAATTTAACACACACATATAGGTGTCTTCTGGAACACTTTCTGGAGGTGGAGACTGGCAGGTGCCATCTTCTTGCTCTCCTTTTGCCATGCTCTAGAGCTCCCAGAAGAGCTTTTACATGCATCTGATGCCCAGTCTTTACAGCTGCTGCCCAAGGAATGTCTCTTGACTGCCTGGATATGGAGGCCAGAAGATTTTGCATTCCTGATCCCATGGGCCTATAATAATCACAGTCATCCAGAAAGGAATTCATACCCTAATCTGGCATCCTGATTTTTATGGCTGCTGCCAGGGGATACCTCTACCTTGCCTGGCTTTGGTGGTCAGTGAGGCTTATGCTTCTGTGTCCCATGGGACTGTAATCAATAGGAAAAGAATTCTTAAACAGCTGTGACCATCTCCACTCAGGCACAACAAGAGGTAACAGACCCAGGAGCTTGATATTTCTGTGAAGCAGGCCTGTTAGCTAATCATCATGGCTGAAACCTGAGGCTCCTAATTAAACACACACCTAGGGGTAGACAGTAATCCTTTCCAGAGACCTCAGAGGGTGGGTGCCATCCTCACACTTTCCCCCTACCTCATTCTAGGACACCAGTGTCTTTTGCAGGAAAACTTTACACATAGCTGGTGCCTGATTTTTATACCTGGTGCCCCAGTTTTTGTAGCTGCCACCTAGAAAATGTTCCTTGATCATCTGTCTCTGGTGGCCAAGGAAGTTTGCACTCCTGTCTCCCATGGCCTATGGCAATTGGAGAGTTGGTTCTTGGCAGGCTGCAATTCCCCACAACACTGTGCAGACAGCTGACTGAGGCATATCCTCCAATTTTTCTGTGAAAGAGACCTCTGGAGCTTTGCTCTGGGAGACAGGCTTCAGGCTTGGCATACATCTAGTGGACTACAAAACTTCTCTCAAGGAACATAGGTTGTAGATGTCGTCTTGGAACTATCCCTCTGCCCTACTCCAGCTTGCTGATATCTCCCAGAGAAGAGCTTATATACTCAACTGGCATCTAATTTTTGTGACTGCCATCTAGGGGACATGATCAGATGCCTGGCCAGCAGGGCTTACACTTGTAGTCCCCCTGAACTTTTGCATACTTTTAAAGTATTTGCATACTTTTAAAAGCTGCTGCCTGAGGATCAGTTCTTCCTAACAGCCTGAATGCAAAGATCTTCCCCTTAGGGACACTGATAGGTCTTGACATACCCTCAACTACCGGGAGCTATTAAAACTATAAGAGGCTGCTTGGACAAGCATAAAGATTTGAGAGATGACAAAAGGCTGGGGCAGGGTTGAATAACAAGGATAATCTACAAGAGGCCATGCCTTCAAGACTGGGAGAGGCATTGTTTTATCTACTGTATACAAACCAACACAGAAAGTCAAGAAAAATAAACAGAGGACTAAGTTACAAATGAAAGAACAAGATACAACCTCAGAAAGAAACCTTAATGAAATGGAGATGAGTAATTTACTTGATAAGAGTTCAAAGTAATGGTCATAATGATGCTCACTGAACTGGAAAGAAGAATGAATGAACATCGTGAGAACTTCAACAAAGAGAGGGAAATTTTAAGAAAGTATATGTTTTTTTTAGTTGAGAAGACATAACATTCGAATAGCCATTTTTTAATACTCATATTAATCTATGGTTTATTCTCTTTCTATAAGGAGAAAGGTGAATAAGCTTGTATAAAAATAAATCATTTTTAGGTAGATTAATTTTGATGTAATAAAATATTCACTATAGGTGAATATCTATAGATCTGGGACAGAATCATAAGTATTTTTTCCTGATTTGTCAGGATTGTTTTCTAGTGAATTATATCTTGGGATTAAGTACTTTTGGAAACTGCAGAATGAATGAATGAATTTATTAAATGGGACTGAAAAATGAATTTATTAAATGGGACTCAAGTAACATCAATTAATAAGAGATTAATGCAATATCAAGTATATAGTGTTTGCCCCGAAGAACTAGACTTTTGTGCACCAAAACACCATTAACATACACACACACACACACACACACACACACACACACTCACTAATACCCAGGAAACTGGAAGAACTTGTCTAGAATTAAAGAATCATGGTGCCCCATCTTCTCAAGGCCCTATACACATGGAAGACTCACTTAACCTGCATACCATGCTTCAGCAAGCATTAAACCCTACCTTCTAACAATTTGTGTCTCAGACAAATGCCCTAGTCTTCTGGAATTCAACCTAATGCTCTTCTTCTTACAAATCTTACTTGTAGATTTTGGCCTCAAATCTATTGGTGTTTTAGCTTTGGTGATCCATTCAGAATCACTTTATTGGCCAATGGCATATTGGCTTTTCACTCAACATTGAGCTTAGCTCTCTTCTCTGATTTTAACACTGACTGAAACTTTATGTGAAAGTCTTTACCTCAATCAAGCCTGTGGAAGCCTGATGGCTTGAACAGAGCACATGCACTGTGGAATGAGATCTCTATATATGTAAACAAACAAAAAAAGATAAAAGAAAATGTGCTTAAATGTTCACCTTTTATTGTCTGAGATATAATGACATTGCTATTGAACTTAATCTGCATTAGTCTTTTGAAGAAGATGTTCCTAGGCAATTATAAATAATATTATGCTCAATAATAGATATCAAGTGTTGGTCAATTTTCAGATCCAGATAATTAAAATGCATCTCCTGTCATCCAAAGTCAAGTCTGACTTGGAATCAGTTTTCACTGCTACATCAATGAAAAAAATATTAGCTTCTATGAACCCGTAAAATGTTTCCTTTAGGCTAAGAGGTTCTAAGGTTGAGAAATGGACCATAAAATCCTTAATATTTTCCTGAAACAGTCAAGTCCAAGTGAAATATAAATACAAAAACATCAGTTTTAAACCATGATTTATTATCACCTGCTGTCTTTGATCCTAAACATCAACATGGAACTCTAATTTAGCTGATGAGTTAGGCTGAACTAAATGGAGCTCAACGTAAAGCCATGGCCTAAAATCACCGCTCCAGCTTTCCATGAGCCTTTCTGCCACTACCTAGATGGTTCCTCAAAAAAGGCAAGCAAACAAAAGATGGTCCTACTCTACCCACCTCAAGCTTGCTCCGGATAATCATTCCCTCCTCAAAATAATCATAAAACTTTTTTCCACAGCACATTGGAAGGAGACAGATACCCTAATAGAAACAGCCAAATAGAGGATGTCACTATCTCATGAAATAAGTGTCCTTAACCTGGATTTATCCATTTGTGTTGCCAACACTTTTTACCTTAAGTAGATTGAAAGTACTCAGTAGAAGCCAACATTATGGTGCATTGGTGATGTTAATGGCTAGTTGTGGGGGCTTATTTAGGTATAGAGTAGAGACTGTCATTAATCTGGAATTTCCTGGCAAATACAATGGCAGCAGGGGAGCCTCTGGCCTCTACAGACTACATTAATCATAAAGGAATCCTGCACCTGACCTGTAACAATTTCTGGATCCCTAGAAATTCTCTTTTGAGAGACTCTAAAGAAAGACCTCAAAAGGAAGACCAGGGACTTGAAGAAATTACATAGGAATGCAGCAAAATAGTCACCAAAGAAGCATGTGGACACACAATAGGGAAGTCAAATTTTGACCCATAAAAATATCTTTTTGTGGAAAAAAAAATCAAAGTACAGTAATACTTAGCTATTTGACACTATTTGTGCAAAAAGAAAATTATATTACCTAATATTATTGAATACAAACAAAAACATACAACGTGGCTGTGAAGGCCAACACACATGACATAACTAACAATAAATAACATGGTGGAAATTTGTAAACAAGAGTGAAATAATTAAGAATAGTGAAGTCTTGACTATCCAGATGTTTTAGACAATCAGCTGCTAGTTGAATTTTCCAGATAGCTGAATTGTATTCCTTTCAGAATCCAAAAGAATTTCATTTTACTCATTATCCTTTCCAAATTATTTATGCAATCCCTTCACTTTTTAAATAGAGTTAGCTAACATGATGCAATCTAAAATTCACTTTGCCCAGAAAAAACACAAAATGATCCTTTAATCTCACTAATGTGACTATTTCTTTTTTAAATTTATCAATACATATAGTAATCCTAAGTACCAAGCACTATTCTTAGTACTTAATATATATGCTATATCATTTTAATTCTTATTCTTATAGCAACCATATGGACAAGAGAATCTATCCTTGTATATCAGATGAGTAAACTGAGGCATATGGGTTTCATAATTTTCTCAAGGCAAATAAAAAGTGGCAAATCTGAAAACCAAACTCAGGCTATCTGGCTCCAAGTCTGTGTACATGACCTGTATGATGTGTCATTGACTTTCCATTTCTGTTGTTTCATCCTAATCTTTATTGACAAATAAGCTTTTAAAAATATTGGTAACCAATCAGATGTCTATGTAATTCTATTATCAGTGTTTCTACTTACCAGTGTTAAATTATTGTGTATTTTATAGTCCTCACAATTGTCACTTAAATGACTATATAATATTCTATTGGATTGACAGACCATCTTTAAGTAAATCTTTCCCCATTGTTAGAACACTTAGATTTCTTCAGCTGTTTTGCTATCACTTGTATTTGTTCTAAGCATTTTGAATCAAATTTCATGAACTCTTTGACCTCAAAGATAGTCATGTCTATCTCTAAAAGTACTTTGTACCCCTCAAACATCACTAAAGAAAAATAAATTATAATTATTTAACTTATTCTTAAAGACTCAAAGCCATTATTACAAATATCAGTTATTTAACTATGAGGTACCACAGTGCTACCTTGGGATCTATTAAAAGTACAGGCTGTTTACACCTATATACAAAATGAACAAAGGCCACATTGCCTTTTAAGTTATAATTGTTTCATATAGATTCATTTTAGTATCTTCTTCTGATACAAAGCTGGTAGGCCTCACTTCTGTTTTCAGAGTATGTACACTTCCCCTAGTTTGAATTTATGGCAGATAAAATGTTTTATATTGTACAAACAATGAATAAATAAGATCCGACTGAAGGTTGGTAGCATACTTTTATGAATTAAATGCATGGATTTTGCCACACCTACTTCACTTGCTAATGGTTCTTTAACATACTTGCCTCCTTTGTTTCACATAAGGAAAGGATATTATGCAGCAGATCTATCCAAAAGTGAATTATGGCAGCATTGCAATAATGAATGAATACAGAAAATGACATTGAGGTAGGGAAAGATAAAAGAGTGAATTTCCTGAGAACTATTATTGATATATGAAATATGCAAGTAAGGATCCATGACCTAAGGGGTTTTCTTTCTTGGAATTTATAATTGAGACCCGAGGTTAACTTCATAAGCTACTGTATAAAGTTACCATACTAAAGTTAATATTTATTATTGGAATCAATTATATTCTAGAACTATACAAGGTAGTGAATTAGGTATATGAAACATGTATATAACATGATACCTGCTTTTACGAATTCAAATCATTTCATGGATGGCCACATGAAACAATGTAGGAGAGCCTACAAACACCAACTAATAAACAGTATTGGCATGGTTTTCCAATGAGAGGGCTTGATGTTACGAATGTGTTTAACTGTTTGTTTACATTGAAATGTGACTCTGTAAGTCACTTTGTCAAGTATAGTTGCTCTTCTCTTTGAGACAAAAAAAAAAGGACAATATGTACTTTCTTGACTTGCAGAAAAGAGAAAAATCTCAGAAAAGAAAAAACTGCTCACAATTCTCTGAGAACCCAGCAGATTGGTAAAGTTTTGGCTGTGATGGATTACATTAATGTGGGAAGAGAAATACCATGCATTGTTCGGCGGCATTTTTCTTTTAACTGCCCTTTTCCCATTTCTTTAATGTTTGCCTTATATTAATAGTGACTGATATGAAATAATTAACAGACTTGTGCTGTAAATCCAAAGAGAAAATTGCAAAGAACTTAAAGATTTGGCCTCATATATAATTCTGCCAGATACATAGAAAAAAGACAGAGAAGTAGGATAAAGTTAAAGGAATACTGCAGTTAAACTTTATGCATTATGTCTTTATGTAATATTTTTGCTGAAAGAAATATGAAAATATACACAAAAAATACACAAAACTTAGCTGTCAGAAAGAGTGAATTACTAGTAAGTGCCACTGAGAAGCAAAAGAGAAACAACATAAATTATTATAATCATCATCATCATCAAGATTCATGTATTAAGCTCACATATTTTCATTGCACTAGGTTAGCTGCATTAAAAACAAATTAAATTGGCATGGTCCCTGTCCTATAGGAACTTATGATTTAAGAAGACTACATTACCAAGACAAATGTAAGAGAAGCATAGACAGGTATACGCACCTCCAAAAAAGGCTTAAATTGAGTGAATGAAAGAATAAACAAACTAAATTCTTTCTATTATTTATTGAGAAAAGGGGGAATGGTAAGTCCTTGGAGTTCTGAGTTTGGAGTTTAACCACCAGTTGGTCTCACAGGAATAATTTTCAGAAGGTACTGTTGCAGTAATGGTAGAAAATTATCTGAGCAAATTGAAAGATTAGAAAGCTAGAACATTTGAGATTCTAAATTAGGAGTTAGGAAGCATTGTTTTGCCCACAAATTCTTGAATAGGATTCCATAAATAATGATTCCATATTTTAGTATGATGGGACATCTTTGGACTATTAAAAAAAAAAAAGTAACGTGATGAAATGATGGGTAGAGAATAAAATATAATTCCTCTTATAAAATTTTAAAATGTCACCTATTTTCCCACTCAAAATTATTCTATTTATGCATTATTTTAGAGATCATTATATTAGAGATTATTTTTTTCTTTGTGTCTTGTAATGGTCTTTGTCCAAAATCCAAACTATTCTGATCTGACCAAAAGAAACTTTCAGAAAAAGCTATTATTAATAATTAAATTAAAATTTTACTAATCCTGAAATTCATTTTTTACGTATTTAAAATGTCTTCACTAATAAAAAGAGGGCTGAATTTTTAAGATACTAGTTTTCATGACTCAATAACTTTGATTCAATTATTTATAAATAGAAAGAAACAGCACAACCAATACGGTTCTTTAATATTTTAGCAATGTAAAAAGTTATTGTAGTAATTATATAATTTTAATTTTTAAAAACACTGTTAGTGTTATCCAGTGTTTCTTAGTGAAACCCATTTTTATGTTGTTTATTTTTAATTTGTTCTTCATTGCCTGCTTTGTAATGGAACATGTGTTTGCAATTGTATTTAGCAAAATTCATGATCTTAACATTGTACACCAAAGTCAATGTGTCTTCCTGGCAAAAAACAACCAGTATTCAAACACTTTTATAATGTTTGGGGTTTCTGTCTCAATTGACAAAATTGAAAAATATGTATTAGCCAAGCAAAACCACTATCTCAAAGCCATGTTGAAAATTACTCCAACCTGTCAAAGCCAATTGAAATTCCCTTCCCAGCCCAATTCCCAACTTCATTTTGTATGTGAAATAGGAAAAGTTGGATTTGATTATAACCACATGCAGAAGGAATAAAAAAAATCACATATATCTTATATTTCTAATACTACATACAATTTTCTTTTCAAATTTGTTGTCTTTCTTTTCCTTTTCCATCATTTATCCCATCTCACCTTTTCTGAATAAGTCACTTGTAGGTAGCATATGCATATGAGTAGCTTAATTAACAGTCAGGATAGCACATTTTAAAAATCCTTGCTGTACCACATCATTCTTACCTGGAAGATGGAATAACTCTAAATTAAGAGATCTAAGATCTGTTCCTAATGCAGATCCAGTAATTTGGGATGTTGCTTAATGTCAATATATATTCTTGTATTTGTTACATTTATATACCAACTACAATGGTTTTCTAACTATGGTGTCTAATTGCTCTTAATCCAGTTCTAACAAAAGGGCATGATTCTGTCCTTAAAGTTCACTATAGAAGTAAGTTCTCTCCTTTAAAATGAAACACAACTTCAGGGGCACCTGGGTGGCTCATCTTTTTAAGCATCCGACTCTTGATATCAGCTCAGGTCATGATCTCACTGTCAGAGACAGAACCAAGTGTTGGGCTTAGGGCTAACAGCACTAGAGCCTGCTTGGGATTCCCTCTCTCCCTCTCTCTCTGCCTCTCTCCTGCTTGCACACCTGTGAGTGTAAGCACTCTCTCTCCCTCTCTCTTTTAAAATAAATAAATAAACTTTTAAAAAAGTCGACTTCTGGGGCACCTGGGTGGCTCAGTGGGTTAAGCGTCTGACTCCAGCTCAGGTCATGATCTTGCAGTTCGTGCGTTGGAGCCCTGCGCAGGGCTCTGAGCTGACAGCCTGGAGCCTGGACCCTGCTTTGGATTCTGTGTCTCCTCTATCTCTCGGCCCCTCCCCTGCTCTCTCTCTCTCTCTCAAAAATAAACATCAAAAAATTAAAAATAAATAAAAAATAAAAATAAAAAAGTCAGCTTCATTTCACACCAGAATAAGCCATGATCCAGAATCCAGAGGGGCTAACACAGGTTATGCACAAGATGAGAAGCATGACTAAAATATTATCTTTCCCTCAATCAATGATGGGCAATACAAGCTACTTGAAATTTAGAGCCCATAAAATCCCTGGAAAACTTATGAGAACAACAAATACAAAACAATGACAGCCAGTGGGAAAAATAAAGGCAAGTCACTTTAAATAAACAACATAATTTCCATCTATAAAATCACTCCGAAGTCCATTGTATTTAACATTTACGAGTATTATTTAAAGGAAAAGTAAAGTGTGTCCAAAGAAGTCTAAGAGACAAATATAAGCCATGTATCACATGTTCACAGTTATCTATTGATGAAATATTCAAGAATTTTTATCAAAGCATTGATATAAATATTTCTTTCTCATTTTACCTAGGGCAATTGAGACTCTGGTAGCATACATGGCACATTCAATATTTACCAACACATTATTTCCAAGGAATGAAATGAATTGGAAGCTAATTTGGTGGCACTAAAATGATTTGCAATATTGAACTCTTTGGGGTGAGTGAAGTTATGGATTCTAGGTTGAGATACTTAGGCTGTTCATGAGGTAACTTGTTTATGGCTAAAATAAGAATTCAGAGAACACTACCTGTAGGACAATGCAGACTCTCTCTTCACTGCCACAGCAATCATGGAAGAACTTGTTATGGACATGCCACGTGATTGAATTAGCCTGAGGTTCTGAGCTCCCACATGGAAGACAGCTGTCCTGGAAAGTTGCCTGTACCCTCAGCAAATCTTGAGAGAACAAATAAATAAACTGTTGTGTATTAAGCCACTGGGATTTTAGTATTGTTTGTTTCCAAATTATAATGTAATTTATCTAGATTGATATATCAACCACTATTAAAAAATTGTTAATACATTTGTATTTTGCTTTCTAGTAATGATTTTCTATATATAGATATATATATAGAGAGAAATTTGGATCATGTTGTAAACTTTCTTTCCCAAATAATAGTGAACATTTTCCATCATTAAATATTTTCTGAAACACTTTTTAATAGCTACAGCGTATTGAAATAAAGTTGTACCATATTTTATCTAACCATTGCTAAAATTGGAAATTTTTGCTCAACAACACTATACTAGATAACCTATTCCATGTTCTTTGTGTATACTTCTCATTACTTTGCTGAGATAAAGTTTCCAAAATGGAAATAAATACTGCATTAAAACTTATTCATATTCTAAAGGCTATCAATACACATTGCCATATTACCCTTTAAAAATGTTAACTTGTAATTTTCCTAATAATGTATAATATATCACTGTCATTCTACCCTTGATGACTCTGAGAATTATAGTTTCTTAAAACTGAAACTCTGATACATAAAAACTATCTCACTTCTTAATTTATGGGCAAAGTTATTAGGAGTAGCTGGTTTCAGGGAGAAGATTAGGAATTTGGCTTTCATAAGAACAAAAGTATTTGTTATATATATATATTTATATATATGCTATATATTTGATTCTGTATATTTGGCCTCATTCTGAAAATGTTATTATGTGATTATTCATTATCATTGTTTTATATTGATTGTTATTTATTGATTACAAGTTTTATTAACTCATAGTCTGAGATTATGACTTGCATAACAGTTTTTTAACATTAAAAATATATTATTTGCATCCAAATATATACCCATTTTTTTAAAAAGTTTCAGTTTATGGGGCACCTGGGTGGCTCAGTTGGTTAAGAAACCTACTAAGGCTCAGGTCATGATCTCACGGTTCATGGGTTCAAGCCCCACATCACGCTCTGTGTTGACAGCTCAAAACCTGAAGCCTGCTTTTGGATTCTATGTCTCCCTCTCTCTCTGTTCCTCCCCCACCCCTGTCTCTCTCTCTCTCTCCCTCTCTCTCTCTCTCTCTCTCTCTCAAAAACAAATAAACATTAAAAAAAGTTTCAGTATGTCTCATGGGTGTGGTAGACATGGTGAATTTGACATTCAGCATCCATTCTATTTCTAGGCAATCTTTCTATACTACAGAGGCTGTAAAACTAAAAACCAAATTTCCAAAGTTAACTGGCAATTCAGTATGTAGATGTGAATTAGATTACACTTAAGATACCCCACTCCACCTCTTGAGATTTGGAAGGTGCAAGTTTGCCAGTGGGAAATGGCGGGGGGGGGGGAGGAGGGCAGGGGAGTGGCGGCACAGAGGAGACAACCTGATTTGAATGAGGACAAAGATGGCACCACTCCAGTGCCCAGTTGCTAACTTCAAAAGCACTTGCAATGGAGGCATCAGCAGCAGTTTCCTGGTGCCTAGATCACAACCCCAGTGGTGTGTTCTTGAACTTGACAGTTCAGGTTGTATTTACCTGATTGCCCATTTTTGTGATTATGGTAAAGGTAGCTGCAACCCTGCAGGTCTATTTGGCAGTGTCATTTTGGCAATCATTCCTGGGGATCATCCCACAGCCTACTTCTCCGGCATTCCCAACCATTTTGTATGAACTAAGTTATCTGTGTCAAATGTCTTACGCTTAAAATAGCTAGAGTGATCTCTATTTCCTATAACTGAACCACTGACTGATATAAATAGTATTTAAGACTTAGCCCCTCTTTGCAGTTTCTAAATTTGACATATAGGAATGTTTAAAATAATGTGATTAATTATATTACTTAGATTGTCTATTTCTTTTTCTTTTACCTACCTGCATTTAAAATAACAGTGTTAAAGTCTTCAACAATTGTGATTGTTTCTTTTTTCATTATCCCCTTGAGTTATAATCCTTTTTCTTTAATCAATTTTGATGCTCTACTTGCCTTGTAAATATTTTGTTTTGTTAAAATTTCATTATTTGATATTCTCACCGACTAAAAAAAAATAGCCACTTTGCTCACTTTTATGTTTTTCCTTTTTTTTTCTTGAATTCTTTCTCATCTGATACCAATAGTGAGACCTAGAACATCACCTTTGCTTTGCTTTGTTTTCATTTTTCTTTTTTTTTTTTTAGAGAGAGAGGGAGAGGGAGAGCACGCGCATACAAGCTAGGGAGATGGACAGAGGGAGGGAAGGAGAGAATCCCACTCAAGCTCCATGCTCAGTGCAGAGCCTGACTCAGGGCTTGATCCCACAACCCTGGGATCATGACTTGAGCTGAAAACAAGAGCAACACTCAACCAACTAGGCCACTCACGTGCCCCTAGAGCATCATCTTGATTGCATTTATTTGATATAAATTTTTTCATATTTTATTTTTAACCTTTATAACTTACTTTGGTTTTATGCATACAGAGTTAATGCATACAGAAATGAAGAACTGGTTGGTTACCTGAGGTGAGATGATAAATTGTATAGTAATGCAGGCACAGTTGAAGTGACAAAATATATAGTCACACAAAGCATGATTAAAGGAGGAATTAAGAATGAATTCAACTTACAACTAGTTCAACTATTTCTCAACCTTAGTAACATCAATCTGATGTAACAGAGACTAGTTTAAGTAAATTTTCTAAGGTAACATTATCAACATGTAACTTTTGCCTTATGCTATGATATAAAACCTAACTGCCTTAAGACACAAAGACACAACTCCACAGTTAATACTAGACATGGCTCTACCATGGCTCTGGACACACATTGTGAGCAAAAATAACTGTGGTCCATGACAAGTAACCTTCCACATAGACAAAAAATTTTCACATCAATGCTGCTTCAAAACACTGGCTTTATGAAGACATTTTAAACAACAATTAAGGATATATATTTCATTTATAAAGCAATGGCTTGTATGATCATGATGTGAATAAGTCAGATGAACTGACAGTTATATAAACATAAAACACCTACAGAGCTACGTGCAGGCAATGACTTCTACAAAACAACTCAGTCCTCTGCCTTCAGGAAGCAAGTTTCTTTTGACGTCAATTTCGGCATTGCATCCCAATTTCAGAAACAAACATGATAAAACACAGTATAGTCAATAAAATATGCAAATACATTGGGGTGTTGTTTACCTAATGGCAAATGGTTCATTGTATAAAATCATTCATTTGTAAGGAATGTTGTATTTTCAGTAGGAATTCTTGGGAATAAAAAACAAAAAAAACTCAGTAATTTTTAAGACACATGTCCAAACTAACAAAACACACAGTGCAAGTGTAAACGTGGCACAGGTAAGCACCACTTACAGACTGTTGCCTTGCTGTACCAGATGTCAGCTTCAGTTTGTTGCTTTTCCATTACAATAACCATCTTGATGGCTTGTTTGGAGATTGATTCATCATGTAAGACCCTCTGCTACTGTTATAATATCAATGGCAGAAGGAGAAATTAAAGGAATACAGGAAAGGTAGCCAGATCGTATTAGATTTTATTGCTGCCTAACAAATTATCACAAATTTGGAGGCTTAAAACCGTATCCACTTTTTGTCTCACAATATCTGTAAGTCAAAAGTCCAAGCACCCTGTAGCTGGGTTCTCTGCCTAGGGTCTAACAAAGATGCAACCAAGATATGGGCCTAGGCTGTGTTCCATCTGTGACTCAGGGTTCTCTTCCAAGCTCATTTAGATTGTTAGCAGGATTCAGTCTTCTGCAGTGGTAGAACTGAGATTCTTTAGGACTGCTCTCACCTTCTAGACAGAAGTCTCAGGTCCTAGCAACATAGCCCTGTCACAGTACTGCAGCTCCTTCTTTAGAGTCAGCAGGAGAATCTCCCTCCAAACTGTAACAACAGTCTTATACAGAACAACCTAATCAAGGGAGTGAGAGTCCATCATATCCACAGGTCTGATTCACTCTCCAGTTGAGGGAGTGATGCAGTTGTATATACCAACAGGCAGGAATTTGGAAGCCATCTTAGCATTCTGCTTACCATGAAGTAGTAAAAAGGAGATTTTTAATACAGTGTTAAAAGCACAGTTTATTGCCCTTTATGTGTCATATGAATGCATAGAAGCCAAAGTTTCTGTCTTGAAGAACGGGAATTGAATCTTTAGTAAAAATATAAAATAGATATGAAGTAACTCAGGAGAAATTAAACTAAGGCATTGAGCAGTTTAAACTAAAATTCAGCTGCAATGTAATAGGAATTTTTTCTTCAAGTCAGAAGTTAGTACTCAAAAAATTGTGATTTAATATTTTTGAAGCAAAATTGTAATATTTTAAATTTTAAATACACTGCACAACTATGTAACAAATAGTCAGCATAGTATGCTTTGTGACTTGCCAGATGGGTAATCCAATCCAGACCATCTCCTCACCTTCAATTTCTCATCTTCAAAAATGAACCACACTGGTGGAAGTGACCTGCAAGTGGCAGTTTTGACCTATGCTGAAAAGCACAGTGTTAGCACTTAATCCATTAACAGCTCAACTCAGTGATCAATAAATGTCTTTGGTTAAATAACTTAATGTGTCCAATTAAATAATTTGAAATGATTGTTCTATAAATCTAATTTGTTTCTTCTTTTTGACCTGCTTCTTATTTTAAAGTGCAACATCAAAGGTTGTTAGCCTGATTCTCATACCAATACATAGTATTTTTGATAAAAGCCTAAAGATTAAAGATCATCTCGGCTCTTAAAGTACATTTCAATCCCTTTCTGGATGATACAGTTTTCTTAATAATCCAAATATTTGCTGGGTAATTATAAATTTTTAATAGTCAATGTTTCCCTTTTTTTTAAATACCAGATATGTGAAAGTGTATTCTAGAATATGATTTGCTTTAGCTGCCTTTTTCTGTATTCTCTTTTTTCTGAAACCACACCGCCAAAGTATTTTTGATAGCTTAAAAAAATCCCTCTGTATGACAGTGTAGTACTAGAATATCAAATAACTTCTGCTTTTATTGAAAAGAAAATTAAGACATTAAAATACAGAGTAACATAAAACTGAACATATGCAAAATCACCACTAGAAAGGATGTAAAACAAAATGTTAAATCTGTGTGTATAACATGGTGTGTTATACTTCAGTTTCCATAGCAACTTTCTTGACAGATGTTAACAGGGATATTATTGTGAAATATAAAATAGCATAAAACAAAGTTATGCATATTTTCAGTCAGTGATTAGCTTGTTACACGCAGAATTGCAGAATCTAAACCACATATTACTGAACTAAACACTAAAGATTTTGACAAATCTGAAAGGTTTATAATATACCATTAACCAGAGCTAAATTGGGGAAAATTATTCAAATGTCAAATTGTACAGCTCTTAATAATGGTACCAGTTATAAGGACAAGGAATTTTGATGAAAAAGAAATTTTTTCTGTGAGTTTTTCTGTGAGTTTTGTTTTTCTTCCCTATGAGCTCTGAGTATCGTTGTTTGTAACTGTTACAATGGAAATCAGCCAGTAACCTTTCTTCAAAAATTAACTGGGCCTCTTGGGCTATCACAAGACAGAAACCCAATTCTAAATAGCTTCATTAAAAAGGAATCTTTTCTTAACTTGAAAATTCAGGCTTCTCTTTCATTCACTCTTGAGCATTCATCTCCATTACCTTACAAATATCACTCTATCAAGGTCACAAATGACCTTCACATTGAAACCAATAATCAGATTTTTAAGCTTTATATTATGTTACCTATTAGCACTGTTTGTCATGATTGATCATTCACTATAGCTTGAAATCCTCTGCTTGTCTGCCTAAATACTGCTGTGGCAAATTATATTTTTGGTTTTGTTTTTCAAAATATTTGGAGTCTTTAACACCTTTGACCAAATCCTCTAAATATTTTCAATGTCATTCAGAATATAACAGTGAGCCTACAAACCCTGCATAGTCTGTCCTCCCCTCCTCCTCATCCCCCACTGTCTTCCGTCACTCATTCTGCTTCAGTCATACAGAACACCTTGCTCCATCTCAGGACCTTTGAAGTCACTGTTTCCTCTGCCAAGATCTCTTCCCCAGATATCTAAATTACATTCTTCCTCACTTCATTGAAATTTCTGCCCTAATTTCTGGTTGAAATGACCTGTTGCTTAGCAGTACGATACACCCTAGACATTCTTGTCTTGCTACTGACTCTGTGTTCTGAGTGCCAATATCAGCTCATAAGAATATTTTGAGGGGCACCTGAGTGGCTCAGTCAGTTAAGTGACTGACTCTTGATTTCAGCTCAGGTCTTGATCAAGCAGTTGTCGAGATCAAGCCTTGTGTTGGGCTTTTTGCTGACAGCATGGAGCCTGCTTGGGATTTTCTCTCTTCCTCTCTCTGCCCCTCCCCTGCCTGTGCGTGTGTTCTTGCTCTCTCTCTCTCCTCTCTCAAAATAAATAAATAAACATTTAAAAAACAGAATATATATTTTTTAATTAATTTGTTTATTTATTAAATGTTTATTTTTGAGAGAGAGAGAGAGAGAGAGAGAGAGCGAGCGCACATGTGCAAGCAGGGAAGGGGCAGAGAGAGAGAGGGGACAGAGTATCCAAAGTGGTCTCTGCACTGTCAGCACAGAGTCTGACACAAGGCTTGAACTCACGAACTGTGAGATCATGACCTGAGCCTAAGTGCGACACTTAACCAACTGAGCCACCCAGGTGCCCCTAAAAAAAAGAATATTTTGAGAATAACTATAATGAAGAATATGATAATATAGTTTACTGTAATAAGAATACAATTACTCTAAGAATATGTTCTTGGCTCAGATTTTCAATTTCCAAAGTGCATCTCCAAAATATTCAGTATTGTCTCTAAACTTAAGCAAAACTGAGTTTAATCAAACTCTGCCACTAACTAGCTGTGACCTCAGGGATGCTGTTTTAAGCCCTCTAGGCCTGGGATTCCTCACCAGTAAATGAGAGCTAACAGTAGTACCTAAACTTCAAGGTTGAAATGAAGATTAAATGTGATCATGCCTATAAAGTATTTGCAACTACTTTGCAACTACTATATACAGAAGATATAAATTACTGTCATACTCTAAATCTCACATTACCCATGGAAAAGCTTACCTGTACCTCTCAGTTTCCTTGCTAAGTTCTCCCTTAAGTGTCATTGTATTTGAGGTTGGGTTTTTGTTTTGTTTTGTTTTTACTGGAATAACATTTATTCCAATATTTACAACTTAAAATCCTACTAATCTCCCAAGATTCCTATCAAATATCATCTCTTAGTGAGACTATCCAGTCTTTCTAGTCAGGATTAATATCTCCTTCCAATGGACTCCCACAGTATTTTAAACATTCTGCCTAATAAGTTGTATTACTTGGCTGTGTTACTAGCTTCTTTTTTGGCCACTCTAGGAATTCAGTGTGGTGTTGAATTTAATTATATACATATCAATAAGGGGAATGGCCTTTTGTTGATAAGAGGATCAGTCTCATTTGAGTCCTCCATGTTCTTATAAAATTATGTTAATAAAATTATGCTTAAATCCACAAGTGAGAAATTGGTTCAAACTACCAATAACATTCCTTTAAGATTATTTTGGTAGCAATTTGCTAAAAGCATGTTAAAGGAAAAAAACTATTCTTCTTCCTCCAGTAGTTGAAATAAACGTTTTAGAATGGCAAATCAACAAATAGAAAATCACATAAAATTTATCAATATTCAAAGGTTCTAAATCCATATAATGCAAAGAGGTGGTATATAGAGAATAATTTCTCATATATCTGGATATCAAAATATAATCTGAAGTAGCTTTCTTACTATCTTTAAGCTCTTCTTTTGAAACTGAATCTGGGTGTCATACAATTGATAATTCCCTACTACTGCCCTCATTCATTTCTTTGTCAAGAAATCATGTGATGTCTCATTAGGATAGAAACAAACCCATAATTGCAAATGCTCTGTTCCTTATAGAATGAAAATATCATAATCTGCCAGGCAGTTTCTCCCATAGATCATAATAGTTCTGTTCTTTAAGAAAACTCTGAGAATGATATCAATTTTAACTAAATTCAAAAAACTTTGAAATGTTATTATTTTACTGATTGCTAGCTACTTATCTAGCATTTTATATGTGTTAGTAGGTGATCACAAATGCAGAAGGAAGAGAAAGAAGATTTTCAGTATCCAAAATAGATGCACACAACTTTAGGAGGACCACAATCCTTCTGTTAGAAAAAAATATTTTAGTCACTATTTTATAAAAACTCTATCAAGTATGGTTGTACAATTCCCACTTCCCAGCAAAACATAAATACCAGATGAGACAGTACTAGAGAAGGAAATAATAAAATCATGTAATTGGGATATGAGCCCTAAAACATAGCAATCTGTGGCTATTTAGCATAAGAACAAATATACCTAAAGGAATTTAAAGAACATCACTATAGCCATCACATTGATTCATATTCATAAAAGGGAACCCACAACACCAAAGGCATGTTAAATTGGCTTTAATACACTTTATTTCAGAATAGGGAAAATTATAGATTTAAGAATGGATTATATAAAACTATTTGAATTTGGAAAAATAGTTGTTCTGCCCAAGAGCAGTAACATTGGAAATATTTTTTTAAAGTCTTCTCTGAAATAGCTTATTTCCTAGTGCCTTAATCTGTTTAGGCTGCTATAACAAAATATCATAAACTGGATAGCTTGTAAATGACAGAAATTTATTACTTAAAATTCTGGAGACTGGGAAGTCCAAGATCAAGGCATTAACAGATTCAGTTCCTAGTAAAAAACCTTCTTCCAGGTTGTAGACTGCCAAATTCTGTACTCACATAGCAGAAGAAGTGAGAGATCTCTCTGGAGTCTCTTTAAGGCACTAATCTCATTTATGAGGGCTCTTCTCTCATGATCTAATCACCTTCCTAAAGTTCCACCCTAATAACCATTAGCTTGGGTGTTAGGATTTCAACATACAAATTTAGGGGGGACAGGGACATAAACTTTCAGTTCATTGAACCATCTGGGGTTACCATTTTCTAGATACTAGTCCTTTTTCAGATATATTATTTACAAATACTTTCCCACAGGATGTAGTATGTCTTTTCAATCTCTTAACAAGGTATTTCACAGAGCAATTTTTTTTTGAGAGAGAGAGAGAGAGAAACTTCATGCCCAGTGCACACACCAATGTGAGGCATAATCTCATGACTGTGAGCTGAAATCATGAGTCAAACACTTAACTAACTGAGCCACCCAGGCACCTCACAGAATTTTTTTAATTCTGATAAGTTCTAACTTATCAAATTTTCCTTTTATGGAGTCTACTTTTGGTATCAAGTTCAAGAACTCTTTTCCCAGTCCTAGATCCCAAAGATTTTTCTCCTAATTTTTTTCTAAAAGTTTTATAGTTTTACATCTTATGTTTAAGTATATGCATCTACAATCCATTTTGAGTTAAGTTTTGTATAAGGTTTGAGGCTTAGGAGGAGGTTTTGTTTTTGTTTTTTGGTTTACAGACCATCAATTCCTCCAGCACCATCTGTTGAATTCTAGCCTTCCTCCACTGAATTGTTTTTGCACCTTTGTCAAAAACCAGTGGAACATATTTATTTGAATGTATTTCTGGATGTTTCCATTCTTTTCCATTGACTTATGTGACTATATACCACATGACCTTTATTGATGTAGCTATCCAGTTAGACTTAATGTCAAGTAAAGAGTGATTCCTTCCACTTTATTAATTGTGAAGATAGTTGTAGTTATTCCAGGGTTTGTGCCTTTCTATATAAATTTCAAAATAAGCTTGTCTATATCTACAAAAAAGAAAAATCTTTCTAGAGTTTTGATAAGAATTGCATTAAACTTAAATATAGATCAATTTGGGGGAAAATTCACTTCTTCACTATAATGAGTCTTTTAATCTATGATTACAATATGTCTCATAATTTTGTTAGGCTTCCATAGGTCCTTGTAAAGAATGTATATTCTGCAGTTGTTTATCAGGGTATTCTGTATATGTCAATTAGATCCTATTGACTGATTCCATCATTCAAATTTTTTATATTCTGTCTGATTTTTTTGTCTAGTATTTCTATCAGTTGGTGAGAAGTTCCCAATGATAATTGTAGATTTGTCTGTTTTCTTCTTTCAACTCTTTCAGTTTTTCCTTCATGTACTTTATGGTTCTGTTGTTTGTTGGCTATACATTTAACATCATTATGTTTTTATAGTGAATTAATCCGTTTGTCATGATTGTAATATCCTTCTCTGTTTCTAGTAATTTTCTTTGCTTTAAATTCTAATTTATCTGATACTAAAATAGGTGCTCCTGTTTTTTTTTTAATTAATGTATGCATAATACATTTTTTCCATCCATTTACATTCAACTTACTACATCATTTAATTTGAAGTGAGCTTCTTGAAAACAGCATATTTGGAGTTCTGATTTGTTATCCCTCTCTGCCTTCTAATTGGAGGAATTTAGACCATTCATAGTTAAGGTAATTATTGATATCTTTGAACTTAAGTCTGCATTTTATTATTTGTTGTCTTGCCTTTTTTTCTTTGTTTTTCTGTCTGTGTCTCTGTGTCTCTGTCTCTGTCTTCCTATGGGTTAAACATTTTTTATCATTCTGCTATTTTTTTTTTTTTGGTTTTGAGTGTATCTAGCAAAGTTATCTTATGGGTTGCTCTGTTGTATTATCACAGTCTACTGGTGTTAACATTATACCACTTAGAATGAGATACAAAAAAGTTTCATTGGGACCCCTTTACCCTCCCCACTTATAAAGGTCATTGTCTTGAGTATTATAAAGTATTATACATTTTTTGCAATTATCAAACATGATTTATAAAACTCAGAGGATAAGGATAGTCTATTGTATGTATCAATGTTAGCTCTTTCTATTGTCTTTATTTCTTCTTCATGATCCAAGATTCCTTCTTTCATTACTAATCTCTGTTTAATGAACTTCTGTTAGCCATCCTTTAAGGGTAGGTCTGTTAGTGACAAATAGTTTTCCTTTGTCTGAGAATGTCTTTATTTTCTTGCAATTTTCAAAAACCAGTTTCCCAAGATATAGAATAGTTACCAGTTCCTTTCTTTCATAACTTGAAAAATTCTTTCACTTATTTTAATCTCCATGGTTTCAGGTAAAGAATATATTGTCATTCAAATTGGTGTTCACCAATTGGTAATGTGTTATCGCTCTCTGGCTTATCTTGTCTGGACTAGAATTGTAAAAGTGTTTTTTTTTTAATTGAGGTATGTGACAAAAACATTATACAGTAAAACTTTGTTTTGTGAGTAACTTGTTCTGTGAGTATTCTGCGAGACAAAAAAACATTACTGATACATTTTAACTTCATAAATGAGCAAGGTCTTGCAATACAAAGTAGTATGTGATGCCAAACATCACATGGTCACAACTGAGTCAGTGGTTTACTCTCCCTCTCACTGCAGGATTGTGGGTGCTCAGATGCTCAGTCACAGGTGGTGGTATTTGACAGAAATCAGTGATTTTAAAAACGTTGGATGGTGCCCACAACTGACACTAGTATCAAAGCACCTATGGAGAGTCCTTTGCTTTTCCATATAAGAATAAGCTTAGGAATGGTTTGCTTTATTCTAGGTTAGGCTGCCTACAGATATAGATCCTTTCCTCTTCTGCCTTAGTGCCAGTTACATTAAATACAATATATGACAAGAGTTTAATACTGTACTGTAGCCAACATCTGTGCAGGCATATACAATGGCCCCTATGCAGAAAAAGATTCCATTAAGCCAAGAGATAGCAGTGATTTTATTAGTGATAGTGAAAGTTGTCCTACACAATAACCCTCTTTTCTCTTGTCTCCCTCACACCAGTCATGAAGGTTTTCAAAGGTAGGTGCAGGTTAATTTGTTTATTTTTCTTTATATTTTGTATTTTAAAAATTATTTTGTAATCTATTACAGTATTATAATCATTTTTATGTGAATATTTTTGGGTTGTGGAATGAATCACCTGAGTTTCCATTATTTCTTTATTTTTAATGTTTGTTTATTTTTGAGAGAGAGACAGCATGTGAGTGGCAGAGCAGCACAGAGAGACAGAGACACAGAATCTGAAGCAGGTTCCAGGCTTTGAGCTGTCAACACAGTGCTCGACGTGGGGCTTGAACTCATGGATGGCAAGATGATGACCTGAGCCAAAGTCGGACTCCCAACTGACTGAGCCACCCAGATGCTCCTCCATTATTTTTTTAAAGGCAAATTCACTTGGATATACAAGTACTTTGGATTACAGGTATGTTTCCAGAATGAATTATGATTGCAAACCAAGGTTTTACTGCATTAGTTTCAGGTGTACAATATAATGATTTAATATTTTTATATATTGTGAAATGATCACCACAGTAAGTCTAGCTAACATCCATCACATACATTGTTCTTAGGATGAGAACTTTTAAGATATATTCTTTTAGCAACTTTGAAATATACAGTACAGTAGTATTTATTATAGTCACCACACCATGCATTATTATTTACTTATGACTGGAAGCTTGTAGCTTTTGACCCCTTTCACCCATTTCACCCCCACCCCTGGCAACCACCAATCTGTTCTCTGTGTCTATAAACTAATTCTTGGGGCACCTGGGTGGCTCAGTTGGTTAAGTGTCCAACTTCGGCTCAGGTCATGATCTCACAGTTTGTGAATCTGAGCCCCACGTCCGGCTCTACGCTGACAGCTCAGAGCCTGGAGTCTGTTTCAAATTCTGTGTCTCCCTCTCTCTCTGCCCCTCCCCCTGCTCATGCTCTATCTCTCTCTCTCAAAAATAAACATTAAAAAATTTTAAAAAATAAATTATACGCTCTTTTTTGTTTTGTCTGTTTTGTTTTGTTTAGATTGTTTTGTTTTGTCTGTTTTGTTTTGTTTATAAGTGAGATCATACATTATTTGTCTTTGTCTGATTTATTTCACTTAGCAAAATGCCTTCAAAGTCCATCCACGTTGTCACAAATGGCAAGCTTTCTTTTTTTTAATTACTGAATAATATTCCATTGTGTATATACCACATTTTTTTACTCATTCTTTTTTTTTAAGTTTTTAATGTTTATTTATTTATTTTTCAGAGAGAGACAGACAGAGCATGAGTGCGCAACGGGCAGAGAGAGAGGGAGACACAGAACCTGAAGCAGTCTCCAGGTTCTGAACTGTCAGCACAGAGCCTCATGTGGGGCTCAAACTCACAGCAGTGAGATCATGACCTGAGCTGAAGTCGGATGCTCAACCAACTGAGCTACCCAAGGTGCCCTATTCACCCAATTTTTTAAAAAATGAATCAAGTACACAAGAGGTTGGATTGCTTTGCCACTACTTATTTTCAAAACCTCATCTTCTGAGGGAAATTAGTTCCTTTATTGCTCTGTCCAGTTGATCTAATGCAACAGAGCCATTTCTAAGCTTTTCAAAATGTGGTTTAGAATATTAGAAAACAAACACTAATGATTGTTTAAATTTATTCACGTTTGGAAAAACCTAATTGTATACCATGTACGTGTATACATCCAATTTCTTCCTGAGATACAATTTTCTTCTTCCTGAGATACATATTTTCAGAAATTTTTAAGAGAATCTATGAATGGAAAAGTTATTCTTCTTTGTTTTAAAATTATCTTCCTGTTGTCATAATATGTGAATAAGAACTTGGTATATAATTTTAGGTCAAAAGTTATTTTTTCTTCACTATTCTCAAGCTATAATTCCATTTTTGTATGGTATATTAGTTTCTTAGGGCTAGTGTTAACAAAGTACTACAAACCGAGCACCTTTAACAATAGAAATGCAGTTCCCAAGGCTGGAGTGCAAAATCAAAGTATCAACAAGGTTGGCTTCTTCTGAGAGCTGTGAGATAAGGATGTGTTCCAATCCTCTCTTCGTGGCTCCATCTTTTCCACACATCTTTTCACACCATTGTCTCTCTATGTGTACCTGTTTCTAAATTTCATCTTTTTATAAGGGCACCAGACATATTGGATTATGGACCCATCCTACTCAAGTATGACATCAAACTTACTTAACTAATTATATCTGCATTGACCCTACTTCCAAATAAGGTCACATTCTGAGATACTAGAGGTTATAATTTCAACATATAAATTATTAAGGGAAACAATTCAATGTATTACATTTGGTCTTTTCTCTGTTGAGAAGTCCAGTTGTGTTTTGTGTACTATATATATATTTTACTTCGACTACTTTTATGATTTTCTTGTAATCTCTGGTGATTCTATATTTCATTACAATATATATAGATGTAGAATTATTCTTATAAATTTTTCTTGGGACTCAATAAGCTGTTGTTTTTTAATATAAAAGTGTTTATGATTTTCATCACTTCTGAGAAACCTCTTCCTATATTGGTTCTATCACACTGTATGAATACTGGATCTATCTCACTCTTATCCTCAAGTATCTTAATCTGTCTTCCATGTTTTTAGTCTTTTTCTGTGTCCTGCATTCTGGATAATTCTTCAGATCTATATTCCATTTCAGAGATTCTTTTAACTGCACCTAACCTGGGGTGCCTGGGTGGCTCGGTTGAGTGTCCAACTGTTGATTTTGGCTCAGGTCATGATCCTGGAGTC
Source organism: Panthera onca (assembly GCF_046562875.1). NCBI lineage: Eukaryota > Metazoa > Chordata > Mammalia > Carnivora > Felidae > Panthera > Panthera onca. Next base: position 113,905,584 of record NC_138343.1, read on the forward strand.
ATGGGATCGAACCTTGCATTGGGCTCTGAGCTGGGCATGGAGCCTACTTGAGATTCTCCTTCTCTCTGCCTTTGCTCCTTGCCCCCTCACTCTCTCTAAAATAAAAAAAAGGGGCGCCTGGGTGGCGCAGTCGGTTAAGCGTCCGACTTCAGCCAGGTCACGATCTCGCAGTCCGTGAGTTCGAGCCCCGCGTCAGGCTCTGGGCTGATGGCTCGGAGCCTGGAGCCTGTTTCCGATTCTGTGTCTCCCTCTCTCTCTGCCCCTCCCCCGTTCATGCTCTGTCTCTCTCTGTCCCAAAAATAAATTAAAAAAAAAACGTTAAAAAAAAAAAAACCTAATAATAATAATACTGCATCTTACCTGCCTTCAATAGACTTTTAAAAAATAATAATTACATTGTTTTTTCTAGGGGTCCTGTTTCATTATTTTTCAAATCTTATTTTTTCATGACATATTATACTTTTCAATTTATTTTTGTGTTGATATTATAAACATAAATATAAACACAGTTTACAGTTCTTAGCCTGTATTCTTAATTCTGTATTCTAAAGTTCTATGTGCCTAATTCTGCTGTCATATCTTTTCATAGTAGAATTTTCCCCTCTCATATGGTTTGTAACTTATTGTAAGCTCATCTGTAGAGGAAATTACTTTCTGTGTTAACTGCGTGTGGCCAGGAGTGTAAAAGTGTCCTAGTTCTTCTCCTAAATGGTTTGCGATTGTCACTGGTTCAAGATAATTTATTTCATTAATTTACCTTAGGTGTATTCCTGCAACTCAGAAGTAATACAAATTAACATTACAAATTAATAGTTTTTTTTTCCTCCAGAGTCTAGATTAAAAAGAACAAAAAATTCTTATCTTCTCCCTGAGCAAACAAGTGTTTTTTAACTTAGATTTTCTATCAAATGCACTTCTAATATTGTTTAGGGGTAGTAATTTTTTTCTGCCACTACCAACCAAAGATTTCTTCAAAACACTATGCAGGTAAAACCAATGTCGTATAATTTTTACTGACAATTTGGTGATGATGGTAGGAAAGTGAGGATAGTGATGATAATATAACAGCAGAGCAGGTAACATAAAACAGAATTAGACATTTCTTAAAATATATTAGTCTTCACCCATCTCTAGCCTGTTAAGAAAAGGAAAAGTCTATATAATTAAGACTCCGTCTTTTCATTAATTAACTTTTTTCATGTTTTTTATTTACTCTTGAGAGAGAGAGACAGAACATGAGCAGGGGACATGCAGAGAGAGAAAGGGAGATACAGAATCCAAAAGCAGGCTCCAGGCTCCAAGCTGTCAGCAGAGTCTGACGTGGAGCTTGAACTCATGAACCCTGAGACCCTGACCTGAGCCATAGTCAGATGCTTAACCGACTGAGCCACCCAGGCACCTCCATTTTTTCATTAATTATTTAATTCATTCTGCTGACAGATATGTAAAATTCCTCTATTTTTATTATGCAAATAACTTATCTTCTTCCATCTTCTCCACTAATTAAATTCTGGGTCTCCTTTGGTACAATCAAAACCTCATTGAGTTGCCCTATTAGCCCTTTTAGCTTTAAAGTTACAGTTTTTCTTTATTATGAACATGATCTAATCATAGAATAAAATAAAGTCTAATTTTTTAGATAAATTCTGAGTAGCCTTCAGAGTGATAGGTTAATTTTCATGTGTGTAGATAAGCATTTAATGATTCTGTGTGGTTATAATTATTCTTTATAGTATAAATTGATGAGACACTGTTTTTGCTACAGTGTGGTTTCTAGTGAGAGACACATACTTAAGCTATCTCAGGAAAATTACAGACATATACATTGATAAAGGTAGAGAGAAAACTTTTATTGTTTTCAGTAAATAACTTATATTAATGATTAAGATAATTTCTTTCTTTTTTTCCAAGTTCTTATTTAAATCCAAGTTAGCTAATATACAGTATAATATTAGTTTCAAGTGTAGAATTTAGTGACTCATCACTTATATACAACACCTGGTGCTCATCACAAGTGCCCTCCTTAATCCCCATCACCTATTTAACCCATCCCCCTACCCACCCTTCCTTCTGGTAACCATCAGTTTGCTCTCTATAGTTAAAAGTCTGTTTCCTGGTTTGCCCCTCTTTCCCCCCACCACCATGTTCACTTGCTTTATTTCTTAAATTCCATATATGAGTAAAATCATATGGTATTTGTCTTTCTCTTAACTGATTTATTTCATTTAGCATAATGGAACTCTCTAGCTCCATCCATGTCATTGCAAATGGAAGCATTTCTTTTTTTTATGGCTGAGTAAAATTTCGTTGTGTATGTGTGTGTGTGTGTGTGTGTGTGTGTGTGTGTGTGTGTGTATACATATATATATATATATACACACATATACCACATCTTCTTTATCTATTCATCAGTCAATGGACATTTGGACTCTTTCCATAATTTGGCTATTGCTGATAATCCTACTATATTCCTGGGTTTCAAGATGGTTGAATATTTAAAAATCAATAAATGTGATATACTACATTAATAATAAAAAAAAAAAAAAGATAGGGGCACCTGGATGGCTCAGTCGGTTAAGCATCCGACTTCAGTTCAGGTCATGATCTCACAGCTCGTGAATTTGAGCCCCACATCTGGCTCTGTGCTGACAGCCCAGAGCCTGGAGCCTGCTTCATATTCTGTTACCCTCTATCTCTCTGACTCTCCTCCGCTCACACTCCATCTCTCTCTCTCTCTCTCTCTCTCTCTCAAAAATAAACATTTTTAAAAAATAAATAAATATTTTAAAAAACAAAAAAAGATAAGAACCATATGATCCTTTCTTTTTTCTAATGTTTATTTATTTATTTATTTTGAGAGAGAGAAAGAGAGAGCACTAGTGGGAGAGAAGTAGAGAGAGAGAGAGAGAGAGAGAGAGAGAGAGAGAGAATCCCAAGTAGGCTCTACACTCTCAGCTCAGAGCCCAACATAGGGCTTGATCCCATGAACCATGAGATCATAACCTCAGCTAAAGCTGGACAGTTAACCAACTGAGCTACCCAGGCACCCCAAGAACCATGTGATCCTTTTAGTAAATGCAGAAAAAGCATTTAACAAAGTACAGCATCCATTTATGATAAAACCCTCAACAAAGTATGGTTAGAGGGAACATACATCAACATAATAAAGGCCATATACAAAAACCGCATAGGTAATATCCTCAATGGGGAAGAATTGAGAGTTTTTCTCTACAGTGAGGAACAAGACAGGGATGTCCACTGTCAACACTGTTATTTAACATAGTACTGGAAGTCCTAGGCTCAGCAATCAGACAACAAAAAGAAAAAATGCATCCAAATCAGCAAAGAAATCAAACTTTCACTATTTTCAGAAGATATGATAGACTGTATAGAAAACCCAAAAGACTCCAAAAAATTTCTAGAACTGATACACAAATTCAGTAAAGTCACAGGACACAAAATCAACATACAGAAATCTGCTGCATTTCTCTACACCAGTAATGAAGCAGTGGAATAATTATAATAATTTCTAGGGGCACCTGGCTGGCTCAGTTGGAAGAGCATGCAACACTTGATCTCAGGGGCATGAGTTTGAGCCCCACATTGAGTGTAGAGATTACTAAAAAAAAAAACTTTCTAGGGATAATTTCTGTTTTATTGCTCTACATGGTTTTATGTGATATTAGGTGGTCTATCTTACAAAGTAGGTTTTAGTGTCATCCTTTTCAAGCATCTAGCAAGAAGGCCCATGTCTAGTTCTATAGTGTAAATACCCTTGCTGTCATGTGTTTAGCCAACTTTTCCAGATATTATGCAAATAAAAAACAGGACTTCCAAGCATTTAAGAAGACTAAGTCTCATTCTGACTGTTTCTGGTGGGTTTCTGGCAGGTAGGCTTATCATCATGCATGGATTCATTCTGATGCTATTGGGCCTAGAGCCAATTCACATGATATTATCACTTGGGTGATAATTTCAGTCCTGATGTTTTCTTATGCCACAAACATGACACCCTAACTGGCATGACAAGAACAAATTTTGTATCTTATTTCCAAAAATTCTGGCTTTCCAAATCACAACAATGACAAGATGGAAAAATCAAGCTTATTCAAGTGTAAAATTCTAAATTGTTTTCCACACTGATATATATCACAAAAATGTTAATTCACTTCATAGTCATATAATTTGCTGCATTCTACTTATTATTAAATGGGTATAATAATGCTGGTTACATAACCTGATCAGAGCTCCTAGAAGTTCAATGTCTTTAATTCATATAAAGCGAGAAACTAGTCATTATTTAAATAAGGACTGGTGGACAAAATCTTCAAACAGATACAGTTCAATAGTGATGGGGTGGTTAGATATAATTGATTATAATTTGAGTTACTGTCATTAAAATTGAAGAAACTATAATTCAAACTCTGATAATATGAATACCTTTAATACAGCCTGACTTAATTCTATAAATGCTACTGCATCTTGCAGCCTAGTTGGCAGTCTTTACCGAGGTTTTGGTATCTTCATACCTAAACTTCTGCAATTTTTCCTTGACTGTGCATATAGATACACATACACACACATGCATGGTTGCATCTCATTTTGGGGTGTTTCTGTTCAATCTCATATCTAGTATGTATCTATCTAGCCAATTGCCACAGTGATATATAACCTTGGTTAATGTTTATATATCTCATGCTACTCTACGCCGCTTATCTTTGTGTTCCCAGTATGTTTCATTGGCACACAACAGATAGTAAATACTTGGAGAATGAGAAAATCTGTCCCTTCTATATTGTTTTTTTTTAAGTTTATTTATTTTTTAAAGAGAGTGTGAGCACCAGCAAAGGAGGACCAGAGAGAGAGGAGATAGAATCCCAAGTAGGCTCCACGCTGTCAGCACAGAGCCTAATGCAGGGCTCAAACTTAAGAAACCATGGGAACACGACCTGAGACAAAATCAAGAGTTAGACACTTAACCAACTGAGACCCCCTGGTGCAACTATTATTTTTATCTTTTAAAATTAATCGACCATTTCACCACTAGCAACTTACCATCTTGATGCAAAATGCATGTCTAGTTTAACCAGAAAAATTGCAAATCTTTTGTCCTTTTTCACCCTACTCCTATTAGCAAATACTCTTTTTTAGTTGATAGTACTAATCACCACCTAGTGGCTAGGATGGGAAACTATCTGATTTGATATATGTTACCTGCCACTTTCAAGACATTTGGGATGTCCAAACATTTGGAATTAGAGGTTATCAATGATAGCTGGAGCTTCAAGTAAACCCCACTGGACTACAATCTAGGCCTTGGATAATCTTACACCTAGATCTTCTTGTCTTGGGTTTAGACCATTTAATCCTCTTGGATTCATACTTCCACAGTCTGAATCTCAAATCTGCCATGTACCCTCTGAATGATCCAAAAAAAAATCATTTAGCCTCTCTACATCATAGTTTTTCCATCTATAAAATTGGATTTCTCATCTATAATATGTTACCATATCCACCTTCATGATCATAATATCACATTGAGATTCTTGTGAAGAATAAGTACAATAACTCATGTGAATGAATTAACACAATATCTGGCATTTAATTAGAACTCAATAATTGAGTACTGTTTCTGTATTGAGCTAGTTCATCTTCCTTGCTGGGTTTGAAACCTTATTTCCATGCGTACATGCAATTTTTCTCTAGTCTAGCTCCTGGTTTGCATTTTCTTTCTCTGTCTCAACTGCTGACTGCTTCTGGCCTATCCTAGCCTGTCTCCTTCTAAGTCCAATGCTTGACTCATCATCTTTTCCTCACGAACTACCTCCTTGTCTGAGAAGATTTGTGTCTGCAGTGAGGTTCCTATATTTTCCTTTTTTAGGACAATAGAGATCATTCTGTCATGGTCAATTTTATCCTGCCTATAAATATACCACTTTGACCACCTTTACCTTTTATACATCTCCCATTACATACTCAGTCTCTTGAGAAAAAAAAATTAATCATCCCTTTCTCCTACTCTTTACTCATATTGTATTCTCATCGCTGATAATACAACTGAAGATCTGTGAAATGACCTGTACCAAGGAAAGAGAAAGCTTAGAAAGCTTTAAAATAAAATTAGGCCTAAATTATAGGAATACTAATAATCTTTAAAGACCTTAAAAATGCCAATGAATCTACCTAAAAACCTGCACAAATTTGCCATTTTCTAACTCCTCATCTAATCAAAGTGTACTTTTCTTCAAACACCAACCTATGGAGAATTATGTTAAAACACTCCTTATATAATATTATTGTGAACAACTGAAAACATTTTCTTTAAATATTTATATTTCAAGCATATATTTTATCATATAAAGTGGGTATTTGTATCAATCCTGGAAACCTAACCCCCACCATAACTATTGTTATTATAGAATAATTTAGGCCAAATGAGCTTATGATACATGATTCATTTCTAAGTTAGGAACTGAATAAAAGAAGAATGAACATGATATCTGATCTGAATTATTTGGGCCTATTCTGCCAGCATGTCCTCCTGTTATCTAAGTTATTGAGTAATTTGATCTTGGTTGTTTTTTTTCCCCCCACCCACTTGAAACAACTATGCTTTGAAATTTAGAATAATCAGAACAGCACAATCAGATACTTTTCAGTCAGATTCCATCGATCATATTCCGAATATATTACTTAGTGATGACAGTCTTTTGTTCAGTGGGGTGTTCACAGTATGTAGGGCACTGGAAACATCACTCACTGTGATATTGTATGTCTCAGAAACAGGTCAGACTGTGGGAATTCCCTGGTTTGTTGCCCTCGATCAGGTAAGATAATTTGTTCTCATGCATGTGGCTGAAGGTGCAGTTATCCACTTATTGATAAGTGAAGCTGTACAGACATAAGGTCTCATTCAGTTCATTCCATTCTCATACTGGACATTTTTCTCCAAATTACAGACCAAAAGCTAAAGAGGTGAAAGAATAGATGCCAGTTCCAGTTCCTTCCATCATGGTTTGCTAGTCTTCCCTTGGTCTTCTCAGAATGCCTTGGCAAGTGGCTCCAGAACCAGGCACAGAGCAATCAGCCAGAGGTTTGTCCGGATCATAAGAGATGAGACTCACTTACAGTACAGTCTCTTTGGCTTGCAGCCCTTACTTTTGAATATAATATGGAGTTTGGGAAATTTTATTTTGTGACTTAATTGATAATTTAGGTTTCTTTATTTTGCGATTCTAGATAAATCGTTAAAATCATAAAGGGAAGAAATCCTTAACGCTGGCACTATAACCCTTGTGCTGTAAAGAAGGTTATCAAAAGTGATTTTAGTCATAAGGTTTTTATAATGGTGGTTTTTTTTTAAGTGTCAGAATTTTGCTCCAAGGTCTCATACTTCAGAAACAAAAGAAGGAAAATGAAAATTTAATGATACTTCTGTTAATATCTATGACAAGAAGTGTCTTCTGAGGTGCTTGTAATTAGTTTATTCAGGTTCTACAGGTCCTATTAATTCATTGATTATGAAATAAAGATTTTTTTAGTTGGTCTTCTTTTCTAAAATTACAAAATGAGGGGCACCTGGGTGGCTCAGTTAGTTCAGTGCCCAACCCTTGATTTGGGCTCAGGTCATGATCTCATGGTTTGTGAGATCGAGCCCTGAACAGGCTCTGTACTGACAGCGTGGAGCCTGCTTGGGATTCTCTCCCCCTGCCCTCTCTGCTCCTCCTCTGCTTGTGTTCTCTCTCTGTCTCTCAAGAATAAATAAACTTAAAAAGAAAATAAAAAATAAATACAACTACAAAAGGAAATGAGTGCATTTACCTAGAGAATTCTCATTACCTTTAGAAAAATATTCCAATTAAATTTAAGTCTGCTTTAGAAATAATCACATTTATGCATTCATGACACATATGTATCCATTCAAAACACTTTTTCCTAGATGTCTATCAAGCTATGCAAGTTTTAAAAGTAGCCTGAGTCTCATTTTTAAGAAGGGTGATAGCACGAAAACATGTGATGGAACCAGACAGCAATTATAAGTTAACATAGATGTAAAATAAGATAATATAAAGCTTTAATCTGGACAGAATATTCATTTTCAGAAAATACTGTAGAAGGACAGTTAAGTGGTATCCAGGTCAACATTGGACCATATGAGATTTAAGTAATCTGGGAAAGAGTATCTGGGAAAAGGAAGTCATGAAGTGTAAGACAGTGCATCTAGGGAGTAAAATACAACATGTTATAAGACCAACATGTTACACTCAAGGAAAGAAGTAAAAAACATTTAAGATAAAGATTCCATTAATTAACATAAAATCCCTCAAAATCAAGTTCTTCAAGAAAATTACCATTGGTCTCAGAGTAATGAGGTACTATTCATTATGATCAAGAGAAATATTTCATTAGTTGAAATGTTGTAGGCTACTCAGAATGATATAAAATAATATTGAAATAATAATGAAATAAATAATGAAATTTTAATCTGTTGAATGTTCTAAAAAGTGTGGTAGGTGAGGGTTCATTATTATATTAGAATCTGATAGTAGAAAATTTATACACGAATATTTAATCCTGGAGACTAAACATTAAAAGACATGAAACTAAATTTGAGAGAAATATATTAGGATATTATGAAAATTAAGGAAGGAAATAAGGCTTTTGGCCAATAATAAATAACCAGTAAAATAAACAGAACCGTTAAAAGATTAAGCATGCTGTTATAACTTTTGTGAGCATAGTAATATTGACTCGCCTAACGATAAATTTCTTCTAAAGAACTTAGGGAAAAATCACTTGTTATTCAAAGAGACTTCCAGAAAAGGAGCTAGTAAATACTCTGTTTCAATGAAAAGAAATATAAAGATCTGAGGAAACATTCACATTAGAGCCCAAAGAAAGGCAACATACTATAGGAAAAAATTCAATCATTCTGGCTTTGATCCATTCGATGTAAAGTGCCTATATTTAAGACAGTGATTTCTCAAATCCTATAAAAGTTGCTGCTCTTACATTTGTCTTGGTAGAAAACTTCTTTGAGGGCTCTTGATTCTCATTACTTCATCACCCCCACCACCCAACAATCCAAAGAACAGTTACCTCATCTTTGTTCCACCTTGAATGTATCTGTGTCATAACATAATTACCCATCATTACATATTAACAACTAACAAATGAACTCGTAATAGACTGGAAGCTCCTTGAGGCCAATGTTTATTATACCCCTATTGCCTCACATAGTACTAGCATCTACTAGGATATAAAAACTTAAAAGTATTTTAAAGTTGTTCTTGAATTAATACTAGCAGTTCACATATAGTTTACTATATTCCTTCACAGTATTTTGGACTTTTCTTTTTTATCATAATCTTAACACATTTGTGAAATAATTACCTGCTATAACATAATAATTATTATGCAACATAGGATATATATTATAAATTATGTAGCCTGGGTTAACCACATAATTTTCAGGGCTCAGTGCAAAATGTAAATGTGGGATTCCCTGTTTGTAAAGCAGAAAACTATGCCATAAGTTACAAAATATAAAGCTTTTTCCTTTCTTTTGTGGTTTGTATTTTAAACCGTCATGGTGTTATTTCCTATTTAATGTCATTCTAAGTAAAGAACTTGTAAATGTTAAATTGTTATAGATTTTGCTACTCATTTCATATTGTGCAATGCAAGTTTTAAATGCAAATATAAAAATCTACTCTCAGAAGAATTATTGAAATTATATAATTTCTATTTCTAGCTTGTACATGCATATGTATTTTGTTGCTGCTAGAACAAAGGATACTCTGCATAAAACTAACTCAAGTATTTTGTTTCACTTCTTGATATGCACACATTCTAACAACTCTCTCTTTGCAGCTTACCCATGAATTAGGAAGGACTAAAAGGAAAGGAACTATAGATTGCCTTATCTTTCCTTTCCTTTTATAACATAGCAGTTTACATAATCTGTTTATAACATGTTTACTCTGTACTTCTTTGATTCTTTCTGAACTCTGGTGCATTGGAAATACAGTGGAATTCTGTGTTTGTGGGATATCACAAAGGCTCTATGTAAAAAGGATGGCAAGGAATGGTGGTCACATATACGGCTCAATATCTTCTCTGCTCACGTGCATGTTCTATTATCCATCACACTCTGCTTACAAAACACAAGTTCTAAGATAAAACTTTTAAGAATTGAAGATGTGACAACAGGGCATTAAATTTAACACAGAGTCCTTCTGAGGGCAAAGCCTGTTGACCTGCACAGGCCATAAACCCATGAAGCCAGCCCTGTATGGGGCCTCCTGTAAGTGGTCAAACACAATTGGCTTGTAAATGTCACTGGCATCAGAGGACAGGTGACAAGTTTTGCTTTAAGTTGGAACTTGAAGACTTAGATTGTTGATTACTTTTGTTTGTCTCCAAAAATAATGTTACCTTTCACACTGAAAGAAAAGCTAACAAGTTGAGTGCCAAAAATTTTATAAATTTTAAACTTACATAGATGCTATTTGTGGAAATACAATCAGACAAAGTCTCTGTTACAAAGATACTTCATACCTGAAGTAAAAAAAAAAAAAAAAAAGGTTTTCAAGCTGTGGGGTAACACTGCATTAGCAGATATTAAATTGAAATCACTAGGTTGCAACCAGAATTTTTTTTAATAATGAAATAAACAAGAATAGACAAGATTGGAGTGCTCCACGTAGAGCAAAAATATGTATCATTTTATGAGACTTTGCTTCAGATATACATGCACATACATATAATACATACACACATGTATATACATATGAACGAAAGTAATGGGCAGCAATATAAGAGGTATTTCTTCCTCTAGGTCATCATTTAAAAATCCATTGTCATAAAAATCTGTGTCCTCATATGATGTCTTAGTTTCTAAGCTCAGGAGCCATCTTTCTATAGTATAACAAAGATTAATTTCAGAAAAGGAAGATCAAGTTCATGTAAGTCATCCTGACAATCATTTTCTACAAAATGCTGCCTTCCCAAGCTCAGATCCCCATGGATGATTATGTTCTCCAGGATTTTTAGATAATGTACTCAGCAGTACAAAATTTGCAACATCCACCAGAGACTGGGCATTTAGAAGCAAAGAAAGAAAAAACACATTTATTCATTTCCAATATGTGATTTAATCATCAGAGTAATCTCTAAAACTAATAATATCAGCCTTCCTTTATAGGTGAGAAAGATGAAACTCAGAGAATTTAAGTAATTTGCCCAGTCACATATCTTATTAGTGGCAAATGGGACCTGGAACCTAGGTTGTCTGTGTCAAAGTCCAGCATTTAAGTCTCCTGAGGTGTTATAATCTTATAAAAAATGTTGAAAAGATTAAAATTAAGAGGGGAAATAATATAACTGATGCACAAAAATCAAGGTTTGATTGTGTTACAGTCTAGTGAAATATAATTTAATTTTGGACTCCATTTTCCCATTGAACCATACCGTAACTAATAGGCAATATTCTTTTGTGAATCAGATCCTCAGCATTTGCATTTTCTTGTGGTTACATTATAAGAAATAATGTGCAATGTTTTGATTTCTTTGTACCCACAATCTAAGACATTCAAAAACAACAAAATTCCACAAAGGAGGAGGAAAAAATAAATCTTAGAGAATTTTGGAAAGTATAGTATCAACTTTTTATAGCAATCATAAGAAAATCATCTACATTCGTATCAAATATCAGGTTTCCAGCACAGGAAAAGAAAACTGCAGTACCTGCCATTTTAAATTACTCCCTGTCATGTTTTTATTCCTCCTTCTCCCCTGGGATGTTAACGTCTTGAAGAAATATGTGTGCACTCTGAAAATATTTCCTGAAGTCAGTGGATTCCATATGTTCCTAGGGAAACAAATTATTCACTCCGTGGGTCATTCCTGGTGACATTTAGATCTTCTAATCAGTACATTTAGGCCCTATGTACTTTGTATTTTCAGAGCTCTCTTATGTAGACCTACATAGAACTCAAGAAATATTTTCATTTGACATGAAATTTTCATTTCATTTTCATTGACTCAAACCTTTCCTTAAGCTAAAAGAGCACACGTGAACACACATATACACTCTCTTTCATACACACTTACGTATACAAATACATACACAAAGACACACAAGTATATGTTCTTTATAGTTTAACTATATTGGACATTGAGTTAGGAAAAGTAAGACAGCCATTTCAAGCTAAGTAAGTCCCAAATGCAAAGGAAACATTACAAATGTACATTAAAATATACTCAATATCCTTGGTTCATAGAATTGATCAGAAGAAGGGAAGCAAAAATAAAAAAATTTTAAGATTGTATTTGTTTAGTTTGTGTTTTGTTTTGTTTTACAAAAATAAATATCAAGCATTAGAGTGCAACTTTTGCTTTTCTTTGAACCAAAACAGAAAACAAAAAGTGCAGTTCTTGAAATACTTTTCTCATTTGGTTTCAGGGTACTGCCTTTTTCCTGTTCTCTGAAATCTTCGTTAATGATTCTTCTCTTTACTGACTCTGATGTTGGAGCTTCCCCAAAGTATTCCATTGATCCTTTTTGTTGTTGTTGTTATCCTTGGAAGTTTCAATACTATCATAGGCTTCAATTGCCATCAATATGCTATAAACTCCCAAATATATATTTTACTCATTTATCATACATATATTTGTTGATCACTTATATGTCCAGGAATTTTGTGTTATCAATTGAGACAAAATAATCATGGTCATTACCATCTTACAACTTAAAGTCAAGTACTGGGGCCATATATTAAATATGTTTTAAAAAAAGGGAGGGGGGAGAAAAAGAATGCAACTAAATAACAATAGTGCCAGCAAGAAAAAAAAAAAAAAATAGGACACAAAGTAAGAGAATAAACTAGGAAGACAGGAAGTGACATTTGAGATCTAAAAAATAAGAAATATCCAACCTAACAAAGATCAAGGACAATCCATTTGAATAGTATATAATGTCTGTGATTTTAAAATGTATTATAACTGAACTCTAGTTTCCACACAAATCTAGGTACCCCGCTTTTTCTCTCAGCTATTTCTGTCTTGGTTAATAGCACCACCATTCACCCAAGCTAACCACCTCAGAAGAGTCTTGAAAGAATCTTCCTTGTCCCTTTGCATATGTACATATTCCTATGTGTACATTTGAATGTGTACATTTGTACATATTCCTATGTACTTTGCATAATCCTTCACCAAATCCTGTGAATTCCACTCCATATAGGAGGTGTTTAATAAGTGTTTCTTATTAATGAATGAGTGACTTGATCAATAAGCCAATGAGTGGAAGTATGTTTGGGCTCCTGCCTGCTGATGAAACGTTTCTAAATGCCACCATAAATCCATCTTAATAAAATAGAACATGTTTCTTCTTCATTTAGAATGTATACTCTGCCTTTCAAAGCAACTTAAATTACTTTTGTTGAACACATCACAATATTGAAAGGAGAGAAATTAGTTCCTATCTTGATACCCAATCTCACTCAATCTAAAAAAGTTTATTAATAAAGGGGATTTGGTAGAGGTCACATTTTTATTCTAGAAAGTATTGCTGCTGGGGAAGAGCATCAAAAAAGAGAAAATAATGCTCATCTTTTACTATCTATATATAGAAAGCTCACATATTTATATTCCCACCCATGCCTCTGCCCTGTACTACTTGTCTGTAGACTTATATATCCAACTGTCTACTCAGAATTTTCACTTAAATGTCCAATTTATGTCTTGGACTCCTGATATTCTCCCCCAAACTGTTTTCCTCCAACAGTCTTTATTATCTGTGTTAATAATAATTCCATTCTTCCAGTTGCTCAGGACAGAAACTTTGGAGTCATTTTTAACCCCTTTCTTTTCCTTATATCTCACATTCAATTTTACAGAAAATCTTGTTGGCTCTACCATCTAAGTAGATCCAGAATCTGATCAGTTAACACCACCCCTGCCCCAATGACCTTGTCCTAAATCAACTTGTCTCTCTCTTAGATTATTGCAAAATCTTCCATAGGGTTTCAGCTTCCATACTTGGTCTGTTACAGTCCTTTCTCAAAAGAACAATCAAAGAAATACTCTTTGCTCAAAACTCTTCAATGGCTGGCTTCATTTTACCTGGAGTAAAATCCCCAATCCATACAGATGTCTAACGTGACCTGCTAAGTTACTGTTCTTCCCTGAAATGTACTTATCTCTGAATACTCTTCCTTCATTCCCTTTCTTCTTACCACACTCATCTTTTTGTTATTTCCTGAGCATTCTAGGTAAGCATTCCCCTCAGCGCTTTTATACTCAGACTGTTGCCAGAGCCTCGAAAATGATCCTAGATTCTCCCTCTTTTACCCCAGCGCATAGTTAACCCTTTATCCCCTTCTTAATTAGTCCTCCTCTAGCTACCCTACTTAAAATTGCAGACCCCCTGCCTGTCTCACACTCCTTATTCACCCCGCTATGCTATATCTCTACAGCATTTTAAAAGTCTCAAATTCTATGTAATTATTTTTTTTCTTTTTAGACTGTTTCCACTAACTGAACTATAAATTCTTCAAAGGCAATATATTTTGTATTCTTCATTGCTATTTCACCAGTAACACATAGCAAAATCAAAAATATAAACGAAAAAACAAAAGGATAAATGAATAAATGCGAAATGGATATTTATATGTTGGGAATTGGCCTGGAATAAAGATGGGAGATTGGTCCTATACTTACAAAATTAAAAAGAAACCCATCCTCTTTTATGAATATCCTGAGAAGAGATTTTCTACTCTAAATGAGTTTGGCCAAATGTCAATTGTGGATGAGGTGGAAAGAGACAAATGGGAGGCAAAATATGGATTGACTTGCTGTGGGGAAGATAAAGGGAGAAATGTGCATTGTGACTAATCTGGATATCTGGTTTAGGAAATTGAGGAGTTTGCACTTAACTATTTCCAAATCCCTAGCCAGCTATAAGGTTCTAACATTATATAAAGAAGACAGCTGCCATCAAGCATCAAGAGAAAGATGCTTATTAAAAATCTGGCACTAACATTAGTGCCTCTGAATTCCCTGAAAGCTAAGGCAAAAAGCAAAACATGTTGAGTTTAATGTGTGTCTGTTTGTCTTGTCTAGGAAAGCATGCAATTCACTCCACAAAGAAATTTATCTTATAACTGAAAAACTGAAAATTGACTCCTTAGGTTCTCTAATGAGGACCTACAGATAAAAGAGTGAGCAACATCTTAAAACATAATTTAATGAAATATATATATTTATACATAATTAGGCACATATTTATATAAAATTCATAATTCTTTTATTTATATTTACATAAAATTTATAATTCAAATATATTTTGTGTCTCACAGGACACTTAGTAATGTACCTTGCATGTTACTTTAATACCAATCAAATCTTCAGCATTTTACTTCATATATCCTTACCTCAGCAACATACTTATGACCTACTTTACCATGTTAAACAATTACATAGCATGAAAAATTACTAAATAAAAGGAGTGAGGGGGTGCCACAAATGGGTTGGTATTGCTTTTGGAGGAAAAGTTGTTGAGATTCTATCACACCTTTTAAAATATTTTTAGGGGCGCCTGGGCGGCTCAGTTGGTTGAGCGTCCGACTTTGACTCAGGTCATGATCTCGCAGTCCGTGAGTTTGAACCCCGCATCAGGCTCTGTGCTGACAGCTCAGAGTCTGGAGCCTGCTTCAGATTCTGTATCTCCCTCTCTCTCTGCCGCTCCCCCACTCATGCTCTGTCTCTCTCTGTCTCTCAAAAATAAATGAATGTTAAAAATATATATACATATTTTTTAGAAAATTAAAATCAAATGTCCAGAAATCTTTTTTAGAAGTCATGTTTCTAAATTGATCATTTTCTTTGCCTCCCTCCACCAGAAGTGATTGATTTGTGTCATTTTGTTCAGATCACTGACAACTGCCACATGTAGAAGCTCTGAGCTATAAGACTTTTAATCTTCTTGTTTTTCTAGCTCTATTGAGGAATAATTGGCAATTAAAACTGTATATATTTAAAGGTAAACCTGACAATTTTATAGATATATAGATATATAGATATATAGATACTGTAAAATATTTACCAATTTGAAAATAATTAACACATGCATCATTTCATATAGTTAATTGTATGTATGTATGTGTGATGAGAATGCTTAAGATCTACTTTCAGCAAATTTTAAGTATATAATACTGTATTATCATTTACAGTCACAATGCTACAAATTAGATCTCAGAACTCATTCATCTTATAACTGAAATTTTGTACCCTTTGACCTATATCGTCCTACATTTCCCCCTCTTCCAAGCTCCTTGAAACCACCATTCTACAATTTGCTTCTATGAGATTAGTGTGGGTTTTTCTTAATCCCACAAACGGCAGGATTTCTTTGTTTTTTATGGTTGAATAATAATTCTATTGTACATATTCACACCACATTTTCTTTATCCATTCATCCACTAAGGGGCATTTAGGTTGTGTCTATATCTTGGCTACTGTCAATAATGCTGCAATAAACATGGGAGTACAGATATCTCTTTGAGATCATTGATTTCATTGCCTTTGGATATATACCTATGAGTGGAATTGCTGGATCATATGGTTGTTCTATTTTTAATTTTTTGAGGATCTCCTTACTGTTTTCCATAGTAGCTGCACCAATAAGCATTCCCGCTCACAGGGTAATTTTCTCATTTTTAATCAGATTATTTGTGGTTTTTTGGTTATTCAGTTGCAGGAGTTCTATATATATTTTGGATATTAACCTTTTATTAGATATACGATTTGCAAATACTTTCTCCCATTCCATAGGTTTTCTTTTTGTTTTATTTCCTTTGTTGTGCAGAAGCTTTTTAGTTTGATGTTGTCCCATTTGTGTATTTTTGCTTTTGTTGCCTATGCTTTTGGCATCATATCAAAAAAATCATTGCCAAGACCAATGTCAAGGAGCTTTTTTCTATGTTTTCTTCTAGGAGGTTTATGGTTTCAGGCCTTACATTCAAGTCTTTAATCCATTTTTAGTTAATTTTGTGCGTGGTGTAAGATAGGGATCCAGTTTCATTTTTATGCATGTGGATAACCACTAACACCATTTACTGAAGAGATTATATTTTCTCCATCATTTGTTCTTGACATCCTTGTCAAATACTGGTTGACTGTATATTCACGGATTTGTTTCTAGGCTCTCTATTCTGTTCCATTGGTGTATGTGTATATTGTTATGCCAGTGCCACACTTCTTTGGTTATTATAACTTTGTAATATAATTTGAAATCAGGAAGTGATGCCTCCAGCTTTGTTGTTCTTTTCAAGATTGCTTTGGCTATTTGGAGTCTTTGTAATTCCATATGAATTTTAGAATAATTTGTTCTACTTCTGTGAAAAGTGCCGTTAGAATTTTGGTAGGGATCTCATTGAATCTGTGGATTGATTTGTGTAATATAAGACTTTTAATTTTCATAGATTCTGTATTTGCAAATTTGCCTACTCACTAAAATTTATTTATATCCCCCAAATCAATATCTGCATTGCTTTCCTTGTCATTCACAGACATGTACAGAAAAATGAAAAATATGAGTCCCCAGCTGACAGTCTCCCAGCTGAGGTTAAACAGGAAGATCTCCTGTCTTCTTATTTTAGCTCTCATGTGGTAAGCAAGTACTTTTTCCCTTTCTATTTAATACTTTCTTCAATTTTATCCATTTTTTGGTGATCTTGCCACCTTATTTTATTTAAGTTTTCCTTTTTTACTTTTTTTTTTAAGTTTATTTATTTCAAGAGACCAGAGAGAGAGAGAAAGTACACATGAGCAGGAGAGGGACAAAGAAAGAGACAGAGAGGAGGGAGAGAATCTCAAACAGGCTCCATGCCGTCAGCACAGAGTTATCATGAGTTAGAGTGATGTTGACCATGAATTCAATGTTAATAATCAAGAATATACATTAAATAAGGTGTCTTTAAATAGAAATGTGAATAAAACAAGATTATATGTTGATCAATTGTCAAAAATATTGTGACCAGAGGAACCTAACATTGTATTTCTCCTAGGAGGAATGTTCAGTATTTGCTAATTCCATGTTTGCCATGACTTTATAGAACATAGCTACCATGAATAACAAGTATAAATATATACAGTCAAAATATGCACTATAAGCTTTGGAAAAGATTTCTGACTGTAAAGCTTACACTATGTCACTAGAGCTGGCTTGCTAAATACAGTCTAACTAAAAGATCTCATAAAATAACTGCATCTCCCTATGCAGCTAATCACTGATGTTTCTAATGAATCAAAAAGAACATGTATGTAACTCCCGCCTTATACTTGGACACTCCCTTCTATTACACAGCATGACAGAGTGGTATCTTTCTAAGCAAAAGTTGCAAACTTCTTTGGAAATTATGTCTTTGAGAAAAACTAAGCCACTGGTAAAAATATATTACATGTAGTTCTGCAGGTATTAGATATGTCAGTATAACTGGAACCTTAAACGATTTTTATTTTTATTTTCATGGATTTTGGAAAAGGAAGAGGACTTAAATTCAGAAGACTTATGTTTAGAATCTTTCCTCCACCACTTTCTAGCTATAGTTACTCTATTAATCTGAGTTTCTTTATGCAAGATAGAGAAATATCTTTTTCTCTAGTGTTTCTAGTTTCAAGTGTTTAAACACACTTGAAGTAAGACACATCCACCCAAAAGGCAAACAACCTGCAAAAGTCTTGGATAAAAACAAGAATCCTGAGTAAAAGTAGTGGCAATTCTCTAAAACTGTAATTCAAAACCCTGACTAATTAAAAGAATCATCTGTAGAGTATTGTAAAAAAATATAAATGCCTAAGTAGCATCCCAGATATACTAGTTAGAATTTCTGCAAGTGAAACCAACCACCTCATATATAATATGGGGATGAGATGGTTTTGGAAGCATCTCTTGTCAGAGGCATGGCTCAGAGCTGGTTTCATTTCTCACTAGTAGATATGACTTCTGTAATACTCCATCCAAAGCAATATGTACGATATATTTTTAAAAATCTGAGTGTTTATAATCTATACACTGAATAAGCATCTGGGAAATATAATTGAGGCAGAATAGTTGACAAATCTACAAGTCAGTGATAATCACAGGTAAGTACTTTAAAGGTAGATGATATGGACCTACTTCATTTAAATATATTTATATAATATTTATAATGCAATTTTGATATATGAAAAAAGAATTTCCAGGTTAGTGTTTTTCCTAAGATTGGTTGAATACAAAAAGACTAAGAAATGTTAGTTCATATGTATTTGATATTGTCTGTTCTTGGCTTGTCATGTATAATTGTGTCATATAAAAATGTCCAAGCCAAGCAAAGATAATTTAGCTATGTAAAAGTAGCATGAAAGCTAAGAAAGATTATTTAAGGTCACATAACATAGCCAATTGGAGTTTCTGTTTGTCAATTCTGGGGTTAATCACAGTGGAATAGCACTTTTACTTAGCTAATCCACATCGCCTCCATTTTCAAAAAAAAAATGAAAAACCACACCTTGTTCTCAGAAAAGATTTAATAACTAAGAGCTGGAATGAGATTGAAAAGCCAAGTTGTATTTCTCATATTAAAATTAAAAGCATTAGACAAGGGGCAAAAACACTAGACTTTGTTGAATCAACTATCTAAATTCTTGTGTTAATTCTACCACTGAACTCCTCTGGGGAAAACAAAAGCTGTCTTTTTAAATATGCCTATTTAAACGCTAACAATATTTTTATTTAAATAGTAATTAATAATAACAACAATTAAATACAAAGGTGACCACATGCTTCATATATGCTAGGCATAGGAAACTCTGACCTACAAAGACAGCAGAAGTAATTCATTCAACAAAAATAATTTGAGCATCAAAGCATCATAGGAGACACTCAGAAGGAGAAAAGAAAGAAAAAAAAAAGACTCCACCTTAGCACTTTAGATTCATGGTCTAACAGAGAAGGAAGGAATATTAAGAGATAAAAAAATGAATATATTTATTAACCATCTATGGCTAGTTATCTACTATGAGATGAGTTCTTGGTTGGCTTTTGAAGCCATAAGAAACTAAGAAAGAGATGGGGTGCCTGGGTGGTTCAGTCGGTTGAGTGTCCGACTTCAGCTCAGGTCATGATCTCACGGTCCGTGAGTTTGAGCCCCGCATCGGGCTCTGTGCTGACAGCTCGGAGCCCGGAGCCTGTCTAAGATTCTGTGTCTCCCTCTCTCTCTGACCCTCCCCTGCTCATGCTCTGTTTCTCTGTGTCTCAAAAATAAATAAACATTAAAAAAAAATTAAAAAAAACAAGTAAGAAAGAGAGAAAATGTAGCTTGAAAAATAAATGGAAAGATGATGAGCCATGGAAAGCATTCTAAGTAGTGTGCTGAAATAATAAACATAATTTTTTGAAATCAAAAGACTTTGGGTCAGTTAAGATCTTTGAAATCCAGTTAGCCTTTTTGAACCTCAGGTTTCTCATCTGAGAAATGGGAACAATAGTAATACCTACCTCTGTCTTATAATTGTAGGGAGGATCAAATGAAATAATGCCTGCAGAAAGGCTCTGGAAACTGCAAAGAACCATGAATATGCTACAGCCTTGAATACACATTTAGGTGGGGAAATGACGTGAGTGGAGACCCAGAGGCCCTGTGAGCCTGGTGTATGGGAGGAGTGCTGACAGTAAGAAAGCTAGTTTGGCTGTACTGGAAGACTTACTGGGAGTAATGTGAAGTCAAGTTAATAGATACAATTGGGGTCAAATGGTCTTGTTTGCAATCTTAAAACACTATTTGGCGTTATTTCAGTGGCCAATGTAAAAGCACTCTAAGCTCTTACAGTTGAGGGGAGAGAGGGCAAACAAAGCTAAATTGTTTTCTGCCAAAACTATGCAAAAGGACCAAATAAGGAAGAACAGATCATATAGTAAAAAGAAAAAAAAAGCTACAGCATTTTAGAAATGATTTGATAACAATTTGTGCTAGAATATTATCTATGATCATGGAAAGGAAGGACTTTGTGATGACAGAATTAACTTGGCTGAATAGTTGACTTGTTGCTAAAGTGAAATATTCCAGAAAAACACCCAAAATCTCATATTGTTGTTGGGCCACAAATAGCAATGGGAAATCAAAAAATAACATTATGTTAAATGTTTAAGGGAGGAAATATATTCCATATTAATGGATTGGGAGAATTAATATTGTTAAAATGTCCATACTACCCAAAGCAATCTACAGATTCATTGCAATTCCTATCAAAATACCAACAGCACTTTTTACAGATTTAGAACAAATAATACTCAAATTTGTATAAAACTACAAAAGATCTTGAATAGCCAAAGCAATCTTGAGAATGAAGAACAAAGTTGGAGGTATCATAATTCCAGATTCCAAGATACACTACAAAGCTGTAGTAATTAAAACAGGATATGGGGTGCCTGGGTGGCTCTATCAGTTAAGCATCTGACTTTGACTCAGGTCATGATCTCATGGTTTGTGAGTTCAAGCCTGGCATCAGGCTCTCTGTTGTCAGCACACAGCCTGCTTCAGACCCTTTGTCCCTCTCTCTCTCTGCCCCTACCCTGCTCACTCTGTCTCTCTCAAAAATAAATAAACATTAAAAAAACAGTTTGATACTGGCATAAAAATAGACACGTATATCAATAGAAGAGAATAGGGAGCCCAGGAATAAACCCATGCTTATATGGTCAATTAATCTATGTCAAAGGAGGCAAGAATATACAAAGGGGGGAAGACCATCTGTTCAATAAATGCTTCTGGGAAAATTGGACAGCTATATGCAAAAGAATAAAATGAAACACTTTCTTATACCATACACAAAAATAAACTCAAAATGGACTAAAGACCTAAATGTGAGACCTAAAACTATAAAACTCCTGGAAAAGAACATAGACACTAGTTTCTTTGAGTGCAAATCAAAACCATAATGAGATATCACCTTATACTTGTCAGAATGGCTAGAATCAAAAAGATAAGAAATAACAAGTGTTGGAAAGAATGTGCAGAAAAAGGAACCCTCATGAACTGTTGGTGGGAATTTGAATTGGTGCAGTAACTGTGGAAAATAGTATGGAGATTCCTCAAAAATTAAAAATAGAAATTCCATATGATCCAATATTTCCACTACTGAGTATTCACCCAAAGAAAACAAAAACACTAATTTGAAAAGATATATGCACCCCTATGTTTATGGCAGCATTATTTACAGTAACCAAGATATAGATGCAACCCAAGTGTCCACCCATAGATGAATAAAGAAGACGTGGTATATATACAGTGGAATAATACTCGGCCTTACAAAAAGATGACATATTGACATTGTTGACAACATGTATGAACCTACAGGGTATTATGCTAAATGAAATAAGTCAGAGAAATACAAATGCCATATTATTTCACTTTTATGTGCTATCTAAAAACAAACAAACAAATGAATAAACAAACAAACAAACAAAAAAAACAGAGTCAGACCTATTAATACAGAGAATAAACTGATAATTGCCAGAGGGGAGCATGGTGGTGGGGAGGGCAAAACGGATGAAAGACAGTGAGAGATACAGGCTTCCAGTTATGGAATGAATAAGTCACAGAAACAAAAAACAAAAGGTTCAGCATAGGGAGTATAGGCAATGGCATTATAATAGTGCTACCTGGTGACAGATGGTAGCTACAGTTGTGGTGAGTACAGCAGAACATATAAACTGGTCGAATCACTATGTTGCACACCTGAAACTAATGCAACATTGTGCCAGTGATACTCAAAAATAAATGAATAAACAAACAATTAAGTACATACATACATACATACATACATACAAAGCTTAAGGGAGTAGACAGCTAAGAGTCAGGGAACAAGAACTGGAAAAAATAATAGTTTGTTTTAATTAAATTGAGATACTTGCAAAAATGAATATAAAGTTTGAGCAAAATAAAAGTACTGAAGTCCTGGGGCGCCTGGGTGGCTCAGTCGGTTGAGTGGCCGACTTCGGCTCAGGTCATGATCTCGCGGTCCGTGAGTTCGAGCCCCGCGTCGGGCTCTGTGCTGATGGCTCAGAGCCTGGAGCCTGTTTCAGATTCTGTGTCTCCCTCTCTCTGACCCTCCCCCATTCATGCTCTGTCTCTCTCTGTCTCAAAAATAAATAAACGTTAAAAAAAATTTAAAAAAAAATACTGAAGTCCTTAAAAAAATTGATGTCATGAGTATGGAGTTAATAAAGGAAATGCTGAAAAACTTTGACTTATTAGTATGAGAGAGAAAGGGTATAGGATATGTCTAGATAAAGGGGAGTTGGTAAGAATGAGAACACTTACAAAATAAATGATGAGAAACAAGGAACAATAAGTAAAGAATACTACTTTTTCAGTTATTTTAGTAAGTAGAAAAATTTTATAATACTAAAATCATTAAAATGTTCATAATTAATAAAAAAGAAGCCCTTGAGTGAATCTTTAAAAGTACTGAGATAACAAACTGCAATGTTGTTCATTGTGTGCATAGACAAAGATAAGGAATCAGGGAAAACAGGAAATTAAAGAAAGAAGTTCCCAGGAGGCACCAAAAGATGAGATCAATTCTTCTGATTTGTTTTGTTTGGAATATAAAAGTTCCCTGTTCCTTTCTCTCTTTCCTGCTGAATAATGCCCTTTTTTTCACAGTGGCACCTCAAGGTGGGTAGGGGCATTTGAAGAAGAAACAAAGCAGGCATTGCCCCCCTCTTTAGCAGAGGGGGACAAATCCACAATGTGCCCAGGTAGCATTGATCATTGTGATGGTCAGAGGACAGGGGAGCTTGGTGAGGTGGAACTTGGGGCTCTCACAAGGGATCAGATATTTAAGTAGGAGGAGAACTAATTTTTATAGAATGCTTATTATACATCCAACATCTTCCTACCAGCTTTACATATATCTTAGTGAGATAAAGAGTACTATTCTCATTCTTTGAAAAACCTCACAGAGGTTAAATAACTTGCCAAAAGTCAAGTGCTTAGTAAACAGCAAATAAATAAAGATTTAAATGTGGATATGTCAGACTCTAAAGTCTTAATCTTTCTCTATTCCACTCTTTCCTTAACTATAAAATAAAATTGTGAGACCAGATATTCCCTAAGACCCTTTCCAACTCTGACATTTTCTGCATTTCCATTGTCTAACTATGTCATTGGACAACTCACCTTATTCTTTCATTGCTGGAGAAGTAGGGTATTAAAATGGGCCCTTTGACCCATACTTCCAGTGCCTGATTTTCCTCAACATCCTTTACTTTCTCCTGAATGCCTCATCATCACACTTCTTTCATTTAAAAATGCATTCTTGGGGTTCCTGGGTGGCTCGGTTGGTTGAGCGTCCAACTTCAGCTCATGTCATGATCTCATCGGTTCATGAGTTTGAGCTCTGCGTTGGGCTCTGTGCTGACAGCTCAGAGCCTGGAGTCTGCTTCGGATTCTATCTCCCTCTCTGGCCCTCTCTGCCCCACCTCCGCTTGTGCTCTGCCTCTCTCTGTCACTCAAAAATGAATACATGTTAAAAAAAATTGTTTAATGCATTCTTAACTTAGTAAATACGGCATATTTAATTTTGAAAAAAAAATTGTCTGAATCTTTGCCTATTCTGGAAAAAGGACTAGCAGGCTTAGACATTAAATGAGAAATGATTCAAACAGTAATGAACATATGTTGGGAAATTCAAGTGATATTATTTCCTTTTTTTTTCTTTTACTCCAGAGGTATAGAATACCCAAAGTATGTTTTAGGATTCTGTATTCTGCAAAACAATTTTAAAAATAAATCAAATCTACAAAATTATGGAGTCAGAAGAAATTTCATGAGAATCTACCCTAGGCCTTGCATTTATAGAGGGAATGACCAAGCCACAGAAACTTTGAGGCAATAAGTATTCAGTAAACACACAGGCTTTATTTAGAATGAGAATGTCAAAAATAAATTTTGGCTTTTAAATATTAAAAACGGGGGGAAGGACACCTGGGTGACTCAGTTAGTTAAGCTTTCGACTCTTGATTTCGGCTCAGGTCATGATCTAATGGTTTGTGAGATTGAGCCCCATGTTGGGCACTGCACTGACAGTGTGGAGCCGGCTTGGGATACTCCTCTCCCTCTCTCTCTTTCTCTCTCCCCCTCCCATGCTCACACTCATGAGCTCACTCTCTCTCTCTCTCTCAAAATAAATAAATAAACATTTTTAAAAAGACTAAATTATGGCTTTTAAAACCAATGGTTTCTGTGTGATTCTCTGATTCTCAGTCAACTCATCTGTAATATGGGGATCATCATAGTACCTACCTGATAAAGTAGTTAAGATGATTAAATAATTTAATGTATACAAAGCACTTCCCATCGTACCTAACTGTGCAATAAAAGTTATTGTTATTACTACTGTCATCATTATTATCATCATTATCATCATCAGCCTTATTATTCAGGGCTAGTCAGAGGCAAAACTCAAACCTAGGTCTCATGAGTCCTATTTCAGTATTTTTTCACTTTAGTTCAAGATACTGCACAGAATTTTAAGTTAACAATATTGCACATGAGTATGGTTTGAAAACTATATCCTTCTTGGGTACCTCTCTCAACACTAGAAAGTCTGTCTTCATAAACATCACCATATATGTACTTTCTACAATCCTACCCTTACCACAGTCAATGATGATGAATGTCCTGATGAAAAGGCAATAATTCTTCATCACAAGTGCAAAAAGCAATATTACAGAGCTGATATGAATAAATAAACAATAATTTGAAGACAAATTGAAGCTGCCATTTTTCAACAGTCTGGGTGTCTGTGGCACAACTGTTCTCTAATCCCACCCACCACCATCCCCCCACCGCCCCACTGTCTTCACATGGTAATAATGATAACTCCCATTGGCAAATTGCTATCCGGTTTTTAGAAGAGCCTTCATTCACATCTTCCCATATAATTCTCACACACTGCTGTGCTGTAGGAAGAGAAGGAATTATTGTCTCATTTTATGGATGAGTAGAGTAAAGCTAAGGAGTGACTTATACAAGGCAGCCCTTTTGGTAAGCAGCTGAGCCTGTACTCAAACCCAGAAATTCTGACTCCTGGTGTGTATGTGCTCTTCTTGCTATAGAAAGCACACTCCCCTCAGTTTGACTACTTGCAAGACAAAGTGATTTTTATGTTCAGATCATGTTCAAATACAAAAGGGTTGCCAAGGGAATTCTTAGAGTAACTGACATGCACTAGCATCCTATGAAATAAGATAATAGACCTATAGAAATATCAGTCTGGTTTTCTGGATGGCTGGTAGTTCCATCATTGCTGGAAAGAATTAGGTACCTGTGAAGGTAGCACTAAGAATCCTTCTTTAGTGCTTAGAAGCATACCTAGTAAACTTTCCAGTGAAAAAAAGAAACCTGACATAGCAAGCGAGCAATGGTCATCTTTCTAAGTTGTTATCAAGACTTCTGTGCAACATCTGATTCTGCAATCTGTCATTGCTCAAAGCCAAGAAATGAAGAGACAGTGGGAGTCAAGTTCTTTGTAGAAAGCAGTGCGGTTGTTGGGGGCTTTGTTCCCTTACTTCTGCCAAATGGGATGGGACTCTGGCAGCAACACTTTGGATAAATCGCGAAAACAGTTCTAAGGGCCAAGAAATTACTTCATAAGGGAGAAGAGAAGGAGGTGCTGGATCCCTGGAGCAATCAATTTATGTGCTGCGGTATGACATTTGAGTAACTTTATTTGACTTTCATAACTTCAAATTCTATTGGTCACAAAATATCCAGCATTTTATTTTACTTTTATTATACATATATATATTTCTAGAGACAGAAAGAGCATGAGTGGGGAGAGGGGCAGAGGGAATGAGAGAGAGAATCTTAAGCAGGCCCCATGCTGAGCATGGAGCCTGATTCAGGACTTGACCCCATGACCCTGGGATCATGACCTAAGTTGAAATTAAGAGTCGGACACTCAACTGACTGAGCCACACAGGTGCCCCAATACCCAGTATTTTAAAGATCTCTGACTCACTTTCTAACCTGGTGACCTGTCTCTACATACTGGTTATAAGTTCAATTTGCCCCCAAGTAATTCAGTATGCATTAGCTCCACATTCTGTAAGAGTATTATTTTGTCTTTTGCTAAGTAGCATTGGCTTTCATTTTTTTAATTCTTCAAGTCTAATTCAGTTTTCAATATCCAGATAAAATGATCACAGCAGGTTATAGGGAAGAAATGTTGAATTTGAATAAGGAGACTTGAATTACGGTCCTGGCTTTGTTATTAATTAATTGACAGCTGTATCAAGTTTATTTGCATCAGGCTACTTTTACTCCCCAGGAGCTCAGTTTTCTCCTTTGTTCAGAAAAAAAAAAATGTTCATTCCTAATTTCTAAGGCTTTAAAATTTTCTATAATTCTATGACTTTCTGACTTCCAAACAACCTGCAGGAATTCTTATGTTGGCAAACTGAGGTAGTATTTCTAAGTACAATACACTCTCCTTGCACTCTGATGGGAAAACAAAAGAACCTAGAATCTACAGCACATATAGCTAGAGCTGTGTTTTATTTCAAAGTATTCCAATCCAGGTGAATTAAATAAACAGAAACAAAATTAATGAAGATATTATGTATATGTTCATATCTTGCTTTAATTGACAATTTGGAAGAATATATAAAATAATATGGAAAAATTTTAATATAAAAAATTAACATAAGGAAATTGTGAGTATAAGGTCAAGACCATAAGGAAAGACAGAGCAAATACATGCATGGATTGATAAAACCTATACTGTTATTAACATTGACATTCATGTTACTCCCCAAACTATGTTTTCCCCATGCTTAACAATCACAAACTTTTGCATGGGGTAGTGAAGCTATATTTATTATATTCAAAGTCATATATTTTCAATTATTTGTAGTCTTTTCTTACAAAATATCCATCTCAGTCAGGAAAAGCCCTATCATACACTTATTTCCTAGGGCCTAGATCATATTTGAAGCACTCAGGATTAGACAATTCCACATGTCCTATGAAAACAATGTATTCTCTAAACTTTTTAATGCATATATCTCTGATCCACACTGAAATAAGTTTTAAATCCAAGGTCTGGATCTTTATTGAATTGGTTTTTAAAATATAACTCCCAAATGTATGTTACTAGCTGATTCTTTTGACTGTACTATTAATTTAGAAGATACAAATCAAGTAAAAGCTTGATGGCCATCTGGTGGAGATCTTACAGAAGGTGTTCACACTTTGGGCAGAGTCTGGCTTCTTTTCATAAAAGCTGGTGAAAACTGGGTGTGGACTTCAACCCTGTGAACCAGTTCTCAGGCATAAGAGAGAATCCAGGAGGCCTGGCTGGATCAGATTTGTTTTGCAGAGCACTGGACAACAGATGTAAGCCAAGGGGCAAGCACTAGTATTATCACAGGGATTACCAGTCACTACCAAAAGAATATTATTAAACAGAATATTCAAAAAAGAAATGTAAAAACATAGCCAGGAAAGAAGGCAAAAAGTCAGGAGCTAAAGGGATCATGAATTGGTCAGAAATCAGAGTGGAAGGTGCGATGTAGTGAAATGTTTATGATATTGCTATATTGGATGTGAATGAATTAAGCAAGCCTGTCAGAATCTTCTTTTTTGTGTGTGGGGGGAGGGTGGGAGAGGTGGATCTTGAATGGTAGATAGATTAATCAGTTTAAAGGAGCATTTGGCTGTATGTTGCCACTGTAGTTATCTAGTAGAGAAGACAAAAATGTCAATTCCTCTTAAGATGTTCTGAACCATCTGAGGTCACCTTAGTATCACTGTTCTGGCAGAAAAGGAAAAGGCTTCTCAGACCCTTCAATGATTTACGCATAGAATATCTAGAGAAGAGGCACAGTTTTGCCCAATTTTGTTTTGAGCTACAGGGTTTTGAGCTAAATGGGTCTCTTCCATTTTTCCATATCTTGAGCACAGAGGCACTTTCTATCATTTTTCCAGAATATCTTTTCAAGGATATTTGTAAAACAAAAAGCCTTGAAAGATGAAGACAATGTTTCCCACCAAAGCAAAGGGCTGATTTGCCTATCATCTTGTATAATAAAAAGCATGTTTATCTTCAGAGTAAAAGACAGGAATAGTTGTTATCTATTATAAAAGAGAGGGAGGGAGACAAACCATAAGAGACTCTTAAATACAGAGAACAAACTGAGGGTGGATGGGGCGGTGAGGGAGAGGGGGAACTGGGTGATGGACATTGAGGAGGACACTTGTTGGGATGAGCACTGGGTGTTGTATGCAACTGATGAACCATGGGAATCTACCCCAAAAACCAACAGCACACTTTACACACTGTATGTTAGCCAATTTGACAATAAATTATGTTTAAAAAAAAAAAAGATTCAGGTTCTCTATTCTCAGAATACCTCTAGTTTAAAACCAGCTGCTGCATGAACAGACATTACCTAATCTTTGCACTGTCTTTTGGGAACGAGGATATGAGGAACCAGCACAAGAAAATGCTGATACTCTGGTTTTTGTTATTGCTGATAATAAGATCTTTTGTTTCTGAACCAGGAGTCTTGTATCTTCTGCCAGAATCTATGTAACATGTTAGCTTGCAAGGAGTACAAAATCACAAAGAAAATAAAAATAATTAAAAATAACTTGCTTATAAAAGAGTTATCTTGAGAGGAGCCAAGATGGCAGAACAGTATGGAAGTTTTTTGTGTGTCTCACGTACATGAAATATAGCAAGACCAACACTAAACCATCCTACACACCTAGAAAACTGACTGGAGGATTAACACAACAATCTGCACAACCTAAACCACAGAATTCAGCAGGTACGCGGTGCGAAGAGGTGAATTTGGGGAGCGAGAAGGCATGGAGGGTAGGGAACCGCTTTTGCAGACGAAGAGAGGAGAGAGACTGGGGGGGGGGGGGGGAGAACACGGGAAAAGCACCCCTCCCCAAAAGCAGCTGGAGAGACAGTGGAAAATTGGAAACAGCCACAGGGACTAAACTAAAAAGGGAGAAAGGAGAAAGGAGAGGGTTCAAATTCCATTAAGACTGTAAACAAGGGGAGCACAAAGGCTGCAACTCCTCAGCTCAATACCTGGCAGTGCTCTGATGGGAAGGGTGAATCCCCAGGAACAGAGTGGGGCCAGGATGTTCTTGGGCCACATGGGGAAAAGTGACTCCACTGCTGGAAGGACATTTGGTAGAGACTGTTCCAAGCCACCTGGTCCCAGCAGACCCCAGAAAATGCCCACATTTGCTGGTGCTGGAACAAAGTTGTTAGGGTGAAGCCTGGTGCCAGATGTGTGTTGTGATTTTCCATAATCCCTGAAACACTGCTGCTACACTATCTCGGGAACTTTTTCTGGGGCAGGCTGGC
Organism: Panthera onca; assembly: GCF_046562875.1. NCBI lineage: Eukaryota > Metazoa > Chordata > Mammalia > Carnivora > Felidae > Panthera > Panthera onca. The sequence goes on from NC_138343.1 coordinate 113,936,022, forward strand.
ACCTGGCCGCAGTCTCAGGGCACTGGCAACAACAGGGTCCAGCGGGTGTACCTGGGTGCAGCCGCTATTCTGCCATTGCTCATTTGGCCATTATTCGGTGAAACCCTCCCACAGAGGGGCAGAACAGGTCAAAGCTGCAGTCCTTCAGAAGTAAGGGGCCAGGGAAAACCGCCGCATCTGAGAAAAATCTCGGTAGAGAGGTACTGCTTCAGGCCTGGTCATGGAGAATGAAAAAGTGGGGAGTGGACGAAAGTTGAAGACAGAGGACAAGTGCGCGATTGCTGATCTGGGAGAACAGACTGGGTAGCTAGGTGGCGCCATTTTCACTCCTCCCACGCATGCACATACACACTGACGAGCCCCGCAACAATCCACCCCAGTAGGATAGCAGCGCCATCTAGTGGACAGCGGAGCTGTTACACTGAGCCCCACCCAACTAGGCCAACTTCGCTCTTCAAGAACACAAGTCACACCACCCGCTTAGTTTATAAAGTGCTACATAGACTGATTTCTAGGGGAAAACAAAGTAATTTCAGTCCTACTTTAATGGGTTAGCAGGTTCTTCAATTGTCTTTCTTTTTTTTTCCTTCTCTCATTGAATACAGAAAGAGAACAAATTCATTTTTATTTTTATTTTTCTTGAATACAGAAAGAGAAAAAATTCATTTTTATTTTAAATTTTTATTAAAATATTTTTCTTACTATTTTTATTTTTATTTATTTTTATTACTATATTTTTTACTTTTGTAAGTTTTTTCAAATTCTATTTTACTTCCATCATTTTATTTTAGTCTACTTCAGTGTATTCACCTTTTCAAATTTTCAAACAATTTCTTTTTTTCTTTCTTTTTCCCTTTTTCTCTTTACGTTTCTTTTCATTTTCTTGAATGCAGAAAGAGGAAAATTTGATTTTTACTTTCAATTTCTATTACAAATATTTTTATTTAATTTTTTCACTATATCTTTTGCTTTTATGTAATTTTTTTCAAATTCTATTTTACTTCCATCATTTTATTTTAGTCTACTACAGTGTATTCACTTTTTCAAATTTTCAAAAGATTTCCTTTTTTTCTCTTTTTTTAATCTTTTCTTTTTGTTTCTTTTCTTTTTTCTTGAATACATAAAAAGAAAATAATTCATATTTCTTTCTAATTTTTATTAAAAAATATTTTCTTTAATTTTTTTTACTATATTCTTTACTTTTGTGTATATTTTTTCAAATTCTATTTTACCCCCATGATCTCATTTTAGTCTAATTCAGTGTATTCATTTTTTCATTCTCAAATGATTTCCTTTTTTTTTGTCTTCCCCCCTTTTTTTTCTCTAATCTGTCAAACCACTCAACACCCAGACCAAAACACACCTAGGATCTAGCATCATCTATTCTATATTTGTGTGTGTGTGTGTTTAATTTTTAATTTTAATATTTTTTAATTTTAATTTTTTTATTTGAATTTTTCTACCTCAGTTATTCTTTTTCTCCCTTAAAAATGATGAAATGAAGGAATTCACCCCAAAAGAAAGAGCACAAAGAAACGACACCCAGGGATTTAACCAACGCAAACACAAGCAAGATGTCTGAACCATAATTTAGAATCACAATAATAAGAATACTAGCTGGAGTCAAAAATAGATTAGAATCCCTTTCTTCAGAGATAAAAGAAGTAAAAAATGGCCAGAATAAAATTAAAAACGCTATAACTGAGCTGCAATCACAGATTGATACAGCAGAGGCAAGGATGGATGAAGCAGAACAGAGAATCAGCGATACAGAGAACAAACTTATAGAGAATAATGAAGTAGAAAAAAAGAGGAAGATTAAGGCAAAAGGCCATGATTTAAGAAGTAGAGAAATCAGTGACTCATTAAAAAGGAACAATATTAGAATCACAGGGGTCCCAGAAGATGAAGAGAGAAAAACAGGGGTAGAAGGGTTGTGTGAGCAAATCATAGCAGAAAACTTTCCTAACCTGGGGAAAGACACAGACATCAAAATCCAGGAAGCACAGAGGACACCCATTAGATTCAACAAAAACTGACTATCAACAAGGCATATCATAGTCAAACTCACAAAATACTCAGGCAAGGAGAGAATCATGAAAGCAGCAAGGGAAAAATAGTCCCTAACCTACAAGAGAAGACAGATCAGGTTTGCGGCAGACCTGTCCACAGAAACTTGGCAGGCCAGGAAGGAATGGCGGGACATATTCAGTGTGCTGAATCAGAAAAATATGCAGCCAAGAATTCTTTATCCAGCAAGGCTGTCATACAAAATAGAAGGAGAGATAAAAAGTTTCCCAAACAAACAAAAATTAAAGGAGTTTTTGACCAGTAAACCCTGCAAGAAATTTTAAGGGGTACTCTCTGAGGGGAGAAAAGATGAAAACAAATATATATATACCAATAAATAAATACCAAAAGTAACAAAGATTAGAAAGGACCAGAGAACACGACCAGAAACTCCAATTCTACAAGCATGATAATGGCAATAAATTCATAACTTTCAGTACTCACTCTAAACATCCATGGACCCAATGCTCCAAACAAAAGACATAGGGTAACAGAATGGATAAGAAAACAATATCCATCTATATATTGTTTACAAGAGACCCACTTTAGACCTAAAGACACCTTCAGATTGAAAATAAGGGGATGGAGAGCCATGTATCAAGCTAATGGTCACCAAAAGAAAGCCAGAGTAGCCATACTTATATCAGACAATCTAGACTTTAAAATAAAGACTGTATCAAGAGATGCAGAATGGCATTATATCATAATCAAGGGGTCTATCCACCAAGAAGACCTAACAATTGTAAACATTTATGTGCCAAATGTGGAAGCACCCAATATATAAAGCAATTAATCACAAACATAGAGAAACTCATCAATAGTAATACCATAATAGTAGGAGACTACAACACCCCACTCACAGTAATGGATAGCATATCTCATCAAAAAAACAACAGGGAAACAATGGCTTTGAATGATACACTGGCCCAGATGAACTCAACAGATATATTCAGAACATTTCATCCTTAAGCAGCAGAATATACATTCTTCTCCAGTGCACATGGAATAGACCAGATACTGGGACACAAATCAGTCCTAAGTAAGTACAAAAAGATAGAGATCACACCATGCATATTTCCAGACCACAATGCTACGAAACTCGAAATCAACCACAAGAAAAATTTGGAAAGGTAACAAATACTTGGAGACTGAAGAACATCCTACTAAAGAATGAATGGGTTAACCAAGCAGTTAAAGAGGAAATTAAAAAGAGGAAGTCCATGAAAATGATAACACCACAACCCAAAACCTCTGGGACGCAGCAAAGGTGGTCATAAGAGGAAAGTATATAGCAATCCAGGTCTTCCTAAAGAAGGAAGAAAGATCCCAGATACACAACCTAACCTTATGCCTTAAGAAATTGGAAAAAGAACAGCAACTAAAACCCCAAACCAGCAGAAGCCAGGAAATAATAAAGATTAAAGAAGAAATTAATGCTATCGAAACCAAAAAAAAAAAAAAAAAAAAACAGATCAATGAAACCAGAAGTTGGTTCTTTGAAAGAATTAACAAAATTGATAAACCACTAGCCAGTTTGATCAAGAAGAAAAAGGAAAGGACCCAAATAAATAAAATCAAGAATGAAAGAGGAGAGATCACAACCAACACAACAGAAATAAAAACAATAATAAGAGAATATTATGAGTAATTATATGCCAATAAAATGGGCAATCTGGAAGAAATGGAAAAATTCCTAGAAACATATACACTACCAAAACTGAAATAGGAAGAAATAGAAAATTTGAACAGACCCATAACCTGTAAGGAAATCGAATTAGTAATCAAAAATCTGCCAAAAAACAAGAGTCCAGGCCAGATGGCTTTCCAGGGGAATGCTACCAAACATTTAAGGAAGAGTTAACACCTATTCTCTTCAAGCTGTTCCAAAAAATAGAAATGGAAGGAAAACTTCCAAAGTCTTTCTATGCAGCCAGCATTACCTTGAGACCCCACTAAAAAGGAGGCAGAGACCCCACTAAACCAGACAGAGACCCCACTAAAAAGGAGAACTACAGACCAATTTCCCTGATGAACATGGACGCAAAAATCTTTAACAAGATATTAGCCAACCGGATCCAACAATACATTAAAAAAATTATTCACCACAACCAAGTGGGATTTATACCTGGGATGCAGAGCTGGTTCGATATCCACAAAACAATCAATGTGATTTATCACATCAATAAAAGAAAGGACAAGAACCATATGATCCTCTCAATAGATGCAGAGAAAGCATTTGACAAAATACAGCATCCTTTCTTGATAAAAACCCTCAAGAAAGTAGGGATAGAAGGAGCATACCTCAAGATCATAAAAGCCATATATGAACGACCCAATGTTAATATCGTCCTCAATGGGGAAAAACTGAGAGCTTTCCCCCTAGGGTCAGGAACAAGACGGATGTCCACTCTCGCCACTGCTATTCAACATAGTATTGGAAGTCTCAGTCTCTGCAATCAGACAACACAGAGAAATAAAAGGCATCCAAATCAGCCAGGAGGAGGTCAAACTTTCACTCTTCACAGATGACTTGATACTCTATATAGAAAACCCAAAAGATTCCACCAAAAAACTGCTAGAATTGATTCATGAATTCAGCAAAGTTACAGGATATAAAATCAATGCACAGAAATCAGTTGCATTCCTATACACCAACAATGAAGCGACAGAAAGAGAAATCAAGGAATCGATCCCATTTACAGTTGCACTAAAAACCATAAAATACCTAGGAGTAAATCTAACCAAAGAGGTGAAAAATCTATACACTGAAAACTATAGAAAACTTATGAAAGAAATGGAAGAAGACACAAAAAAATGGAAAAATATTCCCTGCACCTACAAAGGAAGAACAAATATTGTTAAAATGTCGATACTACTCAAAGCAATCTACATATTCAATGCAATCCCTATCAAAATAACACTAGCATTCTTCACAGAGCTAGAACAATCAATCCTAAAATTTGTATGGAACCAGAAAAGACCCTGAATAGCCAAAGCGATCTTGAAAAAGAAAACCAAAGTAGGAGGCATCACAATCCCAGACTTCAAGCTATACTACAAAGCTGTAATCATCAAGACAGTATGGTACTGGCACAAGAACAGACACTCAGATCAATGGAACAGAATAGAGAACCCAGAAATGGACCCACAAACGTATGGCCAACTAATCTTCGACCAAGCAGGAAAGAATATCCAATGGAATAAAGACCATCTCTTCAGCAAGTGGTGCTGGGAAAATTGGACAGCGACATGCAGAAGAATGAACCTGGACCATTTTCTTACACCGTACACAAACTCAAAATGGATGAAAGACCTCAATGTAAGAAAGGAAACCTTCAAATTTCTCAAAGAGAAAGCAGGCAAAACCTCTTTGACCTTGGCTGCAGCAGCTTCTTACTCAACGCATCTCTGGAGGCAAGGGAAACAAAAGCAAAAATGAACTATTGGCTCCTCATCAAAATAAAAAGCTTCTGCACAGTGAAGGAAACAATCAGCAAAACTAAAAGGCAACCGACAGAATGGGAGAAGATATTTGCAAACGACATATCAGATAAAGGGTTAGTATCCAAAAGCTATATAGAACTTATGAAACTCAACACCCAAAAAACAAACAATCCAGTGAAGAAACGGGCAAAAGACATGAATAGACACTTCTCCAAAGAAGAAATCCAGATGGCCAACCAACATGAAAAAATGCTCAACATTACTCATCATCAGGGAAATACAAATCAAAACCACAATGAGATACCACCTTACACCTGTCAGAATGGCTGACATTAACAACTCAGGCTACAACAGATGTTGGCGAGGATGAGGAGAAAGAGGATCTCTTTTGTATTGCTGGTGGGAATGCAAGCTGGTGCAGCCACTCTGGAAAACAGCATGGAAGTCCCTCAAAAAATTAAAAATATATAGAACTACCCTAAGACCCAGCGATTGCAATACTAGGTATTTATCCATGGGATACAGGTATGCTGTTTTGAAGGGACACATGCACCCCCATGTTTATAGCAGCACTATCAACAATAGCCAAAGTATGGAAAGAGCCCAAATGTCCATCGATGGATGAATGGATAAAAAAGATGTGGTGTATATATATATATGTGTATGTATATATATATATGTGTATATATATCTATATATGTATAAGTATATGTGTATATGTATATATGTACATATACATATATACACACATATATGTGTGTATATATATGTGTGTATATATATATACGTGTATATATATACACATATATGTATATACACACACACACAATGGAGTATTACTCGGCTTCGAAAAAATGAAATCTTGCCGTTTGCAACTACGTGGATGGAACTAGATCGTATTATGCTAAGCAAAATTAGTCAGAAAAAGACAAATATCATATGACTTCACTCATATGAGGACTTTAAGACAGAGAACAGATGAACACAAGGGAAGGGAAGCAAAAATAATATAAAAACAGGGAGGGGGACAAAACATAAGAGACTCTTAAATATGGAGAACAAACAGAGGGTTACTGGAGGGGTTGTGGGAGGGGGGATGGGCTAAATGGGTAAGGGGCAATAAGGAATCTACTCTTGAAATCATTGTTGCACTATATGCTAACTAATTTGGATGTTAATTTAAAAAATAAAATTAATAATAAAGAAAAAAATACTGAGATAGTTTAAAAAAAAAAAAAAAGAAATCCTATGAATTTTCCCCTTTGACTCTGAGTTTCAAAGGATAACCTCAGTTATCCTTGATTTCTACTCCAATTTGCAGTTCATTTTTATTTATGTACTCAAGATGTTCATTTGCTAGGTTCAAATAGTAATAATTTATAATTGTATTATATCAACCTATTGTTTTTCAGTTGTCATATCTACATTTGTCTAGATCAGGATTGTAAGCCTTTTGTTAAAAACTCTGGGAATTATGAACCATATCTACATGGTGCTTTTTATGAGGTCCCTTGGAACTTTTTTAATCCATTTACTTTTTTGAAAAGCACTTGTTAGAATTTAATGAAACTCCCTCCATGTGGCTTCAAGCCAACACACAGGCATCCTTAATCTTCTCCTTGGCTCTTCTACTGACGAATTTGGCCTTCATGATGACAGGCCATTTTGATAGCTTTCCCTTTCCCAAAACTTTATAGTAGCCTGATCGCACCACATCAGTGATAAGAGCAGCTCCATTCTTGTTTTTGACAGCATTTACCCTTGTCTGCTCACTGACCAAGGTTCACAGTTCATCAAGGATGTCAGTTGGGCGGAAGTTCTGGTTCTTCCTTAAATCGTAATGCTTCATGCCAACTTCTCCAAAGTAACCTGGGTGATATTTGCCAACGTTGATCCTGTGGTGATGCATGCCACCAGGATTACCTCAGCCTCTGGGGTGATTCCAGTGCTTGCCAATTTGGCTGTGGCCGTGTTTCACGTGGCCCCAAAGTTTCTGGGTCTTCCCCAGTCTGGATGGCATGTCAGCAGCCCAGACAAAAGAGTTTAATTCACTTTTTTAATGTTATCAGCATTATATCTAGATTGGGGTAGCCACACTGGAATATAGTTTGAGAAAGATGCAAATGGAGAGGGTGAAAGGTCATAATATGTAAATATAAAAGAAACAACAAAATGAAGGGATTTAAGTCAAATGTCAGACAAATAGGCAAAAAAAGGCAGTAAATTCCAGAGAAATCCAGAAGGAGCAAAAGTGACAGGACAGGTCGTGGCCTGAGGCAGGCATACTAGTATATCCCAAATGTAGATTATTGTGTCTTATCACTTTAATGTCCCAAACAACTCGATCAATACAAATGCACCACCCTATTCACTTGAGGGAAATTTTGCCAAAACTCAGTAAGTTTCAATTTAAACACATTGCACATATGTTTACATTCAGTAGAGAAATTTGAGAATTTTCATCAGGATATACAAAAATTGAGTCTGGAAGTTTGTGGTCTAACAAGTCCTCCTACTCAAAAACAAAGGCATTATCGCCAAAAAGGCTGTTCCGAGCTCAGAGGAAAGGACTAAGGTTTGAGAGACGATGGGAAATAGTGTGCCTATCCCAACTAATCCCTGTTAAGAGTCAAGCTATCTTCCTGGCCACACCAAAATTGGCCAAGACCAGATTTTTGTGCTTACTTATTAACTTGGTGTCACAAAAAAGATGAAATGTTTATTTCAATAATTACATATTAGAATTCACAGTTTTCATTTCTTCAAGACTGCATGATAGGGTCCTGGGTAAGAAGCAGGATTCTCATTTCTATCAATGGAAGTGTTCCCCTAGAATTTACATTTGAAACTAATTTCCTTTTAGTTTATAATTGTTTACTCTCTTCTATTCGTGCAATAAAAGTCATTGATCACCTACTATATTTAAAGCACTTTCCTTACCACAGAGTACCAAATGATGAATAAAACAAAATCCCTGCCCTAAAGGAACTTAAAGTAGGCAGTTATCTTTGGAAACAGACCATCAGAGAAGCACACTCAAATTGCCACTCCAACAAAAATATTTAGGTTGTTAGTTGGTTTAACTTGCTACATTTATTAAGTTATCTGACCTATAAAAATTTTTTTAATGTTTATAAATATTATATCTATATAAAATATATTTACATACACATGTTACTATACTTTTTGCAAAGTTGAAAGTAAAGCAAAATTACAAGTGGCTAGACTCATTCTTATAATTCATTTTTATTAAATTGTAAGGCACTAGGAATATAAAAACTAGCCTATATTAAAACTAACAGCAATAATAATTTGTGGTTTTGCTGTAACCACTATAATCCTCATCCTCCAATCATGCACGCAGCACTTTGACTTGGTCACTCTTTTCTGCCTGTGTAAAGGTGCTGCTAAGTGAATTCACCTTGTGAATTCACTGCCATCATGAGGTTTCTATTTCTGAGAAAGTGAATCCAAGGAAAGTATTCCAAGGAAAGTTTCAGATAGCATAGCCAAGGTAAACAGATAATAAAGATGTTGAAGTGTCTTCCTTCAGCCATCAAACAGTGTCAGGCAGTCATCTGACTTATTTATTGTTGGGGTTCATCCTTGTGACAGCCACCTCTATTATTACACACAGGATAATTATTACACAGATATATCAGGCCATTGCCAAACTGCAACTAAGAACTCTGCATAGATCTATATAGGTGATGCTAGGCCACATGAACAAAAATGGAAAGATCACATCCTAGAATGTACCACTATCCTATTATTCTTTGCTTCAGACAGTAAAGCCACCTTTTGTTCATTCATATATGGTCTGAACTTGATATCCAGCATTGCCCTAGATGGAAAGAAACTGAGTAAATGAAATCTAAATACAAACATCTCATTTTTACCATTCATTGCAACTTACCTCCTCTGAACTTCTTTTACAAAAACGAAGACATGCGATCTTCAACCAAATTAAGTTGCCTTTACCTCTCACTTTTCTCTCCTAGAATATTAACTATGTACCCTCCATCTCCAACATACATTGCTTTAGTTGCTTCTCTACACAACCTACACCCCTATAGCCTCATATTTTTAATGTGTTTTTCCCAGTACATGGTCCTTGGTCGTTTTGTAGCACCTGTCCAGAAAACCTGCAAACTTTTAACAGTGCAACAATCTACCTTCTTCCTTGTTAACCAGGAAACAAGATGAAAATCACTTATTGTGAAAAACTGTGACCCCCCCCCCCCTGCTACAAATTTCTGGTTTCTGGCCTCTTTGGGGCTTGTAATGTTTCATTTGCCCCCGGTCTTTATCCCTGCCTCCTATTCGCTCCTGTTGGACATTCCAAATTTTCACTTTTTTCCTTAGGCTCAATGCTCCATTACACTTGCTGCAGCCCAAACAGATGATTTCTTCCAGTTACGTAGTTAACTTCCCTACCTTGTTTTTAAGCCTACATTCAAAGTAGGCTTCCTGAAAGTTGAATCTTACCTCTATTTACTTTATTACTGTTCTGGAGAAATCAGTGATAATTTCTTTCCTAGACTACTGAACATTCTAACTGATCTCCTTGCCTACAGTCCTGATTTTCCCTATCATCTGCCCCCTTGCAAACAACATTTATTCACTCTAATCCTATTTACATATGCTGGTAATTCCCAAACCCATAGCTCCTATTCTAACGGATCTCCTAAACCACAGATCCATAGTTACAACTACCTTCTGAATATCTTCAAATGCACATTCAGCAGACTCCACATGCTTAACATGTCAAAAATTAAATTTTTAAGTTTCTTGCCCTGCAAGCTACCCACCCGCCACACTAAATTATTGAATCAATAGTGCAATTTACAATCTGTTAGCCACTGTTGGCGCCTTTTTCTTATTCATCAATCTCCCGGACGTGACAAACAACTGATGGGTGAGCATTGTCATTATACCACCAAATCTCTCTTCAATCTTTCTTCTATTTAGTCCTCTTACTAATGTTCAAGTCGTTTTCATTAGGATTAAAATCATGAATGTAGCCTACTAACTATTCTTGTTTCCTCAACTTTATTCCCTATCTGATACCCGAGCATTATTTCTAAAACGTACATATATAATTCAGTATGAAAAGGCTGGAAAGCATCTGATAAATCTCACTATTCACCATCTAAAGGAAATGAAAAGATAACGTTACACTAGAAACTAAGACTGACAGTAAACTAACACCAGGATTTAAGAAGCATTTGGGAAGAATCCTCACTAAATACAAAGTCAGTGGCATTGCCCACCATAATGAAGAAGGAATATACATTTGTAGCTACATGTATCACGTTATGCAGTAGATGCTTAGGTAAGAAACTAATTCATCACAACTCATTGGATCAGAAGTGTACTCTCCAGAAGGAATACCTATACATCCCTAGTTCTAAGTGCAGGTTTTCAAAGCAGGTGGAGGGCTTCTTCCCACTCCACATCCCAACCCACCATTTGGACTTCGTTTTCTACAACTAGTCCAATCCTGCACTAGAAACTGGAAACTGGATAGGGAATAGAGTGTGGGCCAATAGTAATGACACATTTATTTCTAGAAAGTATACTTCTTACAAGTGATTCATGACAAGTATAGGTAGAGACAAGATTTGTGGAAGCAGGGGATATTGAAGATTGTGGTTTTTAATGTACATATGTGCTCAAAATGTCATAGAAAGCAGTGGAATGAAAAGGTAAATCACATCTTGGATAGCGACACTAGATAAACACTTGCAAAAAGTAAAAACTAAGAACAAATTGTGGCCATTACAACCATAAGTCTGGGAAGTGGACTTAACCATCACTAAAGTAAACAGGCTCTGGAGACCAAAGGGCAAGGCACATACCCGGTGTGTTGCCAAATACCAAGAGTGAATAAATCAAAAAAGAAAAAGAGAAACAAAAACAAAAAGAAACGATAGCTGACTTCTGGAAAGGTTACACCAAATGTAAGCTCCAATGGAAGAAAGAGAATTTTGATAATTTAGTAATTATTAGATTTAACTTAATATATATATTAAGTTAATATAAGATATAGCTTAGGTAAGAAAGGATTGTTTCCTCAAGCTAAAATGCAGTAACAGATTTAAAATCTACACTGAAAGACACAAGTGATGATATTAACACTGTGAGAAATGAAACAAGTGATACAGTGGGCGTGCTTGAAATATCCCAGAATACTGTGGAAAAAGAAAAAAACTTAAATGATGGATATGTAGGCAAAATTTAAAAAAAAAAATCTAAGAATGCAACAATAGTTAACACAGAGCATCCTTTAAAGCACTTTACAAGCATTCTACCCACTTAATTATCTCAATACTCCATCCTCATCATATTTATAGATATAGAAACTGCAGGAAAAATTATTAGTCCAAGGTCATGAAGCTAGTAGGGAGAGAATAACAACCAAGGCCATCTGACATCAGGGTCTGCTGTTAGCCACTACGCTATAAACTCTCTCAAATATATATATATATATATATATATACATATATATATATATATATATATACACACACACACATACACACATATACAAACATATATATACACATATATATGTATATATATACACACACACATATATACAAATATATATATACATATGTGTATATATACATATATATATATACATATATATATATGTATATATATATATAAGAGAAAAGAAACAGTCAAGTAACAAAAAAGAAATTTAACTGATAAAAGATTTGATAAGTTACATTATGGATTTGTTATCCATAAATGTAAAAATAGTGTAGACAAAAATTTTACATGATGGCTATAAAGAAAAAGAATAGCTTGGGGTGCCTAGGTGGCTCAGTCAGTTAAGCATCCAATTCTTGATTTCGGCTCAGGTCATGATCTCATGGTTCATGAGATCAAGCCCCATGTCAGGCTCTGCTCTGAGTATAGGAAACCTGCTTGGGATTCTCTCTCTCTTCCTCTCTCCCTCTCTGCCCCTCTCCCATGTGCTCACACGAATTCTCTCTCTCTCTCTCTCTCTCTCTCTCTCTCTCTCTCTCAAAATAAACATTAAAAAGAAAAGAAAAAGAATAGCTGACACAGCTCTTTTTTTTTCCTATAATAATTGGAAAAAAGAGTTGAGAGAAAACTTTCTGTCCCAATTGTTTAATATTGAGCCAAGTTATTCATCTCTAAAGGCAAAACTGAAGATGTTCTAATGTTCAGAAGTATCCCTCCCTTGGAAGGGAAAAAAAAAAGAGGTTAGAGTGGGAGACAGCCAAAGCATAAGAGACTCTTAAAAACTGAGAACAAACTGAGGGTTGATGGGGGGTGGGAGGGAGGGGAGGGTGGGTGATAGGTATTGAGGAGGGCACCTTTTGGGATGAGCACTGGGTGTTGTATGGAAACCAATTTGACAATAAATTTCATATATTGAAAAAAAAAAAGAAGTATCCCTCCCTTGCAACACTTGTGAAAAAAACAGATATACTCAAGAAATGTTTGCATTACACAGCTAAGTGGGAAAAGCAGGTTATAAAACAATAGGTATTATGTAAACCATTTTTTGAAAAAATGTGCATCTTTGCAAATATATTCATAGAAAATGTCTAAAAAGTTTTATGGCAAGATTTTAACATGTATGAAGGTGTGTTTTTTTTTAATTTCCACTTTTGTAGTATGCAATTGCTTGTGCCATAACAGAATAATGAAAGTTAAAATAAAAAAATGTTTTTGGAAACAGAGATTAATAAGGAACTTTATAGGCAATCACATTAAAAATGATGGTTAAGTGTTGAACTCTATGAGGCATAAAGTCAAACAGAAATATTTACTTGATACTAAAACCTAGTGAGAACCCACAAAAAATAATTATTTGCTAATAATAATCTTGTATAAAAGTCAATTTAAAAAAATCAGTACCTCAGTAGCAAGAAGGGCTCAAAAGAGTCAAAAATTCCCATAGAACTCATCATACATGTGGGCCCTAAAGATAGCATGATGGAAGAATAAGAACAGACTTTCTTAGAAGAACTTTTAGGGACTAGGAAATATGAAAAGCTGTTTGTCCTCCTAATTAAGGAAATATAAATTAAAGTAACAACGAAATGTTCTTTCATGTATGGGCATGGCATAAGTAGAGGTTTATTATCCAGTGCTATTGAGTTTGAAAAATCAGTGAAATTGATCACAGTAAAAATATATACAGATGATGAGAGATGTAGGAGTTAAGAGTGGCTGGTAAAATGTATAATGTGCATAACACTCATGTCCAACAATCTTACATATTTCTCTATTCCAGACAAGCATTTCCAAAAAACTTATTGCAGCATTATTTGTAACACCAAAAAATCAGAAACATGTACATGTGAGTTAAAAATGGAATGGGTTAAATCAATATGGTACATCCATGCTACGGAATACTGTTTTAAAAAATGAGAAAGAACACCATACGCTGGCATAGAACAATGTCCAAAAGTCATCATTTTATGAAGAAATCGACTCAGGAAAATACATACAAGATTATTCCATTTATATGAAAAAACTCCACAAAGCAAAAAGATACATATTATTATCTGCCTTAAATATATTAAAGTGTCTATCCAAAATCTGGAAAAATGGAAAAAGAATGGAAATTATTTGTTTTACTCCTATATCTTAAAAATCTCTATGGGATTTATTTTAAAATAAAAATATATCTGTCAAAACCCAGGTTTCCCAAAACACAGTGATTAAGGTAAAGCTTGGATCTTAATGCCTGACTGAGGGGAAGAGCATAGTCAATGGGCTGCAGGAGTGAGAAAAACCAGAAAATGAGGCAGGGAAGTAAGGAAAGCAAAAACAACATGGGGCAGGAAGGAGCTGGCACGGCTTCACGGGAAAGCATAGCTGGGGACATGTCCTGGCAGGCCAAATGGAACATCTGCACTGTGAAACAGTTGGGGGTGGGCTGGGGAGTGGACTAGAGAATCAGCTCACTCTCATCTCCTATTCCTCAGTGGTCAACTTTTTCCTCATAAGTTAACTTCCCTGTACTTCTGGGTCATGTTACTCGTTGCATCTGAAGAATCTTTGGGAAAGACAGATCTTATGTGCAATACTCAGTGCTCATCTGAATGCAGACCCAGTGGGAAGAGACGGAACTGTCATGTATTTACTTGAGTTCAGCCTAGTTTAGATGGTGCTGCAGATCTCCCCTCATCAGGTGCAATAATGCCCGACTTCCTGCCAGGGAAACCAGAAGCAGCAAGTGGTATTTGGGAATGAGGTGACTTCACAGGGTGATGGAGATCTCCACTGATCAAGTGTCCAAGACCCCAGGAAGCAGATGGGGCCAAGTGAACGGGGGAAGGCACATGAATGTTTAATTCCACTGTCAGTGTATTAAATTATGTTAATACACTAATTATAGAATTTAAAACAAACAACTGAACAAATAAAGTTAATACATCTTTACATTCTGTAACAAGGGGAATGAAGATGGGGCATGTGGGTGGTTCAGGCAGTTAAGCATCTGGCTCTTGATTTCGGCTCAGGCCATGATTTCACGGTTTGTGAGTCTGAGCCCCACATCAGGCTCTTCGCTAAGAGTGCCAAGCCTGCTTTGGATTCTGTCTCTCCCTCTCTCGGCCCCCCATCCCAGGCTTCCTCTCTCTCTGTCTCTCAAAAAATAAGTAAATGGGAAAAAGGGGGAAATAAAGAAACTAAAGAAGAAAGAAGAAAGAAAAAACGATGATGACACAATATAAACTGAAATACTAACAGTAGGTCAATTCCATGATAAAATTTATGTCTACTCTATTAATATTGGCCATATATATATACTTTCTCACCACTTATATCTGTATCAATAGCATAAGGAGCCAGCCTGAAGTTGAAGTAGTTCAGAAATCAAGAGAAAAGAATGATACCAACCATGCCGTAAGAGTAGACAGCTGGCTGCTTTTTAGTAGTGTCACACTGGCTTTAGTACTCAAACATTCGTCTACATTAAAGGCACACCTCAAATTGTTAAAGGAATTGTCAAAGATCAGAAACTAAGACTCCAAAATCATGGATGATGCTAATTACCTCTATTAGGAAATTCTGCTCAAAGTTTTATTGTAAAAACGAAAGAAGTTTTGTTTTCTTTCATACTGGCACTTTGATTTTATATGGAAACATCTCCATTCTACAATAAAGACATAGAAATTAAGCTGGAATATTACTACAAATTGTCTGCAGTCTATGTTTCTGTTAGATACTGCACAGTCCACCCTACTCAGTTCAATGCAACACCAGAAAAAGCAGTTGAACGGAACATAAATCCCAGGGACAGAACTGAAATCCAGGCTTCCAAAAACCCCTACCAGAGCTGATCCTTGCAGGACATCTATCCCCTCTTTAACTCTTGTATTTCTCTTTGACTTTTAACATTAGCTTGTTTGACACTTCCAACTCTGTGATCGGTCAATGATCCTACTCTGTAACCACTAAGATACAATTTTCAGATATATTTTTGGATAGGGATAAAGCCTTCTTACCCCAGTCATCACAGCAGTCCAGAGAGGCACAAAGGGATAAGCAGAAGAAAAATTAAGTAACCTGGATAGAGCTCTGCCTCTAGCCCTAAGCTGAGCTGAGCTGAGCTGTGAGGTGAGAAAGCTACAATGAAGTCGAAAAGATTCAATATCAGTAGAAGGAAGAACATTCTGCCCATAGCCACTGGTAAAGCCATCGATGTTCATAGGATGATATGAAGGACATGACGATGCACAAGGCCTTCCTGCTCAAAAATCTCAATCCCACCCCTTAATATTTTATCATCAGGGATTTATGCCTTCCTAATTACCAAGGGGAAGCAGATCCCACAGTGAAAGCTAATACCTGAAAGGAACAGAATGGCAGCCACTTGAAAAAGAAATACAGAAAAACTAAATACAGAATGAAAAGTTGGTAATGAAAAAGGCCACTGAGAGTGGAGGTATCTGTAAGGAAAAAAAAAAAAGGACAAATAGTCCACATATGTCACTCATTTCCCTGAATTTTCCATACCCTGGTTAAGCAAAAGGAACAGTGAGAATCAAAGCAAAATAAAGTATGTATTGGGCACCTAGTATACAATGCCTTGCTGTAGCTGTGAGCTATAAGGAAAAAACAAAATGTAGAAATGAAAGTAGGAAGATAGCAAAAAGGCATAAAAACAGAAATCAAAGTTACAACAATAAGAAAATGTGAAGCAAAATCCTAAAACACATCTTGTGCTAAATGTAAGAATTTCTAATTCCATGTCCATCTCTATTTGGAGATTTGATCCTATTGAAATACGGAAATAAATTGGTACCTTATGAGAAAAATGCTGACTACTCCTCAACTCTGAGGGCTACACCTACAGGAGATTGTGTGAAAATGTGCAAATCTGAAAAACATTCACTCAAAATCTGCTTCTTTTGAGTAAATATCAAATTAGAGTTGCCACAGACCAAAACTGAAGCTGTTGACTTCTTAGAAATAAATATGTAAAGTACAAAAGAAAAAGAAATATAAAATATTTCCCCCCTTAATTCCTAGAAAGCAAATGCCATAAACCTAATTTCCTCATAAACACAGAAGCTGTGTCACCATTCAAGTATGAAGCCTGAGGAACTGTAATTAGTGACAGCAAAATAGACTCCATATCTTCTTAAATAAGTTTTCACAAAAGGTGTTCTTTTTCAATAGCTTTCTTTTATTCATTCTGTCAGCACATTTTTGTTGAGCATATCCTATAGGCAAGCCATGTTGCTTAAAATGAAGAATGTAAAGTTTAGATCACTGGATCCCTACACTTAAGGAGCTTGAAGCCTTGTTGAAGAGGTAAGATGCATCCAGAAAAAAAACTATAATGCAAAGCAGAAGATGTCAAAAGAAAAATTAAAAATTAAAGCAAATGCCAGGAAAGCTCAGAGGAAGCAGAAATCATAGAGGCAAGACATTTTTCTTGGAGCACATACCAGCTGAGTAGAACCCTGAAGAACATGTACCATTTCTATAATTATGGAGAAAAACTGAAAGAATTGCAAGTGAAAGAAATATTGTAATAAAAGAAGCAAACATGAAAAAGTCCAAGATGTACTGGGGGCGGGGGGGAGAACATATAGTCTAGTTGTGTATATTTAGTGTATATGTTCAGGATATTAAGAACAAAATGCTAGACTTCTATGATTTTTCTAGGAGCTGCTGGCTTATATTCAGATTTTCAAGGCATGCTTTTAGACAAACCATAAACTATCTTCTGTTGAAATGATATCATTACATTTACATATGAGACCTTCTGGCTCAACCTTTTATTTTAGCAGAATTGAAAATTGAACTTCAAAGAGGATAAATGGTATTTGCAAGTTCGTATAGCTAATTAATGGCAGTGTTGAGACTCACAGTGTGGTTTTATTATTCCAGTCCAGGAGGAAGGATTTTCCCTGGGCCATAAATGCTCTCTTGCTCCACATCTACCTCTCACTCTCTCTCCATTCATGCCAAAATATGCATTGGTTCACAGGCTGACTCATGCAGTCTATGACCAAGGAAGAGGGTATTTTCTAGGTAAGATGCTAATTGGTTCTTTTAGGGAGTCAAGTCTCTACCATGGCCTTGTTAGTTCCCAGGTTCTAACTAACTTCTAGACTAGACCTTAACTAAGAAGGTCAAAACAATGTTGCCACCAAGAAATTTTCTAAAAAGAACCAATAGCAGTTGAAATGTATTAAACATAACTTTCTTAGATTTGACTCCCTCTAGAGTATGTTGGAGGAAAAGACTTGATCCAGTAAATTCCTTTTCAATACACAGTTTAAAACACGGAAAGTTCTTGATACAATACTCTCCCTCTCCTGAAAAATCTATAAGTTTTCTTAAAAAAAAAAAAAAGCAAAAACAATTCAGTTTTTCTTAATGGATAGAGCTAAAATGTTTCTGTTGAGTAAACTACTGATTTATACCTCTAATTCATTCACCTACTGGTACCAGGACCAGAGATCTCTAAAGTACATCATTAAATACTGGCTCTTTAATTTAAAGTATTAAAATTCCAAATTCATAGCAATGCCTTTAGTATGAGGCAGGTTATGTTTTTTTAATGAGCTAGCATTTAATAAATGCTACCAAATTAAATAAACCTATTGTGAAGCACTTATGTTCTACAATTTCTATGAAAGTTCATTAACCCAATTCAATGAGATTCAGCTTTTCATACATATAATAAACATTATTCATTTGCAAGTGTGAAAATGTCATAAGTTCTTTTATGGCAGGATACGCATGTATTCATTCCATATTGCAAAAAAGAAAATCAAATAACTTGTTTAATGCTCCTAAAATCCTAATCTTTGAACACATTTAGGAGATTTCTTTCATGTGTTTTGCATTCTCAGTCTAAGGTAGACTTATTCATCATAAATTTTTTCTCAATTTCACTGAAGCATTAAGTACCATACATCAATAATTAGAGAAGTATTTGTGAAATCCCTCAGAGGAATAATATCCATGCTAGAATAATCAAATTACATCCAATCTTTTTTGTCCTTTCTCATTCTAGTGAGGAACATACATAAAGCATATACAGTATGTGTGCATGTGTATATGCTTTATAAACATATAGATATAGATAGAGGTGATACAGATATGGATTTCCATGTATATTAGTGAGCTCTGTTAAATGAGTTTCTGTTAGCCTATGTTGGTAGACCCTATTACAGTGTTATTTCACTACCTGTCACCCCCAAATTTAGTGTACTTAAAGAAACTTGGATATAACATGGTAGAAAAAACCATAAAACTTTAATTTGAAAATACCTTAACACTCATCCCAATGGATGCAGAAATTCCACTCTGCAGGAAAACACATTCCATTTTAGGCAGCTCTCATAGTCCAAAATTAACCCTTATGTCATTCTCTCTCAGTAATGTTCCTCCCAGTACAGAAAGCTCTCATTAGGCCTTGGGTCCCCAGCTATTAGTTGATTACTAAAGTGCTTTGGCTTGTCTACTAATATTAATAATTAACTTGATTGATTAATATACATTAAAGGGGCAGGGGAAAGTCATGCTGGTGGGAACCTGTAACAGATTGGTTATTTATTTGAACACTATGGGGCATTAAGAGTTCATTTTGGCTTCCTTGAATACCGCAAAGCAGATAATTGCTCACTTTCCCTAGGATTAAGAAAAAAATTACAGTTTTTTCACAAGTTGCAAAATGTAGTGACTAATCCTTATTACGTTGTATTACACAGTTGTATGATGACTCCTCATGTCAAGAGACCATTTCCCATTCCACAGACTAGACTTACTTGACTTTCTGTTTATTTTAGTGACACTCTTGTTTGAAATTCTGGGGGCTTCTTATCCCTTTGAGTCACACACTGCGTCTAGGAGCCTCTGCTCTGGCACTTTTAGCACCTCATTAATTACTGACTGTAGCAAAGTCCTGCTGTTTTGCAACTCCTCTGCCTTTGTCGGGAAATCACAACCCCTTGCTAGAATGAGAAGGCAGGACAATAGTTATCTGCCAAATGTCCAGTTTGCAAGCATATTACAAAGGCTAATTATCTTAGTGTCTAGTAATTTCCCTAGATATTCAAACTTGATAAGATAACTCATTGTTTCTCTGAAGTACCTTTAAGTTTAGCACCAGGGGAAATCCAGGAAGCATTTGCATTCAGCTAACTGATATTCAGAGAAGTTAAATAATTGTTAAAGTTAAAAATGAGAACAGGTGATGAAACAATATACCCTCCCAGTTAACATAGCCATCTTTTAGAGGGAGAGCCCAAGGCACAATACCCACAGGCAGGCGTAACAGCACCCTCAACTTCTTTTGCACATGCTGTCTGAATCTCTCATTGGTTTTCAATATATGCTCTGCTCCACTGTTTTTTTTTTTTATTTTTTGTGCATCCTAGTTCTGATACCAATCCCTCCTACCCACGCCAACAAATTTTAAGTACTTCAGAGGTACGAGCCATATCCTCTAATATTTTTACCTGTAACACCTATAAGAATGCTCCACACATTTCAATATATAAATACTTAAAATGCAGGCTATTTTCCTATTACACAATATAAATAATTCTCAGAATCAATGCAAGATCTTGCATGACAGCTAAGAATCTTATGAAGAAATAACCTGTCAAATCAACCTGGTGTTCTATATCAAGATGGCAGATGTGTTGAATATAAGTGTTATCCACACCAGTATTAGAAATGTATTATTTGGGGCGCCTGGGTGGCTCAGTCGGTTAAGTGTCCGACTTCAGCTCAGGTCATGATCTCACACTCCATGAGTTCGAGCCCCACGTCGGGCTCTGGGCCGATGGCTCAGAGCCTGGAGCCTGCTTCCGATTCTGTGTCTCCCTCTCTCTCTGCCCCTCCCCCGTTCATGCTCTGTCTCTCTCGGTCTCAAAAATAAATAAGTGTTAAAAAAAATGTATTATTTCCCTTTGTGTCACGTTTATCAATAAAGAGACTACCCATTCTTGAAATCAATATTCCTCAATCTGGGGTTTAAATATAAGTAAAAGGAATCCAAAGGACAGCTTTTCCCAGTACTGAAGAGTCCCTACCCCTTCTGTTCATAGTAAATCCTAAGACTCAGAGTCAAGTTAACCATTCTGATTTGCTCTCTCTCTTCCCCTAGAAACTATGGTTATCTTGTCTGAAATGTTCCCTTTCAGCACCAGCCCTTTCCCAAACAAAGAGACTTAGAGGTGTTGAGAATCAGTCACTGATCTAGGAGTAGCAATGGCTCTTGATAAAGATAAAGGGATGCCTCACTTGAGTCCTACCTCCACCTCTGCTCCCACCCTATCAGATATTTTGGACTCTCATCCCACATTCTCTCTTTTCCATGCTGACCTCCCTGCTTTGTGAGTCCATCCCCTCCTGTCACTTAGTGAAAGGACAGAGAGGCTCTGAGACAAAAATGATCTCCCACAAGATTACCAGGTAAAAGGAATGAACACCACAAGATCACCAGTGTTTCCCGGGCTTCCTTGTTAATAAATGGCTTGTTCAATATACTGAAAATTCTGATTTCTGACTCAGTAGGTCCCAGACCTAGACTCTGGAATCTGTTTTGTCAATAAGAGCTGTAGGTGATTCTTATCTTTAGGCATATTTGGGAAAGAGTAAAGCAATGTGCTTCACTCTGTTGGCACACTAGAAACTCTGGGAAGTATTTAAATCATACAGATACCCCAGTCAGTGGATTTTTATTTAATTGCATTGAAATAGATCCCATTCATCAGTACGTTTAAAAGCTCCCCCAAAGCAGCTTCTCAAGCTTTAATGTGCATACAAATCACCTGGGAAATGGTTAAAATGAGTCAGTAGATTGTTATTCAGCAAGTCTAGGGTGGGGCCTGAGATTCTGCATTCTAACAAGGTGATGTCTGTGGTGCTGGTCTGTGGACCACATGTGAGTACCTAAGACTATTAAGTGATATCTTTGGGACTGGAGCCAGAGCTAGAGGTAGCACTCACTCACTCACTTTCCCTTTCCCTCTCCCTCTCCCACACACATTATTTATATATTTTAGATTCCAGTAGTGAGTAAAATGAATAGCATGGAAGGGAAGATTGAGAGTAACCTGCTGACCTGCCTAGATGGGAGAACTACTAGGTGAACAAAGGTGACAACATGCCATAGGTGCCTCACGTAAAGCCTGAAATGTGAGTTCTCAGAAACTGGCCCTGAATGTGAATCTGAACACGGTGAGGGGGCATATGCACAGAGTGGGTCATTCAGTTGGTCTCAAAAGAGAGAGGAGGAGAATTTGAGCCTAAGTCTTTCCTTTGAACAGGAATAACTGTAACACCTGAACTGCCCTTTCCCTATATCTCCCTGAGATTTGCTTCAAAATCTGGATTAACGCTCAAGTCTTCAAAGACTGGCACCTTGACTGAACTGCTCATCTGTAGGCTAAAGAGCAATCTTTTTCTAGGGATGAGAAAGTATATGTAACATAAAATTTTCATTGTTTCTATATTTCTTTATATCTTCTTCTTGACTAAATTATGACCTCCTGGAGACCTGTGCCCTTTATTTCTTCTGTGGCACTCTCACAACATTTAATAAACTTGAGTTTATTGCCCACACCATAGACACTCAGCACTCTCACCAAATGGCAGTGTGGAAGCCGAGTCCAAGTGATTTTTGTATATGGCAGGAAGTTGAAAATAAATGGATACATTTCAACAGTATTAGTTAGCTTAACACATGGAATAAACACATTGCCTTATTTATTTGGGCAGGTTATAATTTTTTTCCTTAAGTCTGACTAAAAAATAAAAACAGGGCCACTTGTACAACAAATTTGTGTTGAAGTTCTCTATCATAAAAACAAATATGGGCTTCATTTCTAAAAGTAAATGCAGAAATATTAGAACTTCCTTCTATTATATTCAGAATTCACCTGACCCTAGACTTTAAAAATGCAAGTATATCAATATCAATAAAGAATTATTAAAAGAACCAAAATTAAAGTGTTTAACTCAAGGATATGAGTAAATTCATTATTATTTTAAACTCTATGAAGAATTCTTCATTGAAAAATGATAATGAGAAATTGAGGATAATGCCCAAAGACGATACTAAAGAATTACTACATAAATGTAAGTGAATGAATGAATAAACTAGTGAATGAATGAGCTGTTCTCAAATTCCATTGATATGAAACAAAAGGATACAAATTTTTAAAGCAGCATGAGTGATGAAACAGCATCCAGAATCCTGGTGTGATCAAAAGTATCCTACTCGTGAAAGGGAGTGCATTTTATTCTCAGCACTGACCATAGGGCCTTGGGCAAGCCATTTAAGCTTCTGGGTCTCAGTTTCTTCATATACAAAATAAAATAAAATATACTAGATGATCTCTAAGAGTTCTTACAGTTCTCAAATTTTATGAATTTTGCAAGCCAAATTAAGCTAAAACATTCATTAAAAATCAGAAGTTTTACCAGTTTCTAGGCAAAGATTCTAGTTTCCTTTTGAAATTTCAACACAGAAACCGGATGTTGGCATAGCTTGCATTGATGAGAAATGAAATTTGTTCTAAATCTTTAAAAGCCTACATAGAAGATTGGAAACTCCCCCAAGGTCTTTAAAAACAGTATATACACTTTCCTCTCTCAGAGATGCTTTAAATATTCTCCTACCGCAGGTTCAACTGGCAAGCAGGTTTCCC
Source organism: Panthera onca (assembly GCF_046562875.1). Lineage (NCBI taxonomy): Eukaryota > Metazoa > Chordata > Mammalia > Carnivora > Felidae > Panthera > Panthera onca. Next base: position 113,959,715 of record NC_138343.1, read on the forward strand.
TATTGTACTCCAGCCCCCACTGATTGACAGTCACAGCACATAGCCCTGTATGTAAAGGATCCTAAAAGCCCTTAGCCCTTGGGGGGTCAGAGTGCCATGATCACATCAATACTGTACACTTCTGAGGAAGGGAGTTGTGGCTCCGGACTGAACATTTGCCAAGAGTGAAAGATTAAATTAACTGTCAAACCCTTCAAGTTCTCCAAAATACATGTATTTCAACTTGGTATTAAAAGTAATCACTCTTTGGGGTGCCTGGGTGGCTCAGTTGGTAAGTGTCCAGCTCTTGGTTTCAACTCAGGTCATGATCTCACAGTTTCCTGGGTTCAAGCCCTACATCAGGCTCTGTGCTCACAGCATGGAGCCCTCTTGGGATTCTCTCTCTCCCTCTCTCTCTTCCCCACCCCCACTCATGCTGTCTCTGTCTCTCTCAAAAATAAATAAATTTTTTTAAGGTGATCATTCTTTAACAATGGACATAAAATAAAAGAATCCATTCAATTAATCCAACAACAGAAAATATATTTATTCCAGGGGATCCAGATGTTCCATTTTTCAGCCAGTCTTGCCCATTATCTGTAAGGACCTATTGAATCTTATTCTGTAAATGATCCATGACTTCCCTCTTTGTTATCTTAATACAAACTGCCTACTTTAATTCCCTTATTTACTACCCTTCTGCATACTCATTTTGGTTTGCTTATGCTAGGCTCTATGCTGATGAAAGGAATCAGAATCTGACTTAAGGGAAACCTCAGAACCCAATAACTGCAAAGTATATTTCTCATTCATGCAATATGTCCAGCATAGTCAGCAGGGGCTAGGGAGTGAGAGGGCTATTCACCATAGTCCCACAGTGAGTTAATCTGATGAAGGCTTAATTTTGTCAAGTGCTTCCATGATCATCAATTACAATGTTAAAAAAGAGAATGTGGTAAGCCAATTTTGACTCTTAAAACTTTTATCTTCAAGTGACTTAGTGTCACTTCTGCTCTCATGTATACATTCTCCACTTAACTTTGCTGAACAGCCCCATAGCTACCACAGAAGGCCATGTCGGGGCCAGCAATATAGAGAAACCTCTTTGGGTCATTTTTTTACCCATGCTTGAATGCTGTACAAGATGTCTTTGGCCCCCAAGTAAATTTGCTCTTGAACTATTATATTAGGTCCCACCAGCATAGAGAGGAATTTTGTATCTCTTCTGACCTTTGATTATAAGGTCCTCATGGACATTTTGGTTCCAGAAAGGCTCCACTCCCACTTCCTTCTGATAAGGAAATCTTTTAAGTGCTGATTTCTCACGATGACTTTTAGTGAAACTATATACTTAGACCTCCACACAAAGTTATTACAATATTATTGACTATATTCCCTATGCTATACTTTTCATTTCCATAACTTACGTATTTTATAACTGAAAGCTTATACCTGTTCAACCCCTTCACCTATTTCGCCCATCCCTCCCCAACCTCTTCTTTGGCGACCACCAGTTTGTTATCTGTATTTAAGAGTCTGTTTGTTTCTTTTTGTTTGTCTATTCACTTGTTTTGTTTCTTAGATTTCACATTTAACTGAAATCATATGGTATTTGTCTTTCTTTGTGTTACTTATTTCACTTAATATAATACCCTCTAGGTGCATCCATGTAATCACAAATCACACATCCTTTTCTTATGGCTGAGTAATAGTCTATTTTATACACACACACACACACACACACACACACACATCTCACATCTTCATCCATTCATGTGTCAATGGACATATTTGTGTTCTTTCTATATCTTGGTTATTGAAGTAATACTGTAATAAACATAGGGGTACATATATCTTTTCAAATTAGTGTTTTCGTTTCCTTTGGGCAAACTCCCAGTAGTGGAATTATTGGATCATATGGTATTTCCTTTTTGAACTTTTTTTTATTTAAAATTTTTTTAACGTTTATTTATTTTTGAGACAGGGAGAGACAGAGCATGAACAGGGGAGGGTCAGAGAGAGAGAGAGACACAGAATCTGAAACAGGCTCCATGCTCTGAGCTGTCAGCACAGAGCCCAACGTGGGGCCCGAGCTCACGGACCGCAAGATCGTGACCTGAGCTGAAGTTGGCCGCTTAACCGACTGAGCCACCCAGGCACCCCCTTTTTGAACTCTTTAAGAAAGCTATTTTTCATACTGGTCGTTGCACTAATTTACATTCCCACCAACAGTGCAGGAGGGTTCCCTTTCTTCATATCCTTGCAAACACTTGCTATTGCTTGTCTTTGATACTAGCCATTCTGACTGCTTTGAGGTGATAACTCATTATGTTTCTGATTTGCATTTGTACTCTACTTTTAATCTTCAGTGCACGTTTTGGATAATTTTCCTGTGTCATAGAACATGCCTACTCAGATGAGTCGTGTCAGGGAATTTTAATTTTTTTTAGAACAACCCATTTTATAATCTTTAATGCAATCTCTTCCTACACTAAGGAGATTGCAACAGAGTGTCTAAATTAAATTTTTATTAATGCTTTATTGGGCGATCCCTAGAAAACTAGGTTCATCCTTAAAACACACCTCCCCTCTGCTGCTGCTTTTTCTTGCAGTTTTGGTTTCTGCCCTCATTTTTCACCTCCCATAATCACTAACCATCCTTATTAGATGCAAATCTCCTAAATACTCACATTCCATAATGCCCTGCACAGGTTGGACCTTCTCCCTTTGCCAAATGTCAGAGATCTGTTACAAAGAAAACAATCTAATCAATATAATCCACCAGTTCTTCACTTTCTTGAGAGTATTTGTACTTAAAATAAATTTCTAGTTGTGATGATTTCAAGCAGGACATACATAATTTAATCAATAAGAATAGATGAAAATATGCATACACATTCACACACAGAGGAAAGCAAGCTATACATATCAGTATCATTATTTAGGGGAAATGTCCTCAAGTTATTATCTTGAATTTCTAGCTATTATACTATGCATCTTTAACAAAATCATGAATGACCATATTTTATGTAATTTGTAATGTTACAAAAAAAATATTGATTCTTATGACCACAAATAATGAAAATTCACCATAAAGTCATGCAACATCAATTATCATTCTTAAGTTAGAGAATCAATTAACAGCCAAGGAATAAATCCATTAGTTTACTTGCCTCCTCTCCTAAACCCTGGTAAATCTATTTTGTAGGGCAAAATCAGTGTATCTATTTCATTAAATCTTAGAATTATGGAATTTAATAAGATAGTAGTTTCACGTTCTTATGCACTAAAATGACAAGTCTTTCAGTCAATTTTAGTAAACAAAAGAAAGTCCTCCCAGCAAGAAGGCATGTACACAGTGGTTCTTTTTAATGAAGAGACTTGTAGATTGTATTCACAAATTTTTAGTAATGCTATCTTAGCTCTTGAGACCAAAAAGAAAGGAAGGGAAACAGGCTGAAGTTACCTCTATATAAAGAAAGTCCTTACGACTTCTCCCACAGTCAGAATGCTCCAGCAATTTTTTCTCGGTGAGTTGCAAACCATAACACCTCTCTATTAATGGACTTAATGCCAAAACATCATTGCAAAAGTAGTCTGTACTGATCTGATATTCTGAGGTCTCAAAACTGGAATTTAAACTCAATCCAAAGAAAGAACTAATCTAGAACCAGAATACTCTTTACAGATAGAGTATATGGGAAGTCTCATTTTGCTTTCTTATTTCAATTTGGTATCAGTTTTCTGACCTCCCAAAGGGTTTGAAAGCTTGACTTTATACAGAGATCAATAACCTTTTCATTACCTTTGTGATGGGTTAAAAACAGCCAGTAATTCTCATATTAAAAGATGGCATCTATTGGGTAAACTTTGGAGTCTGGGCCAGCCCTGTAACCTGCTTTCACCATCAGAATGTAGTGGAAATGACACTAGAGAGCTTCAAAAGGGCTTTTCAGTCTCCCCAAAGAGCCCATGCTCAGAGGGTTGAAAAACCACCTGAGGAGAGAGGCCTGCCTTCTCTGCGGTCTCAGATGAGCCCACTCAATGACCTACCAGCTGAATAGCATATGAATGAAGCATATAAGCCTAGGCAGAGAGACCAGCAAGAGAACCAGTCAACCCACAAAACTGTGAGAAGCCATGAATAGTCAACAATTTCAGGCACTAAATTTTAGGGGTGGTTACAGCAATTTGTAACAGGATTCAAGCTCCCTGGGAGGAAAATCCTTTGTTTCCCTTCATTTTCTTACAGAATACTTCTCACTGAGGCAATAGGAAAACAAGGCAAATAGGCTAGCATGCAAATGTCAGAGGCACCAGCCAATGAGAACCTTTTCTATTCCTCCTAATGGCTTATAACTCCCTACATCTGTGGCATACCCCACGGGACAACATAAAATTAAAATAGGTTCCTAGAAAGAAAAGAAGAAAGAGAGAGGGCAGAACTAAGCTAACTCTTAATCACTACTACGTGACCTAGGGCTAGGTTTCAGAGTAGAAATCTGCTAATGTGGAGAAGTCTAGACAGCCAAAGGGATAAGGTTCAGCAGGGAAATTCTGGGTAAGGTTGGGGGCATAAAACATTGTTTGGGGAGAACAAGTTGCAAAGGAATTCTAGAAGGTATGGGGAATGGTGGAACATGAGGCTGGGGCAAGAGAATGAGAGCAGCTGGACACCTAGGAAGGCTGATCCTCGTTTCTTTGTCGGTTACTCTAAATACACTCAAACACTTGTAGGAAATAGGAGAAATGAAGAGTCATTTTTCTCACATGAGAGGAATCTACCCACAGTGTATCTACAATAAGCTGGTCAAATCATTAACCTACAAAGACACCCCCCCCCCCTCCCCAACACACACAGGTATCAGCCATTAACAACTCTCCCACACGGTCAATATTGAGCCACCTTGAATTGCTGAAGGAGGAGGAGTCCTGATACTATTCCAGACTACGGCTGCCTCCCTAGCAAGCAGGCAGCTGACTGGAACCACTGACCTCCAGAAAACAAGATAGAAGACCTTACACCTCCACCTCTGAAATCAGCACCAGTCTAAAGCAAAGGAAAAAGTCTTTCCTTATCTACAGTAAGACTCACCATCAAGTCCTTTAAATGCTGGTACATTTTAGACACAGAGTTTATCTCTACGCCCCATCCCCACGCATTCTCTTTCCTCTTCCCACAACATACCACGTAGACTTTATCACACAGCATTTATTTCATGAAAGCTTCAATGGTTTATACACCTGCCTCCCTCAGTGAGGGTTTTCTACTTGAGGGCAGGGCTATGTGAACTACTGTTCATAGTCTCGTATCTCTAGAAACTAGCATGGTGTAGAATAAGAGTAACCAGCTGACCAAAATTTGTTACCCAAACACATCAGTAGTAACAAATGTAAACCATAAATGATAGCTAATTACATAGATGGGGAAAGGGTTTTATTTTTTAATATAGGTCCTTTATTTTTTTTAATGTTTATTTATTGATTTGAGAGAGAGCATGCTTGCATGAGTGGAGGAGGGTCAGGAAGAGAGGGAGAGAGAGAATCCCAAGCGGACTCTGCACTGTCAGCTCAGAACCCCACGCATGATCTCACAAACTGTGAGATCATGGCCTGAGCCAAAATCAAGAGTTGTACACTTAACTGCTGAGCCACCCAGGCGCCCCTAACAGAGGAGCTTTAAAGAGATGTTTCCTAAAGCCTGCTGTTGAGCATACCCATATGTGCTTCTACACTCCATTTTATTTGCTATAAACTATAACATTGCTTTTAACCAGAAGATCAACACGAACTATAAAGTCATCTCTTCAATATTCTTGTCTTAAGGGCCATAAATAAAACTTCTGTTTGTCTAGCCTGGAATCACCCATAGCAGGCAGCCTTAACAAACATTTGTGGGATGAATGGATGACCAATTTACCTTAGCTACCACACTTTACTACCCTTTCCAACAAGGCACCCTTACTTACCTATGAATTGTTCAAGATGAGTTTTAGATCTAGCAGAAATTAATTAATTTTTTAAAAGTGACTTAGTCAAAACAGCCTCAAAATCAATGTCATCTGCTGCTGCTGCTGTGTCCTGCCTTGCTCCTTCTCTTCCTCGTTATCATGTTGTTTCTAATGCCGGGCTATAATTTCGAACATGAACTTTGGTCTGCTCCTTGACATTCTGATTCTAGTTATTCGCTCTGGCTTAGCCCACAACCTTACTCTGATGTTGGGTGCCCATGGCCTTCCTTGATAAGCCTTTCTGGCTTGTAACCCTCCAGTCTCCCTTGATCCCCTCCCCTTCATCCAACTCTGTTTTAATCAGGGTGCATTCTCTGGAAAGGCCAGATGACATGAGAAAAAATAAAAATCACTGGCTTTAAACCAGGCAAGCTGGTTTCAAGTCCCAGCTGATACTTATGGTCACTTAAGAACACAGCAAGAAATTTTGGAAAGTACTTTTACAAGAGGACTATGATAGTGCAGAGTTAAGGGATACAACAGGAGATGTTGAGGAGCCCAGGGACTAGGAACAATGGGAAGCCATTTCCACTCCTAGGCCTCAACAGGCAGGGAGAGTAGAGGGTGTTATTAAAACCTGGGAGAGATAAAGCCATGGAAAAGGCCTGCTTGGCAAAGGCCCTCAGTCACCCTGAGGGATACACTGATTTCCAGAATGATGCCAAAGCAGGGAGGGAGCAGAATCACTCTTTCCTTACATGCTCCCACTGGTGTCCCCGTTGACTGAACTAAACCAGAAAGCAGAAGAGGAAAGCTCTGATGACTAGTCCACAGAAGTCAACATCCTGGGATCACAGAGGACAGAGAAAATAGATGTCAGGGTAATATAAAATAACCAGAATAGTTCCATGTAAATTTAGGCAAGTGACTTTACCTTGCTGACTTCAGTTGTCTCCTCTATGAAACAACTGTTTTGAGGCTGTTTTGAGATAACACATGCAAAAACAAGTATACAAACATGCTCATTAGGGGTGCCTGGGTGGATGAGTCTGCTAAATGTCTGACTTCGGCTCAGGTCATGATCTAATGGTTCATGGGTTCAAGCCCCATGTCGGGCTCTGTGCTGACAGCTCAGAGCCTGAAGCCTGCTTCTGATGCTGTGTCTCCCTTTCTCTCTTCCCCTGCCCTGTTCACGCTCTGTCTCTCTCTCTCTCTCTCTCAAAACTAAATAAAAACATTAAAAATTTAAAAATAAATGCTCATGAAAATGATCTTTCCCCTAACCTTGCACTCTCCATTTCATAGTACTTTTATGTCTTTGATAGTAAGCCCTCAACCTAAAGCTGCAACCACAGCCACTTAAACTTCACTGTTGACTTTCTAAGAGTTTCTTGAGGCAAAAGAGACGTGGATATAAATCCTTATCCAAAGATTTAGATAGGAAAAAGAAAGGAATAGCATGAAATAAAAGGGAAAGTCCTCATTCAATGAAATCCCTGTTCCTTCCTCATCTATAGATTTTTGAAAACAGGAACTGAGATTGAGTGGTTATCTCCAGGAGGTTCAAAAGTCCTTTTCCTTAACCACTCCAAGCATCTGCTCACAATCTGAGGCTTAAAATTTGTTCTTCCTTGTCCCAAAGTCTAGAGACATCTAGAAAGAGTAAACTAGTTCTGGACACATTTTGCTAGGCCAGAGTCATCTAGGATTCTTGTAATGGGTTAAGCGTTTCCAGAAAATCAACAAGTTTACAAGCAGGTTTCTAAATCTGGGCCTATTGAATTAAACACAATTCTGTAAGTGAAAGCTGTGATGTCACATAACTAGAAATAGCATTGACATTTGCAATTACAAGACTGCCTTTCTTTTTTGGATATATTGTCATTATTTTCAGAGCTAAAAGGCACTTTGGAGATCATTTAACTGAATTCTCTCATTTTTCAGATGAAGAAACCTGAAACCTAATGATAAATGCAGAACAAGAACTTCACCTTGGTCCCTAGATTGCTAGTCTAGTGCCCTTCTTACTGTAACACATAGCCTTTTGATATTAAAGCTCTACAATCAAAAATTTCTGAGGTATTAAATTCTTTATATTAAATACTACTGGATATTCGCTTTTAAATGAGCCCAGCAATTAGCTTATTTGTGAAAGAAAGAAGTTTTTAAAAGTAAGGACACTAGACAGTGCTCACCAGTTTTGTAAGTGTCCTATAACTTCATCTGGGAGGAAGAACATTCCTTCTTGTTAACAGAAAGTAATCCATCATGGGTCTTGACTTTCTCATTTTCTTAATGCTATATAACCATTTAATCATTTTTTTAAATTGCTATAATAATTCTGTCTTCTTTATTTCTTGCTCTAAGAATAGTAGCTGTCCTTCATCTGCTAATTTCAATGCCTTTTAAATGCTGCCGTCTGCTCTACATTTCAGGGATGACCTCTAGCTGCGTCAGTTACCCCACCAGCAATACCCTGTTTTCACTTATTCAGATGTCTCCAGATCTGAGTAACTGGAAAGCTGAGCATTTTCAGGATCTGCATGTTAGCTCTGTGGTATAATGACTGATGTCAGCCTGAACTTTGCCAAACATCTCTCATCACTACTAGCTATATCCCATTCCAAACGATTGGGCTTGCTCTCTTTCTGGAGCACACCCCCTTTCACATATTTGAGTATGGATTCAACAATATGACAATCATTTTCTTTCCTTAAAATGCCACTCCTGCCATGGACAAAAATAACTTGTTACTGTTGTCACTGCCTGCTAGGGGAGGTGGTAAAGGGGAGATGAGAAGTTGTAGTAACTAGTCTGGATGTGTTTAGTCCCCCATCTTTATCCAAAACTATTCTATTCTCCTGGCTGACTCTCTTAACTCCTGGTTATCCAAACTCCTTGGGACTTGAATGTTTTCTGGAGAAAAATTACAAGCAAACGTTGACTTCTATGCTGAGCCTATGGCTTGTAACTTGCTTTAGGCTTGGGCCCTGGAATACATTGGCAGCCACAGACTTCTATGAGTGTCATTTTATTGATTTATAAAAAAAAGGTGGGGGGGGGGGTACTATGTTGCACAAAATAGGCCATGGCATGCTTTCCATAAGCTGCTAGGACAGTTGAGGGAACGGACGACTCAGCCAGACAAGTAAACACACGTTTAATAGTACGGTAACATGGATCAAGAAAAAGTTATTCTAAAGCATAGCGTCAAGAGAGAAAGAATACACTCTCCATTTATTTAATGTTTTCCTTATGTTTCCTCAGAACAGTGCTTATTCGTTGACAAGCTTTCCCTGCACACAGCATCTAGTACTTCTTTCCTGGGATAGCCCAAGAACTGCAGCCTGTCTCTGTGCTTGTTTATTTATTTACACTGCCATTTATATTCTCATCCAAACTAACATATGTCTGCAAAATACAGAGTGAAAAGTACATGTCTTTCTTCGTGTTTATTTCCCTGAAGTTGTTCACCAAATTGCTTTTTTTTACATCCCTTTTGCAATCTCATCCCATCCGGCTCAAGTATCCCGGATTAGAAAGGCCGTCTCTGGAGTCCTTTTCAAAGGGAGCCTCCCACAGCCTTTAAATCCCCCACATTTTATGGTGCAGATATTCAGGATCTGAGGTATTAAGTAAGAAGGAAAGCAAAGCTGACTGGGACGGTCACAGAAAAATAGAGTAGCTTCTTGTTTGGATAATCATTATTGGAAGTGTCCTATTATCTGTAACCTTTCTGGTTCAAAGTGATAAACTCAGTCATTTGCAACTGGACATCATGCAACAGATAAAAAAGGGTAGTATATGTGTGTGTGTGTGTGCGCGCATGCACACACACACGCACACGCATGCATGCAATGTACAGAAAATACAGTTCCGCCAGAGAAAGAAATGTTGCAAATGGCAATTCTTAAAAATAAGTCAAAAATAATCTTGAGGCGGTTGTTGTCTTCCCCATAATATGAAATCTAAAGAAAACTACATCTAACTTCAAAATTCCACTACAGGTATAAAAGTAATTAATATTTAATTAAGGAATTAGCCGGTAAAAGCCAGCCTCTCAGATTCTACTTTTTAGCTTCTTAACAAGAATGTATTTTATGTTCCTTTCCGTTTGCTTCTGGGCCACTTCATCTCCTCAGTCCTCTCCTCTGGGATGTATAACAACTACACCATTGACGACTTCAGAGACATACAATTTGAAGCAATGCAAGCTTGCAAAATGGGATGGGTAGGAGCAATGACCTTTTTATCCCTCTCATTTATAAACACATAGAGGACAATCCAGTCTAGGGATTATAAATGGAGGAAAAAGAGAGAAATACAAATCTTACTTGCTTCCCAGAAAGGCTTTGGCTATATTCCAAACCTAAATTATTTGAGCATAACAGTTAGCAAGGTGTATATGAATCGGGGACTTTTTCAAAGTGACCTCTCAGGGGCTGTGTAAACTGTAAGGTTATAAAGTATTGTCTTTAGGATATTATTAAATACAACTACCTACTAGTTTATATTAAAATCACTTTGAGGGCTTGTGACTTTAAATCCTTCTTCAGTAACTTCTGGAAGCTCATCGACTTGTGCTACTGGAGAAAAAAGGTGGGAAGCTTACCACTGACTAATAACAGCCAGAGTGCATACCGCTCAGAAACGCCGGCCCTCGGTTCTCCCATCCCTGGGTGGACCAGCGAACCTTATTTTCCAGATGCCATGCGGCCCTTACCTGCGCTGGGAACAGAAGGAAGTAGTGGACCCTCCCCTCCTCCCCCAAGACTGGAAAAAGTCTTTCCAAATATCATTCCCTGCCCTCCAGATGAGAAACTACACTGCACAACAGATCCTCTCAAGATTGAGAGACGGAGGGTGAGGCAGAGAGCACGCGCCAAGCGAGGGCAATCAGACTGAGGAGAGAACTGCCTAAGGGGTGGAGGAATCTTCCAAAGCAGCAGCAAAGGCTCAGTTTGGAAGAAAGCCTCAACACAATTGAATGTCCAAAGGGACGGTCCTGAACGCACACACCGCTGGTTCCTACCCACTCCGGGCAGGTAACCCGAGGGCGAAGTGACCTCCAGCGCCCAGTGAGCTTCTCCGGACCAGCCTCCTGGCACCCAAGTGCAGCTGCCTTTATTGAAAGGAAGAAAGAAAGGGAGCAAAGCTACAGAGAGGGTCTTCAAGAAAACTGGAAAGGAGTCCGCAGATAGAAACCCTCCGGCGATCTGCCTAGGTGGCGAGGTTAGAGCTGCCTTGGGGCCAGTCGTTGAGCGCCAGTGCTGGGGGCGGAGGCGCGAGGGAGCTGGGGAGCTGTGCCCGGGAGAGCGGGGTGCGCCCAGCCTGGGGCCGCGGAGAGTAGCGGGCTCAGAAGCGGGGGGCGGGGGTCTGGCGCCCGCCGGACCTTCGGCCCCAACACTCCCAGCGCGAACGCGCACACTTCTCCCCGCGAGAGCTGCCTTCTGAGGGGGCTCTCCTCACCACGCTGTGCCTCCCCCACTCCCCCCGGCTCGCGTTCTCCGCCTTCTTTGCAGTGTCCAGAGATGCTCCGTCGCAGACCCGGGACCCCTTAGGCGCCTCTTCCCGTCCCTCTGCCAAATCGCAACGCCTGTACTTTTCCAGCTCCCTCTTTCCCTCTTGAAATTGAAAGTTATTGAGGTCGCTCAGGGTTGTTGCTCCAGCAGTTTCCTTCCCCGCCCCCGAGCTCCCCCCGCCCCCCGCAGCCATCCCCCTCTTCCCCCTCCCTCGTCCCGTCCTTCCCTCCCTCCCTCCCTCCACCACTGGAGCGGCTCCTACTCGCGAACAGCAGAAGCAGCTCGGGGTCTCTCCGCCGCCCCTTGGCCATGGCCGCGGTGCCGACGGCGCCCGCTCCCCTAGGATCCCCGGGCCCCCGCCGTTGCCGCCGCAGCCACCGCAACCTCTGAGCCCAGTGGGCCGCCGCCGCCGCCGCCGCCCCCCGCCCGCCCGGATCCCACCCGCCGCCGCCGCTCACCATGCTACCTGCGGCCGTCCCGGCGAGGCCGCTCGCTGCTCGTGGAACCTTCGCTCGCGGTGTTGACAGCCACCGTTGCGGAGCCGCCGGGGTCCAGGGCTCGGACAATTTGAAAGTACAATAGTTGGTGTCCCTGCACCCGACCCGCTTCGTTTGCCATCCCAGCACGCCTATCGGATCTGCGGGGAGAAGTTGTCCGCTGCTTGCGTTCTCCCTCTCTGTACGCCCAACACCTACCTATATTTCTAAAACATTTAATATAATTAACGGAAGAAAAAGGAGAAAAGGAAGGGAAACATTACTGGGTTACTATGCACTTGCGACTGATTTCTTGGTTTTTTATCATTTTGAACTTTATGGAATACATCGGCAGCCAGAACGCCTCCCGGGGAAGGCGGCAGCGAAGAAGTAAGTGCAGTGTTTTTTGTTTTTGTTGTTTTTTACGCGTTTGCTCCCTCCCGCTGCTTTCACCTGTCGGGTCTTCTAGCCTGTCCAGAGTCAGCTCCCAGCTGCAGCGGTCCTCCCGCCCAGCACCCCACGCCTCCGGGAGAAGGCGGTAGTCCAGGCTCCGGTATTGACGGCGTCTCTCACGGCTTCTCGCTACGCGCCCCTGTCTTCCTCCGCATCCTCGCGGGTGCCAAAGCGGGCGGACCGGGCGCTAACGTGGCTCCCGCCCCCTCGTGACTTAAAGTTCGCGGAAAAGTTCTGTCTTTCGTTAGACTAGCTCTAGGTATTTGTGCTTTCCTTCCGTGACTCGGGCGGGGGCCCGAAGCCCCAAGCATCCTAGACGCCCGACCCGCGAGTTGCCCCTGGCCACTGAATAAGCGCCGGGGGAGGCGCGGCCGCGGCGCCCGCTCACCTCACGCCGACGCCTCGGACAGGGAGAACTAGCTCGGGTTGCGAAGAGCTCGCGGGGCCGGCCTGGGAGCCAGCGAGCAAGCGCCTGCGCGGCCGCTATGCGCAACCGCGCACGGAGAGACCAGAAAGGCACGCGGGATGCTCGGGGTTCGCGTGTCTGCGCGCTTGCTGAGCCATTCGCGATTCCGCTCCGCCGGCGGGGTGGGGGGTGGGGGGGGTGAGTAGGCACTGCGGAACCCGCCGCTGGGAGCCAGAGGTGCAGGGTTTCCAGTTACGATCTTGCCCGTCACGCGTGAGCGCTTTTACCGTCTCAGGCTCTTTCAAGGGTCCCCTGGGGCAGACGGGGCCAGTGAGGGTGGGGTTCCCCCCAAAGACTTAGGCTCGCCTCCTAGCTGCCCCTTATCCTGACTCCTGTTCCTTGGACGGTTATTTTGTGAAGACGTCTTAAAACAGTGCTCTGGCTTGAATTAAACAGGTATCCCCAGGGCACCCTCAACACGGGCTGGTCTGTCTGAAAGGTGGCGTCTTCCAGAAACTAGGAGACAGGCGCGAGAATGGCACGTCTCCCTGCGCCCGGGTAGCCCGGGTAGCCCGGGTAGCCCGGCGCGCTGGCGTCTGTGCCGCCGTGGGGAGTCTGTTCGCAAATAGCAGGGCCGGGGGCGACCCTGGCTCCAGCGTGGGGGGGCGCTGGTAGGGTCAGGGAGGGAGCACCTTCCCGGAGCTCGCCGGGGGCAGAGAGCGGCGCTACTGCGGTGGCCCCTCGGACCTCCGCCGCGGGGGAGCCAGTGACGCTTGGCGGCGACGCGTCCGGCGCGCGGACCCTTCTCGGAGCGCCGACCCGCGAAGCCTCTCGCGGCGGGCGCAGCGCAGAGGACACAGCACAGGCTTGTGTGAGATGGAGATTTAGTAATCGCTTCTCTGCGCTGTCTCTGCCCTGCCCCTGGACGTGAGGGTCCCCTGAAAGCTCCCTTTGTGCCACTCGCCTCGGGCAGACAAGGTCTGATTCACCTGAAAATTGCCTTTAAAAAACGTAGCTGGGCCCAAGCGCCAGGGGATCCGGCTCGGTCTCACCCGCCTCTGAGATCGCGTAGCAAGGGGCAGGAGTGCCCAAGCTAAACATGTCAGGGCACCCGATTTATTATTCTTGGCCTCTGAATGGTTTGTGTTCTTCGTAACTCCTCCATCCACCCTTTCAGTCAAGACGTGCGGCCGCCTCACAGAAGGAACGGCCTGGGGCTCGAGCCTTGCCCTTGCGCCCTGGTGGTCCCTGCCTCCTTTCCTCCTCGGGATGGGGCAATCTCGTCTCTGGTCGGTTGGGAGACGGATGCCGGGCCTAAAGGCAGCCTCTTGCTTTACACTGCTCTTACCCACTACTGCCATCACCCCACCAAGGACCCCAGGGGCAGGAGCTGCACAAATTCTGGGGCGGGACAGGGTCCCGAGCGTCAGTGCAGAGGTGCCTCTGATTGCTGTTTAAGGACCCCTGTTAATGAAGGAAGACACAGGGGGAAAAAACTGGCCATCCATTCGTTCCTACCTCTCCCAGCTGACCCTCCCGCCTGCCCCCCGAGGACAACTGTGCGGGAAGCTGCCCTGTGATGCAGCCCCAAAGCTGCGGAGAGCAAGGGATGACGCACCTCTAGGCTCATACTAGACAGAAATCACAGAGTCAAAGGGGGAACTGCTTTCCGACTTGCCTTAACCATCTCAAGGCCAAGTCAGAGGCGCCCTCTGGTTGTGTAGCGGGGATGAGAGAAGGAGTGGGTGGCATTGGGTTGAAATTCCAATTATTCTGTGGGAGTGGTGCTGGGAGAGAGCTCCCATAACAAGGGACGCTCCTTGCTTCTTAGCCCTGGAGTCGGCCTTGGCGGCTGGGTTTGCTGGTGCAACGCTGGGAGAGGGGCGACCCCTTGCGTCCTCTGAGGAGACAGACGAGGCTCCTGGCAGGTGCAGTATGATTTTTTGGAGAATCTGGAAGGAGTGGAGGGTAAGGAGAGATCTTTGTTAAATGTCCATTGAAACTCAAGGCCAAATTGCGTGTACATGTACTCGTTTCTTTGGAAATTTGGGAAGGAAATGTGTAAAACTTTTTTCTTCAATTACGGTCTAGGGGAAAAACTTCTACGAAAGATAAGGTAGTAGTCAAAGGTATTTTAGGAAAAATATAAAAAAGCGGTCCTTACTATTTTTCTTAAGAGACAGCTAATGTGAACATTTAAGAGTATCCTTTTTGGCCTGTGGTTAAATAGCTTCATTTTTCTACACTTTTAAAATCTTAACTAAGGATACAAGAGATAGAAAATTAAGGTGTAAGGACTGTTTTTTCAAAGTTTTTTAAGTGATCTCTTGAATGTTTTAGTAGAAAAGTTTCTTGCCAAAAAAAAAAAAAAGACATTTGTTTGCAGTGTTAAGTATTGTGAAGTGTAAGGGACCATGGTTAATCCTCAGATGTAGCAGATGAAGTCACGTTAGTATTCTCCTGTTTTCCTGACACAAATGCTGTACCATTTGTCTGTACTTTGTGAAAACTAGTGATCTTTAAACATGAATTGTGTACTTTAAAAATATATGTGGAGTTATGGGTGCAACAGATACACAATAACCTTTTTTTTTTAATCTATTTGGATTCATATACAGCTTCTAGAGATGACTAACTTTAATTTATTTAAGATAAGAATGAAATGCAACTCTTACTTAAAACTCCCCAACCAGCAATGTTTTCAAAGGCAAGGCTTGGCTTTAAGTACAGTGCTAAATCAAGAACCCAAATCCAGTTCTTAACTCATTTCCAGCTCAGCCTTTGCAACTTAGTACAGTCAGCTTCTGAGTTTCAGATTATATGCTAATAAAATTAAAGGTCATATTTACCATAATGATAATAACCACAATACCTTACTGGCACATTGAACTTTCACTTGAATTATTCATTCAGACCCCTAAGTAGTAATGTGAAGTGCGGGCATTAATATTCCCATTTTACAGAGAAAGAATCTGAAAAACAGACTAAGTAATTTGTACAAAGCCATACAACTAGTAGGTAGAATTTGTCTCCCACTAGTTACACTACCTGCTGATCCATGTCAGAGAGAAAATGTCAGTTATGTTAAGTAATACATCTGATAGTCTCCAGACCATCATTTATGCACTTTGTCTGAGGAATAAGCTGTTCTGGTTGACTGAAGATTTTTGGACTGATACTTACATTAGCAACCAACGTCAAAAAATTAATTATTTAGTAATAACAGTAATAACGTATACTAGTAGTGAAGCTTGCTAAATATAATAACATTATTTGGTTATTTAGAAGACATTGTAGGGGCGCCTGGGTGGCGCAGTCGGTTGAGCGTCCGACTTCAGCCGGGTCACGATCTCGCGGTCTGTGGGTTCGAGCCCCGCGTCAGGCTCTGGGCTGATGGCTCGGAGCCTGGAGCCTGTTTCCGATTCTGTGTCTCCCTCTCTCTCTGCCCCTCCCCCGTTCATGCTCTGTCTCTCTCTGTCCCAAAAATAAATAAAAAACGTTGAAAAAAAAAAATTTAGAAGACATTGTAGGATCATATTATTCCAGAAGATTATTGTTAGAAACATCATATGCCTTTGTAGTATACATCTATTAATTGGATTTTAATTGTCTGGATTCTAGGTACACACAAGTTGTGAAAAGCCATTGCGTGCATAATAATTACAAAGCTTCCGTTGCACAATCTGCGAAACTTCTAAAAATATTTCATAAATATATCTGAAATAAAGGAGTAAGAATACAGGACAAATAATTTTAATGGTAAAAAAATAAAAGCCATCTTATTAGAATACTCTGGTCATTGTTCATGACATTGTTTTGGATGTGGAGCCATTCTTTGGGATTCTGATACACTCTTGGTAATTACACTGCTAATTCTAGTAAATAACAACTTATAGGATAGAAAAAATATTTCATTCTACTTTGCATTTGTAGTATTCATTTTGAATGGAAACATGTTTTGGATATTGGCTACAATGCGTTTTCCTATCTGTCTACCTTTGTTACCAGTCTACTTTGTTTTTGAGAGAAACATTGTTTAATAGATGGGAGACATGAGTAAAATTTGCTGGAGAAAATATATTCTGCAACCTATCAAGTGATATCTATGAATCAAAGCAACAAATTTAAACTCGTAGGCAGTAATGGCAGTATCTAAAGACACTCAAAAGACATTTATTTTTGTAAATTCTGATATAGTCACTATTATACTATCAGAGTTATTTCTTAAAATATCTTTTTGTTAACTATTTTAATTCCTTGTTTATTACTTTAATGGAAGGATTTTACTTAGAACATTAAGAATGATTAATTTTTAAATATTGTGTTTTTAATCCCGAGCTATTCCATGAAAAGTAATTAAGAATGTAAGAATGAGTGTGAAATTGACTTAATATCATTTCATTGTTCCTCTAAGCATGAAATATGAACAGTATTCCAACTTATAAGTAGAAAAATTTTGCTAAATCATTTCTCCACTAAATATTTTACACATAATTTAATATTCTACAAATTAGGTCCCCAGAAAGCAATGAATGGAAATTAAAACATGTACTTACATTTGATTTTCAAGTTATTATGGGGAAACCATACATGCCACGATACTGCAAAACAAATTTCTTAGTCATTTGATCATTTTAGACTATTTCAATCTGGACAGAGATCTCTAGATTGCTACTAAATATCTAAAAATATTTTCCCATTAATATTTTAATGCAGTCATTCTTTTAAATTCTATGTATATACTGTGTACAGTTGTCAGAACCTTAAATGGAATTAAAGACCAAATGGTCCCTTTGAAATTATAAGAATGAAGTGTCAAAAAAATAAAACTATTCTACATATAGTTATTTCTTAAATCATCTTTTCCTGCTTTATCACCATCTAAATGTTTCATTTTGGATGTTGTCCTAACCGTTCTTCCTATTTTCCCACTGTCCACTCATCCCACCTCCCAAAAATCCTTTTCCAAGTAGTGAATTCTTGAAATGCCATCAGAGTGGGTATTATATTTCATGAAATGTAAGATTCAACTTTGGTTACCATTAGGAAAACATCATTCAGTTCTGAGAGCATGGTAAGGATCATGCAAGACAGTGTGTTGAAATTACATGTTTTACTTGGTTAGAGCTATTTCTTCTCTGAACAGTGCATTTTACATTGGCATGCTTTTGAGAATGATCATTTGAAAAGTGTTGCATCATAAATTATATAGACTTTTTTAGCTTGCTTTTTGATTTTGAGGGAAAATGTGGATTGCTTTCTTAATTGTGGATTTTTTTCTTCAGGTTTAAAATGATTGGATTATATTAAATTTATCATCTGTTGGACAACCTAGTAAGTTTGAAATGCTTTGCAAAACATGAAGTGTGAAATGTACATCTGTAAAATTTACTGCCCATTTTTTCTATTTATTTAATCCCACCCATCAGATATTTCCATTCAGGAATATACTAGCATTCTGCTTAAAGTACTGATCCAGCAATACCAAAAAGAATGGAATGTTCCATTCTCAAGGATTGTGGGGGTGCTGAGAATGTTTAATGTCCAAGTGCCATTGAGTACCATGAAATCCCATTTTCTGCTCCAAAGACTTTGCAACAATATGAAACTTTTGAGCAAAATACCTACATTTTCACATTTGAAAAGTTTAAATAATTTCAAAAATTCATTTTAAAAATACAGTTACAGGTGCCTCTTATCTGATAAGAGCATTTCTACTTTCTTTGTTATCTTGGCAAAGGACCTAGTTGCCATCGGCTGTCACTAAAATTCTTCTGGAAGTTTTATAGAGAAAATTCAGTGGTACTACAGAATATGATTGCCCAGTTAAATATGTATTTAATAGCTTTTAGCTGTCGTTATGCCTTATGCAAAAATCTAGTCCAGTCTTCGAAACACTACCTGATTGGCATTCCATCTGACATTTAAGAATTTGATGAATAGCAAGCATCATAAATTCATGGTAGAGACTGGGACCTAAGATGCAAATGAGGGAGGGGCGCCTGGGTGGCTCAGTCAGTTGAGCCTCTGGCTTCGGCTCAGGTCATGATCTCGCAGTTTGTGAGTTCGAGCCCTGTGTGGAGCCTGCTTCAGAGTCTGTGTCTCCCCCTCTCTCTGCCCCTACCCCACTCATGCTTTGCCTCCTTCTCTGTCAGGAATAAAAAAACGTTAAAAAAAAATTTTTTTTTAAGATGCCAATGAGGGAGAATCCCCAGGGTGTGGTGGAGAAAAGTAGACTGGGAAGTAGAACTGGGTTCTAGATCCAGCATAGCTACTAATATTTGGACGACCCAGGCAAGTCCCTTCACCACACTAGGTTGTAAGTCCTCATCTGTGAAATAGGGTGGTTGATTGAAAATTTGTAAGTGATTCCTACAGTCTCTTCAACTTATCATCTTTTGGCTTGAGAACGTAAATCAGGCTAGGGAGTTAAACAGTTCTTCTAAACTTAGTTGTCCTTTTCAACTAAGTTTAGTGGAGGAAGATTGAGAATGCAAACAACTATAAGTATTCATTTATTATAAGGAAATGCATATAAAGATTCATTTGTAAGTACCTTATCAAAGTACAGACTGAATTAATTATGATATTTCTCATTCTTCACAATTTCTAGTGCCCCAAAACTGTAGCCATAGCACCAGTCAGCATACTCAGTCTTCAGCAGGCCTATCTTGTCCTTGAGTCTTGGGGTGCCTGGGGAGCTGGTTTGGAATGCACTAGAGAGATCCTGCAGAGCTCCCCTACCATGGCAGGCTTTCAGAAGTGGCCTGTGCTGGAATGGAAGAAGCAATTACAGTGGCCCAGGTTTAAGATAATAAGGGCTTGTGTTATGATAGTGACTGATTGAGCAAGGGTGTGTATACAGCACATATTTTCTATTGATCGAATGTATAGGTCTTGGCAACTAATTGGATATGAAGGGAAAAGACATGGACACATTTGGCAGTAAACTTTGTAGTATAAGGACTCAGAATCGGATGAATGGAAAAGTCATGGAGATAAACAAAAAGATGGGAAAGTGAGAGAAGCAGACTGAGTAGGAAACTTACTTTTCTTTTGAGATATCTTTTGTTTGAGGGCCAGTAGAGCATCAAAGCTCTACTCAGAATCAAAGTTTCAGAGGGTCAGGGCTGAAGGTAAGTATTTTGCAGTCACATAAAGGAGATAGTTGAATGCATGAAATAAAATCTAGTGGTGCCATATTTATTATTAAAAGGGTTTGCATAGCTGACACTGAGACTCACTCTTATTGGTAGTATCAAAATAAGATTAAGGTACTTTCTGTATTTTAAAGAATCTAATATATCATTCTTAACTGCAGCTTCTCATTTTTATAAGAGAATGGTCACTGAGCTGCATTTTTAAAAATTATTTTAGAAAGAGAACACAAGTTAGGGAGAGGGGCAGAGGGAGAGAATCTTAAGCAGGCTCCATATTCAGCGTGAAGCTAGACTTGGGACTAGATCCCACAACCCTGGGATCATGACCTGAGCCGAAATCAAGAGTCAGATGCTCCACCGACTGAGCCACCCTGGTGCCCCTGAACTGCAATTTTAAGTTGCCAAATCATGCAACTGGACATCATACTTGGAAATCTTATCACCTGTGGAACTGTCTTACCTAGCCACAGATCACAGGAGACTTAAGAAACTTTATGATAATGAAAGATATGTTCCCATAAGGTGTAAAAAATGCTTTTTAAAAAATCATTCCATTGGGATCTCCTCATAACAGCATCTCCTCATAACAGTGGCCTTCTCCTTTCAAGCAGATTTCTCTCCAAAGTGTGCTCTCTTATAATCAGTGGTTCTGAGGATGGGGCGGAACTTAAAGGAGCGGAGTCCCTCTGGACAGTGTGTGGATTCCCTCTGCAACATCTCTTCTGTGTAGTTACCCAGCCCTAGTAACAGCTAGGACCCCACCCTCTTTCTCCTCCTATTCAATTTTGACCTTCTGTATCAGAAACAGGTAGTGTTTTCCAGTGTGTCTGTTCTTCTAGTTCTCTTCTGAGCACTTGGCTTGGGCATAGGATTCAATTAAGTTATGTTAAAACATCTTTCTAAAATGAATACACAATAATGCAATGCACTATATTCACTCCTAAAAACTGTCCTCAGAAAACTAGCTGGTAAGCATATTTATAATTATACCCCAATACAAAGCACATTCCTGAAAGCAAGTGGTAAAGCAGCCCCCATTTTATAACCACATAATACAAACCACCACCACACAATATAAAATAACAGAATTTGTGAGATGCTTATTTTAGAACACTGTTTTTTTAACATATGCTTGATAAGTTGGTAAGAAAAAGAGCAGCTATTTTCTCATTGTTATGTTCTTTTCTAATTCAAAGGGACGTCACAGGTATGAACACAGTCATCTTGATAAAGGCTTTCACAGAAGGAAAGGTGTATTGGTCACATTTTACTGATATGAAAGAGACAAAAATGTCACACCAAAGTGAGTGTAAATGCCTTGTGACGAACTATAGTTTCGTAGTCCTCAGACCACTGTTATATTCATATATTTGTTATTTTACTATACATTTATACTTATTAACATGAGTGTTGAGATACTGATTATTATCTACATAGCTGCCATGTTTTGGGGCACCTGAGTGGTTCAGTTGGTTAAGCTTTCGGCTCTTGACATTGGCTCAGGTCATGATCTCATGGTTTATGGGTTGGAGCCCTGCGTCGGGATCTGTGCTGACAGTGTGGAGCCTGCTTAAGATTGTCATTCTCTCCCTCTCTTTCTGCCCCTCCACAGCCCGCTCTCTCTCTCTCTCTCTCTCTCTCTCTCTCAAAATAAACTTAAAAAAAAATAGCTGCCATGTTTTAATCACCTGTGAGTGCCAGATCCTGTACTTGATGTTTTTGCAAATGTTATCTCATTTAGTGTTCACACTTACCCTGTAAGGAAGGTACCAATAGTCTCATGTTAGTTGCCTAACAGCACTCAACAAAAATGTGGTGGACCTGGGATTTCAGCCCAGGTTTGGCTCCAAAGCCCATGTCCTTCCCTGATTTCTTCACATCTCCTCGACTCCTGGGATTATTACTTGGGCGGTAATAGGTGTATTTTCTCAAACCTCAGCTCACCTTTTCTTTCCCTTACTTTCTCTTTGCTCATTTTTTTTCTTCCTCCTTTAATAAACCACAGCTGCTTCCCCAACATTTACTATAGAGGTCATTTCTGGTGTTCTAGTACTTTCTCCCACTTCTCTTTCTTTATTTCTACCCCTTTGCTCCCTTTCCTTAAATTTGCCCTACTGATGGTTTTTAAAAATAAAAAGTTGTTGATTTTTTCATTAGAAGCAATAGAGTAGCACATCTTATATGAAATACTTTGAGATTATTCTTCTCATGTACCGTGTGCATATCCAGGAGAAGATTAACTTGGGCACGAGGATGTGGGAAAGTCTATAATTTTGCAGTTAAATATCAAAAACCTTTTATGTAATTTACACCCACAATAGATATTTCACTGGCTAGTTTTTGTTTTCCAGAAAAGTTATCTTTACGGTGTTTCATAAAATCTGCTATTTGTATTACTTTTACCATGAGTATTAACAGTAACCTCCACTCCAAATTCTTGCTTTATGGGCCTTGGTACAGTGATTTTCAACCCTGATTTCAAATTAGAATCACCTGGGGAATCTTTAAAACAAAACAAAACAAAAAACTAATGCCAGACTCCACCCTGGGCCAAATGAAGCAATCTCTGGGGATGGGCCTGGACATCTGTATTTTCAAAAGTAGCCCTGGTGATTCTAATTTGCACCCAAGACTGAGAACTACTGTTGAAACCTTAATTCAAGAGTAACTATTACAGGGGCACCTGGGTGGCTTAGGTTGGTTAAGCTTCCCGACTCTTGATCGTGGCTCAGCTCATGATCTCATGGTTCGTGGGTTCGAGCCCTGAGTCGGTCTCTGTGCTGACCCTGCAGAGTCTGCTTGGGATATTCTCTCTCTCTCTCTCTCTCTCTCTCTCTCTCTCTGCCCCTTCCCCACTCTCAGGCTCTCTCTCTCAAAAATAAATAACTAAACATTTAAAAACAGAATAACTATTACAGCCAAGCAGCTGTTAAAAACAATGCCAGTTTCATGGGGGTCAGACAGAAAAATGCACTTGTGTGAGGCGTCACAAGAGATGAGATATATGTCCTCTGAGCAGGTAGTAGTTTAAAATATAAAGTAGTCTGATAGCCCCATATTGTTTATCAATAGAGTATTGTTAATTAAACCTGTGGCACTGACCAGAACACAGCAGACTATCTGACAGAGAATTGTTTCAGCTGGAGTCTAAGAGAGCAAAGTGCACACAGTAGGACACGATAGTGTGTTTAACACTGACTTCACAGGGCAAGAACATTGCTGCTGGGCGACGTGCACCCAGAGGAGAGCCTGCTTGCTGCTGAACTCCTCCGTGGGTGAGTGAGGCAGTAAATGGATAGAAGATGGGGTATCAGCCATACCAAAATTTTTTTTTCAAAGCTTCTTAATAATAAACAACTGTTTTCATGTCTTACCAAGTGATTGGTAATGTGCCCTCGAGCCCTTTTTGTTTTTAGAACACACGTAATGGTTAGAAAACTGCCTAAAAGAAATAAACATTCCTTTCTTTTATAGTTTCAACAATTGCTGACTAACTTTAGATTGACTACTGTTGGTGAGTAAAATTACTATAAATAGCGTACTTTAACTCCATGTTAATGGGTTAAGTTTTGTGGTAGGTTGTTTACTTATGAACTTACTGCTTTTTACTTCTGTCCTAATGTGCTCTTCTGTGGGTGGTTATCTTCATTACATCTCATCTATTATTCTTTTCCAGTCAATGAAGGATTTTCAAACCTTGTCATAAACCAGGGAAATCTCCATGTAAAAGTGAAGTGGAAGTCTGGGCTTCCTGTCAGACTTAATTCGGCTTGTTAAGGGGGCTCCTTGGGAGAATTTGGGTTCTAGTGAGTCACCAGGCCAAATCCCAATAACCACAATTGCCAAAAGTAATTAGACTGAGGAAAGCCAGGCTTCTTGGGAGGAGGGTCATCACAGCACACTTGAGCCATTGCTCCGTGGTCAGACCTAGTTACTTGTCCCTAAGGATTGGGAGCAATCATGAGTTACAGAGAGCAGGAAATCCACCAGAAAACAGTGCTTTTCCACCACTTTTTTTTTTCTTCAATAGATTATTCACCCTAAGCATGCAAGAGATGAAACTGTGCCCGTGGCATACACGGTATAAACTGCAGTTCATGTCACCATCAACTTGACAACCACTTTGTCTGCCTGCAGGGGTGCATTTGCACACACAAGGAGCTCCTGCTGCTCTGCAAGTACTCTCCTTCCCATCCTCAGTAGATGAGAAGAACCTAAAAAGCTTACTCTGAGGCTTTGTAGAAGAGGTGTCTGGTTAGGATGGGAAGGGAAGAGATCCTTGTAAGCATCCTGAGTTCAATTTAGATATAATATTACTGAAGTAACATTTGGAAATAAGAAAATCATAGTACATTTCCAGGACAGGGCTTCTAAAACCTCCAGAGCTAGGAAAGGGCCAAGAGTGCACTTACGATTTCTTGTACTGAAAAGAATACCACTTAGAAACATGATGCCATAGTAGCTAAGGAGAAGTTATCAATAAGTGGTGCTCTAATTTTAAACTTGTAATATGTTAGAAGTTAGAAGATTGCTAAACATTTCTGTAGGAAAATATTCACGTAACACAAAGATATCTGTGCTTAATAACCTAAGTGAAAGTTCACCTTTGAAATTATTGGCAATTGCCTCAAACATCCAAAAAGGATACTCTGTCACTCTATGTGATGGATCTTTAATTGTACAAAGACAACAGAGTTCCCACTGTTCACTGTCCTTAAATGGGGGGAAGTTTCACATTCTTTTATGATTCAAGAATAATTTCAGATTATTTCAATACTTCTGTGACTTTGGATCACTAGCTCTTTTTGTTTAAACATGTGGCTGGGAGATATTGCTTACTTTAAATCCGTAGAGAGGCAGACAGTCAGATTCTTTTTCTGGCCAGCATTCTCTGGCAAGTGGCAATGTCCAGGTAACATTTGGCAAGTAAACCTTGGCCTCATGCACTGTGCACCTTGAAGAGATGCAATGACCTCTAGACAATATGATATTACCAATTTGGTAGCACTGTATATTTGATTTTCTTTGGTCTTGAATTTGACTATGAGATAATCTAAGAATAGAAAAATTTAATTTTTGGAAATTTAGCAGCAGAACTGTGACTTCTATTTACTTGTGTCACTACCTTTGGAAGGCATGTCATTTCTGCCATGAAATACAAAAGATAGAGACAAATGCTGCTTGGCCACAAGCTATATGAGCACATACTGAGCTGCTGAGTATTTGTTTCTTACAAAATTCAGTCTTGTCTTTCTAATTTATGACCAATTTGTTGACCTAAGTCCAAAAGGGCCTTCATCACTATTTGGTAACAAGAAACCCCACAGGTGGCATCTTTAGCCACCCTGACCTCTATTCACCCACTCACTTCATGCCATCCTCAGAATAACTCTTGAGGTATCTCTTAGCCTCTTCCATAAAGAGGAGGCAGTCTCTCTTTCCTATAGCACATTTCCGAGACATCCACCCAGCTTTCCAGTTCTATCCAGGGCTAGATGTAGACCCAAGCTTTTAACATAGATCAGTGGGATTTCCTAGGAAGCCAGTTAGACTTACAGGATCTTGTCGATGCATACTCAGCCCTGGTATCAATAATCAATAGCATGTGCCATTCTACCCACTACTGAGGTTCCAGGGCCCAGCCCTGATTCATATCTGTTTTCAGACTTGTGAGCATTATGAGCCCATACGTCAAGGTTTAATTTCTGATAAATCAAAGGACAGTTCCAGGAAAAGAAATTCCCAACCATTTCAGGCTACCACTGCCATTTTCAGCATCCATGTGCACATCTCACTGAAATTCCAGAAATTCATTAAAAACTGCCTCTGAACTTAATATATTATCCATACTATAAATGGAGAATGTACAATCCCAGAAACCTTTATGTAATAATTTTTAACCAAATTACGAAATTAATAGGCTGAGGGGCAAAAGTACTATTGTTCTTCAGGTAAGAACACATTTTAAATGAAAATTGGCAGGATTTTCCAACGTAGGATATTTTCTCTACCCTACCCTAGCCCCAAATCACTTCCTCAAACACTCTTAAAATTCTAAACCACTACGAAGATGAGTTGAACAGTCTTAATTTTAGAATCTTCCAAAGAAAAAACAAACACACAGACAGCCGAGTTAATTTATAAAACACTGCTGCATTTATCTTGGCAGATTTCAGTTCTCTCCTGTCTAACTCTTGCAGGCTAACTCACACTCAGCAATTCATGGAACCAACAAGTCATTTCTATGTATTAAGCACATTGGGAACCATTGCACAGAATAAGTCTGGTGCTTCTTCTCACTTCTTGTACAAGTTTCTCTTCTCCTATACAATTCATTTACTGGGTCTCTGAAACCTAAATAATCCCTTTACTTTAAACCTGAAGCAAATGGAGAGTCATTTTTACAAGAGCAATAAATGAAAGTGGCTGTTGAGATACTTTACTTGAATTGGTCTGCACACTGAAGTACCTTTTTGTTAATACAAACCCTTCATATTCTAGCAAGCAGCTCCCTGAAATTCTAGGGCTGCTCAAAATTATACGACCAGAGACCAGGAATCTCCCCTCCCCCACCAGTTCCCTGCTCCTGGGAGTATGCCAGCAATTTTGCAGGATTCATTCTGACAACTGTTCTGGTGTAAATATTTAGAGAAATCCTTTCCATTAGAGATTAAACAAAGTGTAAGTAACTGCTCCTAAATGATAGATCTTATTAATGTTTGCAACAGCAGGCCTTATGCTATCTGATGCACAGATTCCAATACACTGGAAAAGACTAAGGGAAAAAGAATCAAGACAGGAATTACATGTAACTGTATGTAATGTGAACTGAAAAATATTGTCTTAAGTTGCTGTTGTAGAGACATGGTTTAATTTGCACAGAATGTAGGAGAAATGAGTTAATTTAAATAGAAAAGAATAAAAGTTTGCTACTGGTGTTTTAATGGTTTAAAGATGGGGGGGGGCGGTAATTACAGATCTCTTTATCAGCAGGTTCAAATGCAGTTCTTAGCTATTTCTCCCTTTCCCTCCAAAACAAAGTAATAATAGATCTGAGATCCTATCTGATATAAGCTCTGGTTTATATATTGTTAAAGATTATTAAAAGGGATAACAGCTGGGCTCTAGTGCTTATACAAATACCACTTGTTAAAATAGGGTGGTACCCTATCTCAGGGGGTAGAAGCACACTCATGTTCCACTTCTGTGCCTTCCTGTTTGCATAGCATTTGGAAGTATTTATTATGTGCTAAGGGATAACACAGCTAAGTAATTTAAAGCATCAGAGCCTTCACTGACTGAATTTAAAACTAATTCTACACTATTGATGATTACTATCATACTTGACTAAAAAAGGTATACATCCTGTAGACTAGTTATTGTTTCTCCTTGCCTTTGATGATTTAAGGCCTCCACTATAATCTAAAAACCTTTAATTTTAATTCATTTCCTTCACTGGTATCACTATCTAAGATTTCTCATTAATATACTCAGTTTGCCTTCTTTATAGGAGTAGGATTTTTTTTAATGCTTATTTAATGTTTATTTATTTTGAGGGAAAGAGAGACAGAGTGTGAGAGAGGGAGGGGCAGAGAGAGAGGAAGACACAGAATCTGAAGCAGGCTCCAGGCTCTGACCTGTCAGCACAGAGCCCAACACGGGGCTCAAACTCACGAATGGAACTGTGAGATCATGACCTGAGCCAAAGTTGGACGCTTAACCGGCTGAGTCACCCAGGAGCCCTGGATTTTTTCCCCCCTGTGGAAAAACACTATGATGCTATGTAAATAAAAAGATGTAAAATAAAAAGATGCTATGTAAATAATGTTAAAATATCTGCAGTGGGGTTTTACTTTTCCTTGTTTGGCTTCAATCATGGAATAACAATCATTCACTGCTGAGTCTTTAGTTGAATGCCACTTGAATCCTACATTCATCCAAATTTAGCAGAGAAATTAATAAAAAGATACATACTTTTTAATTTTTTTAAATGTTTATTTATTTTTGAAAGAGAGACAGCACGAGTGGGGGAGGGGCAGAGAGAGAGGGAGATACAGAATCTGAAGCAGGCTCCAGGATCTGAACTGTCAGCACAGAGCCCTATGTGGGGCTCGAACTCACAAGCCATGAGATCATGACCTGAGCCGAAGTCAGACGCTCAACCAACTGAGCCACCCAGGCACCCCAATAAAAAGATATTTTAGGGAGAAGAAATGGAAACTTCATAACCTTCATTGCAGAAAAATAACATCTTTCTAATTGCCGTTTTTAGACCTAGATCTTCTTGAGTTTGGACTATAGTTCAAGAAATCCCAGATTAGGGGGCAGGTAGATTGTTTTCTAATAATATTCTGCTGTATAATTTAGAGAAAACATTAATTTAGTCTACGATTCCATTGCACACACTATAAAGTGAGACTCATAATCTTTCACTTATCTATCTGAAAGCAGGAGATGTAATGTGAACTGCAAAATATTTCCTCCAACAGGAAAATCAAAGAACTCTGCCTTTTCCTTCTTGTAGCATGCCGTTCCCTTAGGTAGATAGTTGTCTGTCACAATTTCAGTATGGACTTAGGACTTCAATTCAAAGGCATGAGTTTCTCCTCATACTTTCATGGAGTTTTTTAGACCATAAGTTTTTAAAGCTAACCAGTGAAAAAGAAATTCTATTGGGGAAAAAAATAGGAGGAAAAATTGAGATTAAACTTAGTCCTCATTGAAACAGCATAAATTCATTCATTCAACAGCAATTTATTGAACATTTAGGATGTTCTGACATTACAAAAGTGAGCAAAGCACACATACAACCTGCCTTTGTGGCATGTCACAGTGGTTAAGGAAAGAAAATATAAAACTCGAATTAAACATTATTCAGCTGAAGATAAATCAGAGCTGTTAGACACTCTTTCCAAGCTGTATAGCATTTCTTCTTAAGGCTTGTTTAAACAGAATTGGAAATTAATGAGATCATTCATAAATGAGCCAACGCACATTCAGATTTTTCTCTGAGAAATAAGGGTACCAGATAGCATGTGAAGAGTGAGGACGAAGCAGGAAGGTGGAAGGAAGATCAACTGAAAACACTGGAATTTATTGGGCCTCCCAGTATTATCTTGTCTGAAAATTTATGACCAATGAATAAGAGCCATCGTTTAGCATGACATTTGTGACAATCATAGGAAGTATGCTATGCGTACTGTAAACGCAGTTGGCATTGTTAGGTAAAGCTTGTAATGGAGTGGCATAGTTTAGCTGAGCAAATTTCCATTTTCGGCACATTGACTAATTTCTATAGTTGAACTTTCCCACTAGTTCCCTAACTGGAATTACTCTTACCAAACAAATATTAAAATATTGTATGTTTAAAAATAGTGCATTTTTGTCCATCTCACAGAGGCATTTTTCAAACCTTTTATGGTAACCCCTTGACCACTACATGGAACGTATAATCTGATCTGCTTAAAGCACCAGTTTGGTAAACTCATATCGACATGTTATTTGGATTTCTTATGTAAGTCTGCAGATGACCTTTCCTAACATCAATTGATAGCTTTAAAGATGTTAGTTGCCAGAATTCAGAGCCTTGAAAATAGCATGATCCAATTCTTTTCTGTGTGTTATTGCTAACTTGTGAAAGCTTTTGAGTAAAGAAAGGTAAATATCCAGGTGTTTTTTATATGTATTATCTCTTATAAACCTCACAACAATCTCACGATATAGTTTATTTTATAAGTGAAGAAACTGAGGCTCAAAACCGTTAAGGAACTGACCAAAGTGACAGCCAACAATGGTACAAGTAAGAGTATACCCAGATCTTCTGACTTAAAGCACAGCTTTCCCGTTACACTCTGCTTTTCATCAAGAAGAGAAAGCCAGAGAAGTGTTAAATGGAGAGTTCTCTCTACAGCTGAGATGGTACCACAAATGGCTACTCAGACAAGAAATGAACTTGAGAGAGAGTAAATTGTGTGGTCAGCAGTGGTTGCTTGAGGAGAGCAATGAGAAGGCTTTAAGTTGTTTTTAAAGCAGGGGCCTGATAAGATCAGAACTATTGTTCTTAAAAGATCACTCCAGGGGCGCCTGGGTGGCTCAGTGGGTTAAGCATCCAACTTTGGTTCAGGTCATGATCTCACAGTTCATGAGTTCAAGCCCCGCGTGGGGGCTCTGTGCTGACAGCTCAGAGCTGGGAGCCTGCTTCAGACTCTGTGTCTCCCTCTCTCTCTGCCCTTCCCCTGCTCGCACACTGTCTCTGTCTCCGTCTCTCTCTCAAATGTAAATAAAAAATTTTTTAAATATATATATATATATATATATATTTGCATATATATGTCTATATATATGTGTGTGTGTGTGTGTGTGTGTATATATATATATATATATATATATATATATATATATATATATATCACTCTAATTGCTAAATGGTAGCAGTAGCGGTGGTGGGAAATGGAAACATATGAGCTGTCTTGGTTAAGGATATAGAATCCATAGGGAAGAGTGTGTAGAGATGGGGTTCCTAGACTCCTGGCTTTAGCAACTGGATTGGTGCCATTTCAATAGAAAATACTAGAGAAGGAGCACATGTGGATTTGATATACAGCATGTTTTCATAGGTAGGAAGATTTCGGGAAGCATTGTATGCAGCATAATCCCCTCATATTACTTAAGAAGAAAAAGAGAGTCCAGAGAAGTAAGTCAGCTGGCTGAAGTCACTTTGTAGTGGACCAGGGAGTAGAAACAACTCCTGTGGCTTGCTGTTCTGTAACACAAAATGACACACAGAGTTCCAAGGCTGGCCTTCCAAAGAAGTGTTCTGTGGATCTTCTGGCAATCTGATTCTTATTTGTATAATTAATGGTAATTTCAAAGAGAATTATCTGCTCGCTGGATCAACACTTATTTCACAATCTCTTTATTTCTGTACTCCATGAGATCCAAATCTAAAAAGTTACTATAACCTGTTGCCTTAGTCTAACATGACTCATGATGGGGCACAATTTAAAACAACAAACAAATTACACATACTATCATCAAATATAGCTGTCAATTTTCTCATCAAATGTATTCTTATTCTCTTCTTGGGAATGGTTAGATTCAAATCTGGCCCTGAGTTGGTAGAGTATCATTTATGCCCACTATTAACTATAACATATCAATATAATTTTGTACAGCTTATAAACATTGTCTTATTTGATTTTTTCAATACCCTTGTGAAATGGGCAGAGCAGGGTTTTACCATTCTCATTCTACAGATGAAACTCAAAAGATGTTAAGTGATTTGTATAGTATCACAAAGCTAGTAAATTTGAGCAGAACTCAATCTCAAATTTCTGATAGGGGCATATTTGTTTTGTTTTACAACAAGTCCACAGCCTTTCCTGGATGGCCACGATTCCCATTTATCTTCTGTGAAGTTCCTCCTATTAGTATGATGTCTTTGGATTTCACAATAATGGCATATAAATTGGGGGAAATCTTTTTCACAAATTAGATTATTCTTAATGGCTGACAAGGTGAATTGGTGGATCATTAAGGTTCTTTCCCTTTAAGTACTCATGTGTGAGCCCATCCAGGGGGAAAGAGATGCTGTGGGGAAAGACTGCTAAATAAGCTATTTTAAAGACTGACCAACAATGCTTTCAAATCTAAAAATAAAACTCTAAGCCCATGGCTCACCTAATAGCCTTTATAAACTAAAAGAAACTAAAAATAGAGACTCTTTGTAATAATATACAGTTGTCCCTCCTTATCTGCAGGGGACACATCAAGACTCCCCGGTGGATGCTTGAAACCAGGAATAGTACTAAACCCTATATATACTGGTTTTTTCCTACACATACAGACTTATGATAAAGTTTAATTTCTGAATTAGGCACAGCAAGAAATTAACAATAACAACTAATAATAGAACAATATTAGAACAATTAGAACATCATACTGTAATAAAAGTTATGTAAATGTGCGCTCTCTCTCTCTCTCTCTCTCTCTCTCTCTCTCTCAAAATGTCTTATTGTACTCTACTCCCCTTCTTCTTGTGATGCTGTGAGATGACCAAATGCCTACGTGATGAGATGAAGTGAGGCGAATGACATAAGCATCAGGCTACTACTGACCTTCTGACTCTGTGTCAGAAGAAGGATCATCTGCTCCCAAAACATGGTTTCCACAGACAACTGAAACAGTGGACAGCAAAACCATGGATAAGGGGGGGCTACTGTAATACTCTGTGAAATGGTTTTTTAAAAAAGACCTTTTCCATTTTGTTATTCACTGTCTATAATTAGTATTTTTGTTAGATATAGAGTAGTGAATTTGGATTCTGAAATTAGCTCCCTCTAAAAGTTGATTAGCGTGCCTTCTCATGATAGTGTACAATCCAACATGCCTGGTGGAGATAGGATGCAAAGTGAGCCAGGTTGTATCTCTTTTTTGTAAAAAAAGATTTTGGCTCTGTAGTCTCAATGTAGAGTGATTATTTCTAATGGACCACAGGAAAATGTGTCTTATCCAGTGAGGAAGGTGGAAAATCAGAGGAATTTTGGTGTCTTTGCTCCTACTCTGGGCAGTGTTCATGACTAACTTTCTAGGTCCTGTCTCCACAGTGACTACTCACCAGCACTGAATATCAGGGAATGATCTCAAACTCTGGAAAATGTGATCGGATATTGATGCCATAAGAAACTAAGGTTAACTCCAGCATTTTAGCTGTCTGGCTTTGGAAAACTCTTGGCTTTCATACCTAAATTCATGCATGCTCAGGTGTGATGGTTGAAATGCTGTATTAGAAGAATCTCCTCAACTTTGTTTTCTGAACTCCTAGAACACATGAATTTTTTTTCTTCTTTTTTAATATTTTCATTTATTTTTGAGACAGAGAGAGACAGAGCATGAGCAGGGGAGGGGCAGAGAGAGAAGGAGACATAGAATCCGAAGCAGGCTCCAGGCTCTGAGCTGTCAGCACAGAGCCTGACGCGGGACTCGAACTCACGGACTGTGAGATCATGACCTGAGCCGAAATCGGACGATCAACCGACTGAGCCACCCAGGCGCCCCAACACATGAATTTTTCTTCAGATTCCATAACTTTTCAAATCCATGACGGTTCTTTGTTTATCTTCACGTAAACTCCTTAGCCTCTTATTCATCTCCTCATGTTTGGTCTTAATTTTTTCTCCCTTTAGTTCTCTCCATAAATTTTACATTTTAGTGAAATCAAAAAACCTCTGAAGAGTGCCACTAAGGCTAGGGGATCCTTCCTTGTGAAGTCACCAAAATTTCCTAAGTCTCAGTTCTTGATTTGGGGGAGGGGATTATTTTTTATAAAATGAAGGGGTTTATTTGTTCTTTATGGTTTATTATGAGCCCATTTATATGCCTAGTCCTGGGCTATGAGTTTGGGATACAAAGCAACAATAAGACAAGTCCAATCCCCTAGGACCTCAATATAATCATTTGTACTTTTCTCCTTCAGTCACCTGACCTAGTTTGATATTTCTTTTTCCTTTTATCGCCATTAATTACATCATTTTGTTCCTGATCTCCCCAGTTAGAAACCCCCAAATCAATATTATTCTTTCGCGTACCCATTTATAGATTTTTTTTCATTTACCCATGTAAAATTGATTGTTAAATCCTGTCAACCTTGCCCATTCTTCTTTGGAAATAATTTTAAAATCCTGCCCTCTTTTTTCCATTTTCCCATTAATGCTATTCTAATTTAGCTAATAGCAGTGCCAGGTAAGAATATAATATCTTAATAACTCAACTTTTAGTGTCTCCTCCTCAGAAATTATTCTTTGTCATCAGAGTATTTGCTTAAAACAAAATTAAATCATGTCACTGATTTGTCTATAAATGGTTCCAAGTTATATATAAGATTAAATTGAAACCCCTAGCCAGTTTCCTCATGTTTCTCAAAATCCAGCCTGGATGTCAGGTTTCCCAAGTAGGTGGTTCCAGATGGTTAGTTGTCTCCTTTCTGCCAACGACTTGTACATAATATTTACCACCCTGGCTGTACTTTGTTTATGGTCTCTCACTGTACTTCAGACTCCTAGGTCTTATCCACCTTTCCATCCAAAACACCAAGCTTTGTTTGACAAACAATCTTAGGAAAAAGGAGAAAATGTGTTGGGTGTGTTCTATGGTACCAGAACTTCCTGAAAGACAGGCAGGTTAATGGGGAGAGGCTTTAAGATGTTCAATATGTAGAGATGCTGTAAAATAAATATATTGGCTGCCCCCAAATATCATAAGATTTGTTTTACTAGACGTAATTAAATGGACGGTTCTGGGGAAGCTGTTTGAACTAAATCCCTCTAAACTTTCAAAGGTTTCTGATTCTGTCAGCTAGAAGCTAATTAATTATGTGGACCACAGTGTTCTCATCTGAAAGTTAAGAGGGAAGGAAGAACTGTAAAATCCTCTTAAATTCCCCAGTTATATTCACCATTCTCCCAAATCTTCTTTATGTGTTCATACATAACACTCTTGCTCATAACATTCTCTTCCCCCCTTCCCATTTGTCTAAGGTCTTCTTTTCCTTCAAGTCTCATAACTATTCCGAACTGCAGGCTGGCACCTTCAGATACCTCAACCATCAGTAATTGCTCTTGCCTTGTAATTTCTGTTGCACTAAGTTTCTGGTATGTATATGTATGGGCCTTAAAATATGAAAAGACTGTTATACTAACTATATCTTAGGCTTCTTGAGTTAGAGACCATGTTTTGTCTTCAGTCCTAGAAGAGAAATCATTGAATAAGTACTTATTTGTGACAACAGCAGTGATGTGATACTAGAAGTGGGGTATCTGTATCACCGGTGTTGCATTCACCTGAGGTGCTGCATATAGATGCGACTACCCGGGCTCACCTTTTCATTCCTGAATCAGAATCTTTTGGAATGAAGTCTATGCATTCACATTATTAAAAAGTACCTCAGCTCAATTTTACACACGGTACAGTCTTAGAACTTAACTGGCATAGACCTTCAGGATCTCTACACCATTCTGATATCATTTCTGTGGTATACCTTACCTCTTTCCGCCTGTTTAAGCAGGCCCTTGTTTTCAGTGGGTTGCTAGAGTCCCAGAGAACTTGTCCAGAATGTTGTGTGAGACTACCATATCTGATACTCATTAAAAGCTGTGTCTGTGGTCCTTAAAAAGTAGCCCCTTCCTGTGACTGTTAACGAGTTCCAGGCTCCCTGAGTTTCCCCAAATCACCTGTGTTAGAAAGAAGCATCAGCATTCTGCCCTCTCTCCAGTTTTCTTACTTGAAGGGTTTTGAGAGAGTCAGTATTGAGTAAAGCTTCACAGCTGTCTTGAGTAAGAGTGGAACTAGTACAAGGTTATAGTTAGTACTTCTTGGGTAAAACGAAATGCTTTCTACATACTGACTTGTAATGAGTGCCCATAAGAGTGCTAGGTGCTTACATGGGATCTCACTTAATTCAAATAGAAATTCCCCTGTTACAGATGAGAAATCCTAGGTTCAAAAAGCTTACTCAACTTTTGTCTAAATAACCAGACTGTGAACTCCTTGACACAGATTATTGGTTTTATTCAACTTTGGATGCTCACTAACTAGAAGCATGTAGATGTTGGACAGTTTAATTGTCAAAATGAGTAGCTGGATGAAGAGATCAATTTTGGTTATTCAGCTAGTAAATGTCAGAACTGTGTATGAATCCAAAGCCAGTTCTCTACCTCCCAGTCCCTGTGCTGCTCTGGAAAGTGTGCAGGCCCATATCTGAATGAGGTAGTGATGCAGTGAACCATGCACAAAATGTATCATATGCACAAAGGTGGATATCTAGCACCTTCTGTTCTGCCAGCAATTTTGTGAATCTACGAGAAAAAACCGCTTATTTTTTCTGCTCAGGATTTTAGATGTGACCCATAAAGCTGGATTTGTTTAATGATATGCCCTCTATTTGCACATCTTCTTGTGCCTGTTAAAATACCACAAGTCTTTCGCCTGCTGTTTGCTTACACTAAGACTTCAGCCATCAGATATGCTGCTCTAGCATGCTATGTGGCAAGAAGATCCAAGTTTATTCAGAATATAACAAAGTAGAGTTTGTTTTTAGCACAAACTGAAGTTTGTTTCTTTCAAGAATGCAAACTTAGTAGTTATGGAATCACACCCATGCCGATTCATTACCATTAAACTATCACATTTTCTGTTTATGTTGATTTCTAATTAATTCTCTACGTTAAAAAAAAAAAAAAAGGAATGGAACTCTCAGCCAGACCAGAGTACATAATGATTCCCACTGTTGGATGAACACTGTTGGATCTGTCTCATGAAAAAATGCTGTTATTACCACCCACTAACTCATCAACAGGTCCTGGCTCTCTACAGAATCTGGGTCTCCCTTACCCCTATCCACTCCCTCTTGTCCTCTATTCACCTCCACTTGGGAACATGGCCACTTGGAAAAGGGGAAGCTTTCCCTTCCTTAGCAACAGCTGGAGATGCTGATTCAGTACCTTACATTTTACACCCGTAGCAGGGTGCATTAACCTTAAGATAGATTTTCTACTTGTGGTCAAGAAAAAAACACTATTTTTGGTTCTACAAATACTTTCTGTTGCAGTGTCAACAGCAGAATCAACTATAGTTATCTGGTAGGTCACAGGAAAACTAATATGGCTTTCACTACTTTTGAAGAATGAACTTGGGAATTAACCCACAGATTATTAATTTATTTAACAGAAAAAAGAACAGAATATAGAGATTCTAAAAGAAATATTATATTAGAAGTGAAAATTATAATGCTGTTGCTCTAAATTACCTAAACTTTGTCAATATGCATCACTAATGGCAAGAATTCAGAAAAATGCAGAAAAGAGTATATGCAAGATTACAAAATATTTTATTTTTTATTCTGTTTATTTGTTCTTATGATCTATTATGAATTCCATAATTTCCTGTGTATTTTTACCACCACCTCTATAATAAAAAAGAATGACTCCACTCCAATAAAAAAGAATGAAAATGTAAAACCCCAAAGCAAACTCAAATTATTGCTAGAGAAAGATAGGAGAAACAAAGGAGAAATGAAATGTTTCCAAGAGCAAAGAACATGTAAATTGATGTACATTCTCTTCAAAGATAAGAATCAGAGTGTAAATCTCTATCTTGTAGCTAGTTAGAACATTCTCCTCTAATATAAAAATTGGTAAGACAACATGTTTCCAAGGAACACAAGTTGCTGGTTCCATTTTATGATCCATAAAATTAACAAAAATTAAAGTAAATAACTATGTCAGGCAAAATGTGTTCTTTCCTTTCCTTCTGATATTCACTTAGCAACGCAGAGTCTAAATACACTTGGTATATAATCCCAGGTATTTACATTGGCCCACACGGTTCTTTAGGATCTGGCTCTACCCTCCTTCTTTAACCTCATCGCATACCACTGCTGCAACTTCATTGGTTCCCCTTGTGCTGTTCCTTATGCCTGGTTCTTTCTCATGGACTTAACATCTTTGCACGTGCTGGTGATCCACCTGGGATATCTTCCCTCCCTCAGGTTTTCATAGTTTACTTCTTCTCGTTCTCTAGGTCCCAGCTCAACAGTGACGTTTTAAATTTTCAACGGTTTTTATTTATTTTTGGGACAGAGAGAGACATAGCATGAACGGGGGAGGGGCAGAGAGAGAGGGAGACACAGAATCAGAAACAGGCTCCAGGCTCCGAGCCATCAGCCCAGAGCCCGACGCGGGGCTCGAACTCATGGACCGTGAGACCGTGACCTGGCTGAAGTCGGACGCTTAACCGACTGCGCCACCCAGGCGCCCCCCAACAGTGACGTTTTAAAACGTGCCTTTCCTGACCGCTATATGTAAAGTAGTTCCCCAGAGTTATTCCCTGTTTTGTTCACCTGTTTATTTCACTCACACCATCCATCACAATCTTTAAGCATCTAATTGTGTACTTGCTTACTAACTGATTAACATCATAAAATCAGGAACTAGATGTCTTCACTCCTACATTTCCTATATCACGTGTACTGTTAGGCACATAGTAAGTTGTAAGAAATCTGTGTTGAAAACCTTAATCACGGTCTTCACAATGTACAGATAATGCAGCCCCTTTCATCTGCCTTTAGTTTCTAGTCCTAATTCTGTAGACTGTGGATGGACAAAGCCCAGCCATTGGCCACCAAGTTGGCATCTAGCTACCAAATATTCATCATAGCTTAGATTTCAGGAATTCTATATCTGCCATCATTTGCTAGCCATTTTCTTAATATTTTGAGCTGGCTTCATTTTAGTGGAAAGTCTAGCTAATTGCTGTTTAATGTTAGGTCTGTGTTATTACTGTGGTTTTATTTTAAAGTATTTATAGAATATAAATATTAGACTCCCTTCAGGAAATTATTATTCAGTAAGAGAAAGAGAAAGATTTTCCAAGTTCTCAAAGAAATAGTTTCCATTAAAAACAGTATTTTTTCCCCACATAATAATGGTGGAGCCCTAACTGGGCTTTATTCAGCAGCTGGTGAATACATTCCTCTCTGAGACTTTAGGAATTTTGTGAACCCATTGGTGTGGGTACAAACTTTCAGAGTGTTCAAGGTTGATTCACTGGGACAAAAGATGTGACAGACTCTATTATCCTAACTACTTCAGGTCAATTAATGTCTGTGCTATTGACTTTAATTAAAAACTATATAGAGTGTGTGCACATCGTGCGTCTAATTACATATACAATATATACACATATGTACACACCATCTGATGGTACACAGTATTTCAGAAATATCAAAATCTATTATGTTTGTGTATATAAACATATGGCTTTCTCAACAAATTACTAGTCAGAAATAATATTGGAGGACTATGACAGACCTATATTGATCCAGTTATCATCACTTGAGAATGTAAAGGAGTATTGTGTACCAGTAAGTAATTATATCCATTCAAACAGCTTTTCATATTGTGCTGTCTATACCTAACAAATGATTATGGAGATTTAGCCTTTGTCTGTTCTGCCTTGGCTTCTTTAACTTATGAATAAATAAGAAACATTGACTCTCAATATTTTCTGGGGTTGATTCAATAGAATTTAAAGGAGACTGCCAAGTAATTCAAATTTTTAACACTAGATTTTTCTTAAAGTGAATAATTCCAAACATTCAGAGGACTCATGAAACATCTCTTTCAATGACCATAATGCTATATTAAACTTAAAAATGATTCCATAATAATCAAGACAGATATAATATGATAGATGTGATAGATATCTAGAAATGATATGATAGAAATGTGCTATCCTTACATAAGCAAAAAATAAGTCTACATTTTCTTTAGGTGAATAGATAACTGAAATAAATACACCTAGAAAAACTTTTAATATTTTATTTTGAATGATTTATTTCATAATTAAGCATCCTCAAAGTGTATATGATTTGAAATTTTATTCCTTTACCAGATGTTTATAGGCACATCCCACTTAAAATCAGTTATCATAAATACTTTCTATTAAGTGTTTACCTCTTTGACATCTTTATTATTTTTAAAAACACAAATAAATAGCTTATCTTTTATATTTACTGCCTTCGTCTCTTCAGTAATAAAAAACTCTTCACTGATAACCCATTTAATAAGCAGCTGCCCTGTGTAGAAGCTAGGAATTACCAATAAAATTATGAAGACATTATCAAGACTGACCAGATACCTACCTTCAAGAAGCTTCAAGTCAATGTGAACATCCTTGCAAAAGAAGAGGACATGGAAGAAAGGACAAAAGTGAAAATAGCTTTGCTTATAGAATTCCACTGGCCTCTTCTCCTTACCCTGTCTCTGAAGGCCACCATATAGAGAAAAGCAGGCAGTGAATGTTGTGAGAACAAGAATGTTTTAGGAAGAATTTGGGGTTTTTTTTAATTATTATTATTAAAAAATTAACTTTTATCATATTTGTTAATTTATTATTTTTTATTCTCTGAATTATAAAATCTCAATACATTACTTTCATGTACTTAGCACTTTAAACTTCAATCAAACCTTTTATAAACTTAAATTCTGTACTTCTGGAAATTCTCTAGCCACAAATAAATGACCATCAGAGGTAACTGGCAGCAGGCAACATTGAATTTCTTCCACACAGAAATTTATAATAGATGTGACTACATTTGCAGTTGGGGTTTAAAAGGGGATTAAAGTAAAGCAAATCCTTGAAGTTTGTACTTAAATTGTTACAGAAACATAACTTAAATTTCAGTGCTGCAACTGGTTTAGTATATCGTAAAAAATGAAAATAACTAGCCAAAGATTGTGTATTTACCAAATGCTCTACCATTTAAAACTCTATGTTCTGGATTTTTTATCAAAAAAGTTGATTTAACTCTCAGGACAATAGCCTTTATGAGCCATTACATCAGTTATGCATCGTAAGATTACCAAATAGAGAAATAGTAGGAAAGCTTAACAGCTAGGAAAATTGAAGTCACTTATTGAAGGGATATTAACAGGTCAGACACTGAACACTGAAAATTGGTTTAAATTACACACTAATATATACTATTTTCATTCTTAACCTTTGTATACAAGTTAAGAAAAGATGCTTCCCTCTTTCCCAATTTTAGGGAAAGATACATCAATTTTACCATGTATTTGACACATTTGTAAAAAAAAAAAAAAAAAAAAAAGTCCCAATTTAACTTCCTCATGATTTCTGACTGTTTTTCCACTCAGATTTACCCTTGTTACATAGCTAGAGTATACTTATATATGTAAACAGATTGTTACCAGACATCAAAGATCTAGGTTCTAACCTTTGATATCAACTGCTATTTGTCTTGTAGTTTCAGAATTTCTTTGAGTCCTAGTTTGGGGTTTCAAGATAAATAATTGTGATGGCTTCTATCCTTACTAATAAGGAGTTAATTTAGCTTTCTATGAGATGCATGCTTTGAAAGCAAAAATGGTGTAGAAATGAACTGAAAATATGTCTTTTTTTGTTACCAAATATCCCTTATTTTGGACTATGTTTCCTTCTTCTGGCATTCTTCAACTCCTCCCTCTTTCAGATGTCTTCTCTAATTAGGTAGTTACAGCCAGAGACTCACCCTTACATCTCTAGCAACCAGTACAATATTAAGTTCCATCTCTTAAGGATCACTTTCTGGATATTTCATAAAATCTTCAAAATCAATGATCCTAAGCCATGTTTACATTTTTATACTTTTT
Organism: Panthera onca; assembly: GCF_046562875.1. Classification (NCBI taxonomy): domain Eukaryota; kingdom Metazoa; phylum Chordata; class Mammalia; order Carnivora; family Felidae; genus Panthera; species Panthera onca. The sequence goes on from NC_138343.1 coordinate 114,000,868, forward strand.
GTTATTCTGTGTACTTGCCCCCACACTCCAACTGCAGGCTTTTACTCCCCCAGAAGTCCCTCTTCTCTTCTATTCACTCACGGGCTGGAACTCAAAACACACCTTCTCAAATCCTCTTTCCTGTTCGGTCCACATTCTGTTAGTCACTGTATTTGACTGACTCCACCTCCTAAATATCCTTGGAATAGTCATACCTTCCTCACCACATTACCCTGCCTTTGCTATATTTTAAGCTATCACCAGTCTTTTACCTTGATCACTATATTAGTCTTCTAGTTTCTGTGTTTTCCATGCTGCCAGGGAGATCACCTTTCCAATACAAAAGTGATCAAGTCACCCACCAGGTTGAAATCCCTTATATCTACAGAATAATGTCCTTGGCACAAACCACAAAGGGTTCCATAATCTAGATCTACCCAGTGCTTGCAATCTTTTTGATACTCCTCATATCTCCATTAACCACTCTTTATGCATCAGATGCATTGAACTCATGCCAGTCTCCTTCCTGATGTGGATAATTGGGGTGTTCCCTCCTCTGGCCTCATGATGGTCACTTACATACTTATAACTTCAACTTATTTTCTAAGATTAAGTTTAAACCTTAGATATTTTATGAAACCTCCTCACCATTAATACCTCCATTGTTTGTATAAACTAATAGTACTAAAACATTTTTTAAAAAGAGGTGATTCGGAAATACAAAATGAAGTTTTTATCAGAATGGAAGAGGAAGAAGGATGAAAAGCAGAATTCTATTTTCTGTCTTAGAATCATAAGATTTTAAGGCTGAAAGAATTGTTACAGTCAATCCAGACCAAAGTTTTCTGTGGTTTTCATGTAAAAAGTAAAACCTCCCCTTAAGATGAAGTTTGGGGAATTTGTATCTAGTTGTGTAATACAGGCTGTAAAAATTGAGTGACCCTTACATAGTATTCAAGAAAACAATCACTACTCTACTCAACTGTAAAACAAAAATCTAGAATCCTAGAATCTGAGCTTCAGAGTCTTACTTATTCTCACTTCCCACAGCATAACACTGAACCCTTTCTGAAGAAATAAAGTTGGCTTCTTTACTTTTCAAAAATCTATTTTGCCAAAAAATTTTGTCTAAAAAGGCACAATATGAAAAAGAAGCAAGAAGAAGGAATGTAGTGCTACGCTATGAGTTGATTGTGCTAGATTTCATCAGTAAAAGTTTTAAAGAAAGAATGGAGCGAGGTACTTTGTCACATCTCAAAATTTTGATGGGAACTGTTACCAGGTCATTGGGCCTGTATGGAGCTCTTTCCTGGAGAAGTTTCCAAACATCCAAAACCCATTTTTAAAAAAAATTGGTGTTTATTTATTTTTGAGAGAGAGAGTGCGAGCATGAGTGGGGGAGGGTCAGAGAGAGAGAGAGAGAGACAGAGGATCTGAAGTGAGCTCCAAGATGACAGAGAGCCAGAATTGGGCTCGAACTCACAAACCACAAGATCATGACCTGAGCTGAAGTCGGACACCTAACCGACTGAGCCACCCAGCATCCCAAAAACCCATTTTTAAGTGAAATTTATTTTAAGGTACATCAGTTTTTGAGGCTTCACATATGTAAATCATGTTTATTCTCATAACTGATTTAAAGTTGTATCATAATTGACAAAAGTGTCAAGGTGCTTGAAATTATAATTTTGTTTCCTTTGGGCAGCTGCATTTCAGAGATAGAGATAGATTGTTGTGGGCCAGTTAAACCTAATTTCATTCAAACTCAGAGTCACTTAGTGCCCTGGGCTTGAGGTGACTTTCCTTCAAACTGAGGTCCACTTCTCCACAGACAGTTCTTATGAGAAGATTTCACAGGTTTTTAACTACACATCTTGCTTCTTAAAATGGACCAAACTAGAGTCTGAGCACAGGAGGCCCTCTTCATCCCTTTCCTTTTTAGGGTCTTTCCCTACAGAAAACACATTTTCTGTAAGTCTCCAATGATGAGTTACCGCAATGAAAAAGTACCCTGTTACTTGGAGAACAGTTTTCACTTACAAGTTCCCCAAGTCCTGTAATGCCTAAACCTCCTGTGCCACTTTATATATTCTTCCCACCCCACAGAGGAGCATGTACAGGAAAAGCAGACTTCCCTTGCCCCCCCACATTTCCTCATTTTATTTACAAAACGTCTTGGAATGAGAATGAGCTGCTTGTGGTTCCTGTGGCTGATTCAGGGATGCTTTCCTCTAGGCAGAGGACACTGTTCAACCAAATGACCTCTCTGTAGCTAATTCTTGCACCCCTGTGGTAAGGCTGATTGGGCTTGTAGGTACCCTTTCTAACTAAGCCTGGTGGGATTTGTTTTTGCAGTAAAGGACTTAGCAAGAACCAAACATCACTCTGAAGACAGACCTGATAATGGCAAGGCCCATCACACCCCAACACGCACACACACCACTACCAACAAGAGAAATCAGAAATACACTGGGGTGCCTTTGCACTCCTGTGCATCAACCTTTGTTTCTTATAAAGGTCAGAATTTTTGCCTTCTGGATTCCTAGAGGAACAATAAAGCTACTTATAGTGTATTTGAACACAGAATTCATTAGGAGAAGAAATCATCCCAAACACCAGCTCCATGAGAGATGTACTTTAGTCAGCAATTTTACACCAGCTCACACACAGATGTTGATGACCAGTTGATAGTAATAAGAAGATTTAAAGTTGTGAAGATCTCAAGTAAACATGACTCTTCCACATGTTTGTTTATGTTTGTTCAGATTTGCTAATGAATAGCCACCTCACCACACATGTTGATGATTCTTGGAAACCTTAGAATTCTTAGGGGTATGTGTAGCAGTAGTCTTTAGTGTCATGCCCTCACCAAATACATACTTGAGTAGAAGAAGTAGAATTATTATATATTATATATATAACATTATAAATATTATATTATAAACTATAAATATTATTATAAATAGCCACATGGTCTTGTAGAAATACTGGTAAGATAAGTATCACATTGTCATCATGGTATCAGTTTGAACTGATAAACATTAAACTTATGTGAGAGGAAATATTTTAAGAAAGCATGGGGGTGGGGGAGTCCCAAGAAGCTACATAGTTTCAGAATCAATTTGCAATGGATCAAAGAGTAATATTGTGTTCTCTAATAGACCATACATGAAAAAAGATATCCTAGAACAAAGTGTCCTTACTCAAGTTAAGCCTTTTCTATGTTGTCATCTTTGCTGGAAGAAATTAGATACGTGCTCATTGCATAAATGATGAGCAAAGCTAATATACATTGATTTTAGGGAATAAGCTCAAAATTACCCAATCTCCAATCTGCCAGGGTGCTAGTTCAATGAGAATATTTCACTACATATAAATACATATATGATCCATAAATAGTTTGAGGCAGTATATTCTTAGTTTCCAAATGCCAAAACTTAATCACTTAAAGTTTTTAATAACTTTTAAATTGAAAACAATGTATGTATATATTTAAGGGAAATACTAGATCACAGAAAAGAGAGGGGAAAAAATCCCAACTTATTCACCCATTACCACCAATTGAAAGCTAGTGAAACAAATGTATCTCTGCCTCGAGAATGTCATTGAACTTCTTTATTTATGATTTAACATTTGTTTTTGTCTTTGTACATTTGTCCCTTCAGTGCATCCTAACGTCAGTCAAGGCTGCCAAGGAGGCTGTGCGACGTGTTCAGATTACAATGGATGCTTGTCATGTAAGCCCAGACTATTTTTTGTTCTGGAAAGAATTGGCATGAAGCAGATTGGAGTGTGTCTCTCTTCATGTCCAAGTGGATATTATGGAACTCGATATCCAGATATAAATAAATGTACAAGTAAGTGCTACACAGAATTATGTTTTTATCTCACCCTTAGGGACTTTCCAGATTTGAAATGGCCTCTAGCATATTTGTGATATTTGGTGTTAAGTTAATAATAATATTTACCTGATAATAAGGCTAAAGCATACGTGGACTTAGCCCTCAGAGCAGGAAGATTTTCACCTCTTGTAAAAAGCACTCAAGTTTTGTAGGGTTTTTTTTCCCATCATAAAAGCAAACACTGAGAACATGGTTATTACTCACATAACCTACAGAAAACTACCATAAGCATTAATGCCATCTGAGTTCCCATTACTGTCACAACATCCCATTACCATCACAACATTTAATGATTTAAAGAATAAATTCAGCTATTTTTGCTTCAAGAAAAATTCCAGTATAACATAAATGTTGGAAATAAATGTTGAAAACGCTCTCATATCACCTCTCATCTGGACCCCGAAAGTCTACTCTTCACAGCGTAGACTGAGTAACCTTTCAAAATGTAGCTTTAGGAAATACCATTCCTCTGTCAGGCACCACATATAGCTGCCTACCTCTCAAACTCATTTCCTATGACTGCACCTCATCCACTGTGCACTGGCCTCACTGGCCTTCTTGCAAGATCTTCCCACCTCAAAGCCTTTGCAGTTACTGTACTACATTCACTATTCTGGCAGCGTGGAAAGCTCTTAGCCCACATCTTTGCTTGGCTGGTTCTTTTCTTTCATTCAATATTCTCACATATCACCTTCGCAGAGAGGTATTTCATGACCAGCTAACTCACAATAATCAAACTTTTCCTCTTTTCATTTTCCATATCTTTCCCCTACCTTTTGTTGTTGTCATTCTTTTTTCCAGACCACCTCTTACTCTGGAACCAGACTGCCTGGTTTCAAAAATCACTCTGATCTGGGCTGGTTTCAAAACTTTTTGAGTCTCAATTTCTATAATTCCCTGTAAAATGGGAATTATAATCAGGGCTACCTCACTGGGTTATTGTAAAGTTGAAGTGACTTAATATTGTAAAATACTTGCAGCAATATCTGACTTACTAATCACCATGTAAGGGTCAGCTATTGTCATTGTTTATTGTGTCTTCCCTCCTAAAATGTAAGCTTTGTGAACTCCTTATCTCTCTTTGGTGCACTGATGTCAATCACTATCTAGAATAGTGCTCGGCACATAGTAGTCAATCATATACTTCTTGAATGAATGAATGAATGAATGGACCTCTAAAATAGCACTAAAGCAATATCTAGTATATTTCATTAAAGTTCTGACGAAACACTTTTTACTGTTATTTTATATAAATGGATACTCGGTCTTATAAACATTCTTGGCAGTAGACATATTGCCAAAAATTTTTTCGTAGGACTCTCAGTACAGTAATTTTGAAATCAATGATTGATGTTCATCAACTAAATGACTGTGGAGGAATCCATACTTTAATTTAGAAAAATAATTTTGAATCCTAATTGTTTTGACACAAAAGTCACATGTGCCTGTGTTGTAAGCATAGAGACCTGGACCAGCAATAAATAAATGAAGATAATGAAAGCATATTTCTTTTCTTTTTTTCTCTTTCAGAATGCAAAGCTGACTGTGATACTTGTTTCAACAAAAATTTCTGCACAAAGTGTAAAAATGGATTTTACTTACACCTTGGAAAGTGCCTTGACAATTGCCCAGAAGGGTTGGAAGCCAACAACCATACCATGGAGTGCGTCAGTATTGGTGAGGAGGATTTCTAAGATTTACAGGGGAAGATAAACACCTCCGATGATAATGTCAGTCTCCATGGAAGTGCTGCTCAGAGTTCTCTTTCACAAGAACCTGAAGGGGTATCTCCAAGAGGCTTTCTTCATCCTTCCTTACAAAGATACCATCTTAACAGTGCTCCCACAGCCTTAGCCAGCATGTATCACAGTGCAGTTTACCACCCCGCGGGTGCTCCATTATTTCTTAGGGAGTGTTAATAACTGTTTTGGACAGTCTGATCATTAAAAATTTATTTCATATTATTATTTAATGAACTTTATTTAGAGTAATTTACCATATACACACTTTGTGCAAGTATATATCATATATGTTATACACACACATACATATATATAAAGATAAAGATAAAGAAATATATGAATATATGAATATATGAATATGTATATTTGGTCTTAAACTAAATTTTCACTTTAGAACATGAGTTTCACATAACACTTAGGTCTAATGTCAACCAGTGAGCAAAGTTGTTTGTTTTTTTTTTTAATGTTTATTCATTTTTTGAGAGAGAGAGAGAGAGAGCAGAGGAGGGGCAGAGAGAGAGGGAGACACAGAATCTAAAGCAGGCTCCAGGCTCTGAGCTGTCAGCACACAGCCCGAAGCTGGGCTCGAACCCATGGACCATGAGCTCATGACCTGAGCTGAAGTCAGACGCTGAACTGACTGAGCCACCCAGGCATCCCAGCAAAGTTGTTTTTTAAAGGCAGGAAACATTCTCTGGATATAGCCCTTTGGTACTCAGTAGATGAGCCAAACACCTACAGAAATAGAACTGATATAGTTAAAAATCTCATTTTTTTCTCTCACCCTGCTTTACTGAAATGTCCTGCTTGCACAGGTATTCAGAAACAAGGAGAGGATTTTGGACTTACTCAAACTGACAGAAGGACATAGTCATAGGGTCTGATTAAATGCAGGCTGAAGTTCTTGAAGGGGAGGTCCCTCAGACCAGTTGTTTGTCTAAATAACAGATCACTGTCAGGCTTTATTTCTCCCTTTTAAATGTTGTGCAGCTACTACAACGACGAGTTGGATGAACAGTTGGGGAGCAGATGCTCAACCAAATGGGAAAACAGCATACTAAATCTCAAAATCCCCTGGGCAAGAGCTACAAGAACCTTTGATGCTGCACTGATATTGGCATATGCACACAAATGTCCTTCTGATTCAGTACAAGATAGTCTCCAGGATTCCCCTGGGGTCCCCACAGATAGATCCCCCATTAGAATCGAAAGTGCTGGAGCAATAACTCGAAAGTGGTGACTTAACTATTTCAAGTCCAGAAATAATTGAAACAGAAAACACTCATTTTTCAACAAAGTTTCTAAGAGAATGAAACAAATAGATGATATTTTAATGATAATTTCAAAAGCATCTGGAAAACAACATTTCATGGCTCATTTTGGTTGAGTCTTCTTTTTTTTCCTTCTAGTCAATAAAGACACAGAAAAACTAGTTAGAAATAGGGTAAAACGTACATGAGAAAGCACTTCAAGTTCATCTCTGTTAAGTCCTGAGGGCTGATGACTAAAGGTAATAAGTTCCAAACTGTGGAAAAAATAGGAAACAATTCTGCGGAGTATTCAAGAACAGAAATTCAGGATGAGTTGCAGAAAGTTTGTGCCATTTCTCTACCCAGAAAAAGGGGCGCATGTTGTTTAAAGGGCGCATGTTTAGATTTTCTTAGTTGTTTAAAGTGTAGTATTCAGTCCTTGAAAGGCTATTTATCTTCAATGTTTTAATGCTTTTCTATCATAGAGAGCATTTGGCACTTGGCACTGTTAGATTAGCTAGTAAAGCTTACTGGTAATTCATACTACTATTTAGACGAAAAATATTCTTAAAACAATGAAATTTAAGAAATTTATATATTTTAGAATAGGGATTAGAAATCTAAAAGCCATTTAGCGAATCTGGCTCATTGAACAGTTAGGTATAAATCACCTAGGACACAGCGCAAATCCGCAACTTTTGTTGAGAGCCAGCTCTTGTTGCTTGCTGTAAGGGATGTCTCCCAGCATGTGCTCTCTAGCCAACAAGTAATAGGTGGGCTGTGACTGAGGCTTGCCCCACGATTTCATGAAAAATGATGACCTGTTTGATTATCACAAAAGAACATTAAAGCCTATTCCTTTAGCAAATATGAAACTAGGACCCGGAGAGCTGAAATAATGACTCCAAGGACACAGTGTGAGTTATTGTCAGTGCTATTATTAGTACCTTGACTCTAGCTCTCTGTTGTTCACCAAAGATTTTGAAGAATGTGTCCCTCCCTCTCTTTCCTGAAATCTACATTATGTGACTTGTTTCTTATCCAGATTATTACCAAGAGGAAAGGTCATAACAGAGAAAATACCACTCTGATATAGAGCTAGGGTGAAAGACTTCTGCCTCAAAATATCCACTCCTCATGGTTTTCTGTCATATTAGGCATAAATGTCCACTGAACCCAATTTTATAGGAGAATATATTTCTTCTGCTTTATGCTGTAGATATTTCCTTCCTTTCTGCACTGTCATTGTGCCATCCTCATCGCTCCTCTGGGAGAGTTGGCCTCATTCAAGTAGTCACAGAGGGAGATATCCAGCTTTAAACTGTGAGTAGCAAGGAATATGCCCTTGCTATGTTCTCAGTGTAGCCATGCAGTTAGTCAACAAGAATGAGAGCAAATGAGTAATGCTGTCTTAAGGCCCTTACTGGTAGAACATCCAGTTCAGCTTTTCTTCCAATTCAAGAATTCCTTTTATAGCTTTGTAGACTGATGATCTATCACAGCATGACCATTTCTGGGGACAGGAAGCCAATTACTTTTTTGAGACCCTTGTTTCATTAGTGAATAGTTAAAGATTTCCAGGGGCACCCAGGTGGCTCAGTTGGTTAAGCACCCTACTCATAATTTCACCTCCAGTCATGATCTCACAGTTCGTGGGTTTGAGCCCCTCATTGGGCTCTGTGCTGACAGTGTGGAACCTGCTTGGGATTTGCTTTCTCCCCCCACTCTCTGCCCCTCTGCCCCTTCCCACTTGCCCTGTCTCTCTCTCTCTCTCTCTCTCTCTCTCTCTCTCTCTCAAAATAAATAAATAAAGTTTAAAAAACTATGTTAAGATTTCCAGTGTTAAATTGTCCTTAATACAGAAAACAGAATAGAAAAAGGGTGTAATTTTGTTTTTTTCTTAATTACCTCTTAACCAAATAATGCCCCAATTCTATGTTGTTCAGACCTGAATATAACTTAAATCATCCTTTTTGTTGTCTTTACATGTTTTTCAAAGTTTCCAGTTTTCCAGAAATATTTTTTACACGGTAACATTATAGATTCATTTTATAGTATTTCTCTAGGAAAGTTCTCCTCTTCTCAAGGATTTTTAACTATCCCTTCTTATTAGAGCTTTTTACTATCTGAACTCATCAATTTTAAATATTTCCTCTTTTTCTTCCTCAATGGAATTCTCTAATATTGTCATTAGAATTTAATTTTTAGAACCATTTATATCATATGACTAAGGACTCATAATTGTAATTTTAAAAATCTTATTTTCTGAAGTCTAAATATCCATATTCCTAGACTACTTTTACAATTGTGAAGAAGCCCCAAAGTTCTTAGTCATTTTCACATCATGTTTTTTTTGTTTTTTCTTTTTGTTTTTGTTTTTTTTTTTTTTTTTTGCCCTCTTAAATGAATACTGGACAAAGTGACAGCTCACAAACTTTGATTTTCATTTTTCCATTTCCTTTCTCAGAGGTGTTTTTATTTGTTTTGTGTTAAAGATCCACTGTTTTTGTGTCATTAATATCAGGATGGGAGATACGTCCTAACTGGCAAAAGATTATGATATCAGTAAGTGACTTCATTGTTCTGGTCTTTAATTCAAATCATGTTATAACTGAACATGAAACTAGTATAGGAGTGGTTCAGTAAAGTTCATTTTTTTACGTTCATAGAAACTTAAATTAACTTATCTAGTCATTTTCCTTTAACTCTGTGTTACATTCAGATACCTGATGGTAACTACAAAACATGGAAAAAATGTATGGCAAATGGATTTAAATTTCTAAAACATTTAGGTTATATTTTTTGAGGCTGCATAAAAGATAGCATTCCACTCTAAAATAAGGATTTTTTTTCATCAGAAGGAAGCAAGAAAGGTTAATGGAAAGTTGTGGAAAGAGAATCTTGTATCATCGAAAGAATTATTGCTGCAAGCTATTTCAGTTATTGTAAATTAGGAAGTTGTATGAACACAAATAAAATGATAGCATCTTGCAGATATTTATTTTCATTAGAAGTTCAGAAATCTGCTATAAGACCTTGGAAAGCCATGATTGAAAAGAAGGTATTAATATACAGAAAAGGGGGAAAATCTACAAAAGAAGCTTTATAGAAATTACATCTGTTCAGCTTAGGAATCACTCCTTCAAGTTAATTCCACAAGCAGCTTATCAAATGAAGTTGATCCAGAATCCACTTACATACATGCTGCTATGCCTGAAGAACACCCATTAATGAATGATAATATTTACGGACACCTGGTGGGGGCTCAGTCGGTTAAGTGTATGACTTTGGCTCAGGTCATGATTCAAGTTCATAAGTTTGAGCCCCACATCGGGCCTTGTGTTGACAGCTCAGAGCCTAGAGCCCTTTTTGGATTCTTTATCTCCCTCCCTCTCTCTCTCTCTCTCTCTGCCCCTCCCCTGCTCTCTCTATCTCTCCTTCAAAAATAAACATTTTTTAAAAATTAAAAAAAATTAAATAATAATATTTAAGTACTCAACTGCAAATGAAGCAGAAAAGGAAGTGAATTGTAGACAACGACCCGGATGCATTTTTTGCTTAACCATTTTCTAGCACAGAAGTTCTCAAAGTGTGTTCTTGGTACCTGCAAATCAGCATCACATTTATTGTTAGAAATGCACATTCTCACGAGGGGTAGGGTCTAGTTCATTCAGCAAGCCCTCCAGGTGCTTCTGTTGCACACTAAAGAAGTACACTAAAGATAGCACATAATAATGACTAGTCTATCAAGTTATGGTCAGGATCAATCAAAAATTAGAGCAGTGCTCTAGAAATTGTGAAGCATCAGTCAACTGTGAGCAATTAGATTAGTGCCTGGGTTAACAACTCTAGAGTGAAAAGTAAACCTAATGCAAAAATGAGTTTACCTGGCACTGTGAGCACTACAAATGTGAAAACATTTTATTCCTGTCTTTCTCTTTATTTTCATTTTCTTTAAGTTACCTTGCGCAAGTTTGCTCTACAGGATTTCTGCTCAGAATTTGAGCAAGTTTGTTTGTGCTGTTCTGTTTCAGTTCACTGTGAGGCCAGTGAATGGAGTCCTTGGAGTCCATGCATGAAGAAAGGAAAAACATGTGGCTTCAAAAGAGGGACTGAAACACGGGTCCGAGAAATAACACAGCATCCATCAGCAAAGGGTAACCTGTGTCCCCCCACCAGTGAGACAAGAAAGTGTACAGTGCAAAGAAAGAAGTGTCAGAAGGGAGAACGAGGTACTATCATACTAACAAAATGTACTTATTTGAAGCCTCATAATTTTATGCAAATTTCACTTTATTTCTTAGGAAACAGTGTTATTGGTCATGTCTAAAACTCCAAAATGTGTACCAACCAAAGCATATGCTCTCTGTAAATTACAGAATATAGATATGCAATTTTTTTAAAAAATGGGAGTCTGGTATCAAAATTATAGAAGTATGTTAATTAAATCTTGATGAAGGAGGCTGCATTAGATATTTAGGCCTTTTTGTTTTGGGTCATTATCTTTCCTATCATCCACCTTCCTTGTGCCTAGAACACGTTTGAGAAGCCTCATAAACACAAGTTCTAACACCATTTGGTACAAGACCATAGTGAAGAGACTCCAGCCATCAACTTACTCCTTTTTTCATTGCCTACCGTCAAAGTAGTACAATTCGGTTGTAAACTTTTCTAGCTAAATGTATTTTAAAGGTTACCTAGTATTTTTTAAACATTTATATTTTTTTAATGTTTATTTATTTATTTTGAGAGAGAGATTGAGAGCAAGCAGGGGAGGGGCAGAGAGAGAGGGAGAGACAGAATCCCAAGCAGGCTCCACACCATCAGCGTGGAATCCGACATGGGGCTCAAACTCATGAACCATGAGATTATGACCTGAGCTGAAATCAAGAGTCGGACACTTAACCGACTGGGCCACCCAGGCACCCCTAAACATTTAAATGAATATATGTTTTAATATTGACTTTACATTTGAACTAAATGACCAAGGCCACATTTTATAAATATAATATAAGCATTAATGAAGTTCGATCCCCAGATTTTTTTTCATGTTATACTAACTTTGTAAACTAAGTTACAGAACTTATTAGATCAATTGTAAATAACTCTGTGTCAGAGCTTATTCTGAAGTCTTATGACTGCCAAGGAGAAATATACCATTTAATATAATGTTTTAGGGTAATTAACTTCCACTTAGAAGATCTGCAGTTTATCTTTAAAATAGAATTTTTTTGCCTTTCTCACTAATGTCCTCGACTCCACTGCTTACAAAGATATTATGTAGCTTTATATATTATTGGTAGTTCTGTTGAGCCAATAAATGATCCTCAGTGAATTGCAGCTTGAAAGGACTTTGGCTGCCTCTGTAGTTGGATTTCCTGTGCTTATTTCATTCATTCATTCCTTCCTTCCTTCCTTCCTTCCTTCCTTCCTTCATTCATTCATTCAACATGGTTTCAATGAATTATTACTCTGTGGCCAGACACACCACTAAGTCCTGGGAATTCACAACTGAATGGGGTAGTATACCTATCCTGAAGGTATATGCAGGGTCCAATGGAGGGTTGAGATGTTTAAATAGATAATAGCAATATCATATACAAAAGGGAGATTATAGATATGTGAACAAAATTCAGTGGGAACAGAGAGGAGGTTGTTGTGCAAACTTGAACATTGCTCATTTAAGAAAGATCTTGGGTCACTGGTACTTTGCAAAATGTCTTTCACTGTATCAAAAGAGTTGGCCATTATCACGATGTATCCAGCCTGATGTTGCTATTAGTAATCAAGTAATTAATGTGATAAAATTTTTGAAGACATGGATGATTTTAAAGGGAACTTCAAGTTTGTAAATGTGTAAGATATTTTGATTAAAATTAGGTTTAAGGAATGAAAGTTGGCTAGGTCTTTCTGGCATTTGTTACCAATTAATTTAAAACATCTTAAATTTTAAAAGTTGGATTTGGAAATCAAATATTTCATCACTCTACTGTTGGTAAACTCCCATAGCTGTACACTTATGTTTGTTAAATTTTCTTGGAATTTAATGACTTACAGGTGGTCCTTGCTCACATTATACTTTCACAAAGATTCTACATTACTAATCAGTATTCAGTATACTTGACTTTTAAAATAGAAGTAAAGAAAACCTTATCCAATAGAAAAATTAAATTATGATATAATTCTTTTATTTGAGAATGTGGTCTAATATATTTTCCTGGCACTTGATTTAAATATTAACATTGAAAATGTCAGTTTTTAAAACTAGCCACACGTAAGACAAATAAAGCCACAAGAAGTTTAAAATAACCTATGGCATAAGCTTGGCTTAAGTTTCTTCTGGTCCTGGGGTGCCTGAGTGGCTCAGTCAGTGAAGTGTCCAACTCCTGATTTTAGCTCGGGTCATGATCCCATGGCTGGTGAGATCAAGCCCCATGTTGACTCTGTGCTCACAGTGTAGAGCCTGCTTGAGATTCTCTCTCTCCCTCTCTCTGGCCCTCTCCCTCACGCACACCCACTATCTCTCTCAACATAAATAAATAAACATTTTTTTTTAAGTTTTCTGGTCCTTTTTCCTCCTTTATGAGCAGGATAAGTTACATTTACAAATAGAACTTTATACAACTAGAAAAATTTAGGAGCTTTATCCTTTTTCAGATTTGATAATGCATAGACTACCAAGTGGGAAATATGGATCACATTTATAATTAACTTTCAAATTTAGTTCTACTTTTATTTAATCTCTATTGATCTTTATATATGTCTCAAAAATGTTTTCCCTAGTGGCTCATAAATTTAAGATAGGAAGGATACCACTTCTCCCTTCATTTCTTACTTCCCTAACTTAATAGTTTTCTTAGCTTCTCTTAATGATAACTTAAAAAACATTCTATTTGAACATGAAGAAATCAAATAGCAAAGTAATTATGAATCTGGACATGCCACTATATCAAATATCATATCAAAATAATAATGTTACCCAGAGTCTTCTCATTTAAATTCTGAGATATATATTATAAATACTTATGAAGCTATAAGAAGACAATTACAATAAAGTGAAAAAGATTTGACTTCTCCTACCATTGGCTTATAGACTCATAAATAAGATCTTTTATGGTCATGGTTTCAGCATTTCTAGATGAGTAAACTAAAAGATAAGGCTTTTAAAATAAAATTTATCCTAAATGGGTAAGGGGCACTAAGGAATCTACTCCTGAAATCATTGTTGTACCATATGCTAACTAATTTGGATGTAAATTTTTAAAAATAAAATATAAAAAAAACTAAAATAAAATAAAATAAAATAAAATTTAGCCTGAGAATCTTGAATTTAAACTTAAACTCCCTGTCTAAGAGATTCACAAAAGACAGAGGTAGATAACTCATATTTGGAAAAGGTATGGAGCATGTGTTCAGGATTTTTTTCTGCTGTGTTGTAATTGCCAAAGGCAAGGTCCCTGGAGAAGAATGATAAGATCCAGAAATGACTTTTCAAAATGTACACAAAGAAGAAGCTGAATTGAAGGAAGTAGTTTTTAGTAACAGTGAATTCTTCAAGTTGTGAGATGTATTTTAATATATGTTGAAAAAATTGGTTGCAAAATCTTACACACATACACTCCTTTTACTAACATTCTTCTCATACTTAGTCCTAAGAAATGAATCTAAGGATATAAATGTAATTTTTGTAGCCCCCTAAATTTTTATCTGATGTTTGCCTCTTCTAAGATTATTTCCCTTACCTGACATATTGCCTTTTAATCAGTCTTAACTTCTCCCTCAATTCCCAACTTTAATAAGAAGTTATTACCATTGCAATATTGTCTAGCTTGAGCCTATCTCAATGAAGTTATATATCTGAAATGTCAGCTATATAAAATATATTTTAAGAGAGTATAAAGGCTAATGTATAGACTAGTTTCACATGAGCATTAAAACCGTGTATTGAAATGGAAGTAAACAAGGAGGAAATGCATGTTCAACAGTTATCAACTTACATTTATGAATTTTTGATATACTGTTCATCATCATCTTAGATAAGGGGAAGTGAAACAGGACAGGAAATATGTATGTGCCTGTATTTGATGCCAAAGGGTGATACTGTGTGTGTAGGGGCATTGAGAGGTCAGAGGAAGGAGGATCACTAAACATGTTTCTCATTCATTTTTTACATTTCTTTAACTAAAGAGAATTTCCTATAGATATTGGGCTTTAACGAAATTCACAAGAATGAAAGAAATTTAATTGTATGAAGAAGATACTAATTACTTATATGTAGCACATAATCTTGGGATAGAAAGGAGAAAGAAGAACAGAGTCATGGAAGAAATGGGGGAGGGTGTACTTTCTTGATTCAAGAAGAAATAGCATCCTTCCTAGCAGAAAGAGAAAAGAAACTATTAAAATGAAAATATAGGCATACCTCAGAGATCATGTGGGTTTGGTTCCAGACCTCCATAATAAAGCAAATATTACAATAAAATGGGTCAAATTAATTTTTTTGTTTCCCAGTACATATAAAAGTTATGTTCACACTATGCTATAGACTAGTAAGTGTGCAATAGCATTATATCTGAAAAAATAATGTACATACCTTAATTTTAAAATTCTTAATTGCTAAAAAGTGCTAACAATCATCATGAGTGAGTTGTAATCCTTTTGCTAGTGGTGGGTCTTTCTTCAATGTTGATGACGGCTGACTGAGTAGGGTGGTGGTTGCTGAGGATGGAGTGGATGTGGCAATTTCTTAAAATAAGACAACAATGACATTTGCCACATCAATTGACTCTTCCTTTCACAAATGATCTCTCTGTAGCTTGATAGCATTTTACCACAGTAGAATTCATTCAAAATTGGAGTCAGTTCTCTCAAACCCTGTTGCTGTTTTATCAACTAAGTTTATGTAATAATCTAAATCCTCTGCTGTCCTTTCAACCATGTTCACAACATCTTCACTGGAAGTAGATTCCACCTCAAGAAACCACTTTCTTTGCTTATCCATTAGAAGCAATTCCTCATCCAATCAGGTTTTATCATGAGACTGCAACAATTCAGTCACATTTTCAGGCTTCACTTCTCATCTCTAACTATGAAAACCCTATGCCATCGTCTTCCAACAGAAGGCTGGTTAGTCTGCATTGAAAATCTGCCATTTAGTGTAGCCATTTTCATTAACGATCGTAGCTAGATCTTCTGGAGAACTTGCTGCAGCTTCTACATCAGCACTTGCTGCTTCACCTTACACTTTTCTGTTATGGAGACGGCGTCTTTCCTTAAGCCTCATGAAATAACTAACCTGTGGTAGCTTCAAACTTTTCTTCTACAGCTTCTTCATATCTCTCAGCCTTCATAGAATTGGAGAAAATTAGGGCCTTGCTCTGGATTAGGCTTTGGCTTAAGGGAATGTTATGGCTAGTTTGATCTCCTATCCAGACTAATAAAATTTTCTCTATACCAGCAATAAGGCTATGTTGCTTTCTTATTATTCATATGTCCAGTGGAGCAGTACATTTAATTTCCTTAAAGAACTTTTCCTTTTCATTCAAAACTTGGCTGACTAGTGCAAGAAGCCTAGCTTTCAGTGTATCTCAGCTTTTAAAATGTCTTCCTCACTAAGCTTAACCATATCTGGCTTTTGGTTTCACATGAGAGATGTGGGACTCTTCCTATCACCTGAACAGTTAGAGGCTATCATAGGTTATTAATTGGCCTAATTTCAGTACTGTTGCATCTCAGGGTATAAGGAGACCCAAGAAGAGAGAGAGATGGGGGAAGAACCAGTCAGTGGAACAGTCAGAACACACACATTTATCAATTAGGTTCTCTGTCTTGTGAGGGTGCAGTTTGTGGTACCCCAAAACAATTACAATAGTAACATCAAAGATCACTGAGCACAGATCACCATAACAAACACAAAAATAATTTAAAAGTTTGATATATTGCAGGGGTAAATATGATACAGAGACACAAAGTAGCAAATGCTGTTGGTGCCAATAGACTAGCTGAGTGAAGGATTGCAACTAAACTTCAATTTGTAAAAAAACAAAACTAAAAACAAATAAACAAACAAACAAAATGCCATATCAGTGAAGCGCAATACAGCAATGTGCAATAAAATGAGGTGTCCAGAGTCATTCCCAGGGATTAAATAAGTGTAGGGAATTATTGCATTATTTGAATATATTATATGTCGCCTTATGTGCCTTCTCCAAATTAAAAGCAAAGTTGTAAAAGTCATCTTGGTTCCACATAAAGGAAAAATGTGACATGCTAATCCATAATTGTAATTAACCATTTCTTCAAATACCAGTATTATAAATATGCATTATGTTTTATCATGAGCATGGTATTTAAAATGACAGCAAAGTCAATTTTTAAAAATCAAGCAAATAAAAAATGAGTCTGCTTTGTTCCTAGGCTTGCTTCTCTGTCTTTTAGGTTACTTCTTAAAGTGTTTATAACAACTATTCCAGTATAGTTGAGTTTTCTGCAGGAAGAATTTGTATTAAATATGCATTCAAATTCAAAACAAGACATTTAGCAAAGATTCCCAGAACGATTCATCAGAACTCAACTAGATGCATTCATTAGCTCAAATTTGTAGTGTGCCAGTTGGCTAGAGTATTTAGATGATGTCCTCTCCCCACCTTCACCTCATGGAGGACAACCAGCTGGCCTACACACTCATCCTGTGTTAGCACTGAAGGATGGGAGTTTTCTGCTCTTTCTCTACACCTAATTAATAGACTAGCCCTTTGAGAGAGGTCAGAAAATATTCAGGAAAATACGGAGCAGAAATGATAACAGCATTAGAGATGGTGATTCTCAACCACACATGATTTTGTTCCCCAGGAGACATTTCTGATTATCACAACTTGGAGGGAAACTCTACAAGCATCTAGCAGGTAGAGGCCAGGGATGTTGTTCTACTACAATAGAGAGGACAGCTGCATGCAGCAAAAATTATCTGCTAATCATACAAGGATGAGAAACCTTGATATAAACCTAACAATCTCTGTTTGTTATCCCTTCTCGGGGCCTATCCAGTCCCTACTGATCCATATTGTTTGTTCAAATTCTGTGGCAGACCGGCTACCATCAATGAAAAACCTCATATGGTGTGACTCTTTGGTGAGAAGGACAAGATAGTGGGACAGAGGGGGAAATTTCATTTCCCAATATAAAGGCAACAATCAATTTTATTAAAAATTAGTATTGTTTGATTTAAAATATTCCAGCACAAAAATATCCAGGTATATTTAAAACTTGCAAGAAAGGTAGTCGATTGAAGTAAATAACACCCTTCACTCTCAGAGAAGTGGTTCTTGGTATAAATGTATGTACCTCCTCTCAAAAGCTAAGCCAATTTTTTCATTTAATGTCCTCACTGGAGAAGCCTGACAGTTGTTTAATCACCACTTACCTTTGTCTTCACCAAAACTAATCATACAGCTATACCCATCTCTTGTCTTTTAACACTCTTCTCCCTATTAGGTGGAGTCATGTGAAATTGTCACTTTGTAGGTCATAAATGGCCAAATATTAGCAGTTTCAGATGGTTCAACCTAACACTTCAAAATTTTATCCTCTGAATTTTGTAAGTACTAAAACCAGACCTAGAGTGTGGTTGTTATAGATCGAAAGATTACAGTTTATATATACCTCAACCCAATTTAAATATTAGGCTTTTAAAAATAGTACAGGTGTACTACTTTTTTTTGAAGGATATAGGCACTACTCATCTCTAAAGATCCCATAAATTCACAGTTCATCTTCAGATGCTTTTCAGTCATGGTCACTCAAGGCCTCTTTCCTTATTTTAATCTGATTATTATTTTTTCTCCTTAGCTATATTACTCAACTTTTATTCCTTTTCTTAATCACCAGTGTCCCATTGAATCCTTGAAGCATCAAATTAGCTTGCAAACTCAATGGATAATGTCATAATTTATTACCCACACAGATAAAAGAAAGTTACAGCTGCTGTGACAGGCCACAACCTTTTTCACTGTTTCTCCTGGTATTGATATTACAATGGCAGGATCTTTGCAATCATTCTCTGCTGCCCAGTTTTGTGGGTCGAAAACCATGCCACAATCCTTTCTATGTATAGTTTACTCCCTTCTATAAAACAGAGCAAACGGATCACAGGCAACACCTAGAAAGGTGTTGAAAAAAATGAAATGACAGTTACTAGGTTTCTTGCCTCTAACACATTTTTTAAAATTTTTTATTTATTTTTGAGACAGAGACAGAGACATCTGGGAGAGGGGCAGAGAGAGAGGGAGGCACAGAATCTAAAGGAGGCGCCAGGCTCTGAGCTGTCACCACAGAGCCTGACACCCAAACTCATGAACTGCAAGATCATGACCTGAGCTGAAGTCAGCCACTTAACCAACTGAGCCACCCAGGCACCCCAACCTCTAACATATTTTCTAATCCTATTGTATGCTCTTAAACTTCTCAGTGTTAAAGGAAAAGCTCTGTAGGAAATGAGAAGCTTTTTATTTCATGCCTTGCAATCCTAGGCACTATACCATTTTTATCATTCAACCAGAAGTTATAATCTGTTTATAATGAATGCCAAGTTTCATTCCATTTTTCTGGCTATCCAGGATATTTGTAACATTATCCACGGTGGTCAGAGTCAGGTGAACATACTTATGGTAGGACATACTCAAGTGTTAGCATGATCTGTGCACTCCCTTCCTTGCTATGGTATAGAATCATTTTTAGGCTTCTCTGCTTTGTTGGTATATACCTTAGCATCCCTATTCTAAAAAAGTCTTTATGATAAATTATCCTTGTAAATGCCTGTATTTTCTGATACGTCTTTTTTGTGATGTTTATAAATAACTAATGCTTTTCAACCCATTAGTGTGTGTCACGTGGCACACGCTAGTCAGAATAGAGTAGTAGTTGTACTATACAAAAGCATTCTTCAGTCCCTAAGCAAGCAAATGATCTTGCCTGTGCATGAGGGTTTCAGTTACTTTTGCTGCCTAACAAATAACCCCAAAATGTAGAGGCTTAAAACAACAACCATTTATTTAACAATAAATGTGAGTGGGCAATTCAGGCCTAGATTCACTATGCACTTCTGGCTGGGCTCCCTCACATGGTTGGCTGGCTAGAGGACTCAGGAAATTGTGCTTGGTTTCTATCATCAATAAGATGGAGAAGGGGATCTATAGGGTTCCACGAGGGAGAGTATGAGGAGTTCCTTTTGAGGCTCAGCTCGGAACTAGCGTGATTTCACTTTCACCATATGCTGTCGGCCTATCAAGCTAGTCATAAGGTCAGTCCTGATTTAAGAGTTGAAGAAATAGATTTCACCTGTTGGTGGGAGAAGCTGCAAAATTACTTTTCAAGGTGGCTTGCGTATACAAGATTGGGTGGAGAGCTGTAACCATTTTTGCCATCTGCCACGAGGTCTTTCTCTTGGTTGCAGTTAGATGAGTGTGATTGCCCATTCATTCAACTTTTTTTTTTATACTTTCTAAGGTACTGTTTCTTCTTTTGTAAAAACACACTCAATAGTTAATACAGGAGATGTTGTATAGGAGACTATTTCCATTGTTCTTTCCAATTTGTATGTAATGAGAGGAATAGGAAGAATAAATAAAAATCCAGGCCAAGATACCCTCATATTCAACAAATATTTATTAAAAAACACTGGCTATGTGTCAGGCTGAGGATATAGTACTGAACAAGAAAGGCAAAAGTCCCTGCCATCATGGATATCTTATTCTAGATGTTGGCATCATGATTTATGCCATTCCACAAGGTAGTGATTGCCTTGATCACCTCACTCCTAGCATAGAACTGTGTTAAGTTTTCGTCTTTGCAGTTTCCTCCATCAGCAGCTGTAGTCTTCACTGGAGTTTGCTAACACAGTCACAGACATTTCGTTTATGCTGGCAAAAATGAAATATCTTTGACTACTTTTGTTTTGGTCTCAAGGCGAATATATGTATTTCTTCTGTGACCACCATGTTGATGTGCTAATCTGTGTTTGTAAGACAGCTAAGCAGGGTTAAAGATACAGCTTGTGGCTATGGAACAGAGCTGAGTTAACGGGCCCTTTGGAGAAATGACCCCAAGACCTTGGCTTCATTTGCAGCCTGTTCTAGCCAACTGAGATCCCTGCCAATTAGGAGGGTTCCCTAGAGAGAGACTCGGAGAGCATCAGCATAAATTTAAATTCTGGACCCCCAAGTACAGTTTCCAAAAGAGCTTTCTTGTCCTTTGCTAATTACAAAGTAAACATTTCTCCAGCAAAAAGACACTTCCCCCTTTCATGCTTCTGTCCTCCTTCCCACCTCCCTAACACAGTCACTCCTTGAAACTGCTGGTGTTGCTGAAACCTCTTTGGCAGAGAAGACACCCCACATTTGAAGGCACAAAAGAATTATTCTTTCCATAGATCATTATCTTGTCCTCTTTTTATCTACTCCAGCAACTTCGTCATGGAAGCATTATAGACTAACTTTGTAGATTGTTGTAGCCTGGGAAGAAAGGAGTCAGGCCTCCCAAGAGGTGTGACCAGGCAAATACAACCAGATTACAATTAAATTCTGTGACATCATTGAAACAGAAACATTCTCAAACTTGTTTACATTAAAACTATATCATTTTTGGGGCGCCTGGGTGGCGCAGTCGGTTAAGCGTCCGACTTCAGCCAGGTCACGATCTCGCGGCCCGTGAGTTCGAGCCCCGCGTCAGGCTCTGGGCTGATGGCTCGGAGCCTGGAGCCTGTTTCCGATTCTGTGTCTCCCTCTCTCTCTGCCCCTCCCCCATTCATGCTCTGTCTCTCTCTGTCCCAAAAATAAATAAAAAACGTTGAAAAAAAAAAAAAAACTATATCATTTTTAGCATCATGAATGGAAATGCACCACTCAAACAGTGTAATCTTTATACATTGCTGTCAAACCAGACCCCAATAGAATGAGGTATAATTTTTAATGATGGACAAATCCAAGCATAAAGTGTCTGGCACCAGTGGGCTATTATTATTAACATGTACAAAATGAGTGTGAATTGTAAAGTCATCAAAACCTCTTAATCCACTATGTTTCTGCTCCCTTCTATATCTATTGATTGCTTTCCTTCTTTTCTTTCTTTCTTTCTTTCTTTCTTTCTTTCTTTTTCTTTCTTTTTTAAATTTTTGTTTGTTTTTGAGAGAGAGAGAGAGAGAGAGAGAGAGAGAGAGAATGAAAGCAGGGGAGGGGCAGAGAGAGAGGGAGACACAAAATCTGAAACAGGCTCCAGTCTCTGAACTGTCAGCACAGAGCTCAATGCAGGGCCCAAACCCACGAACCATGAGATCATGACCTGAGCCAAAGTTTTAGTTAAAAATGTAAAAAATCCAACATTTTAGTTAAAAATGACAGATCTCAAATTAACTTAAGCAATAAGAAAGCTACTGGCTTAGGCACAGTTTGCTCTAAGGGCTCAAACAATATCATTTGCTCTTTCTCATCATTTCAATTCATCCTGCTTCTGTTTCTCTTTGTTAATTGGCGTTGCTCTCTTCTGCTGCAGAACCTCTCTCTATTCAAGAGAAAAGCTGACTCTGGGCAGCCCTAATTCTATATCCATGTTGTTCTCAATCCAAAAGGATAGTGCGCTCTCCCTTCTAGTATTTATTCATCCATTCTCATTAAAGGACTCAAAGTGACCCTGCTTGGGTCACATGTCTATCCCTTTGAACCAATCACTGGCAGGGGAACTAGAGTCTTATGATTGGTCTGCCAATTGGTTGCATGCCCACCCTTGAAGCCAAGGGACATGTGGACTATTCTGAGTGGTAGTTCTACATAGATATAAGGATGCTTGGCTGACAAAATGTTACAAATTACCTCCTTCAAAAAAAGAAATTCAAAATGTTAAAATTGAGAGGTTTGTACACTTCTGTAGGGTAGTCCTTATCCAATATTATTCATGAAGAAAAAAAATTTAAGTGAGGAAGAGTAACCTAAGTTCTACTCTCTCTGTTTTAGACTAGAGAGGCATGTCCAGCATAATACTAATAATAATTTAACTTAACTAATTTGTTTTCTGCTTTCTCTGGTTTGCTGGAAACATTTTTATGTGAGTAAAGTGGCCCTGAAATGAATAGAAAAAGAATCCACAACTCCTACAAGTGGTTTCTGGGATGGATTTGTGCAAGCTAAAGTGAAGACGTGTCCAATTCTAGCTGCTGAGTGTTCTGTGTGAAATGTACCAGTGTGGGTAATGACCTTTTGCTTGATTATGCACCAGGTCACTGGAACTTTAAAATTAACTCAAACCTAATTACTGAACTCTTGTGTTTATACTGTGTATACAACACCCGGTCATAACTCTAGCCTCTGTGAGCCGAGACGGCCATAATTGAGAAATATGCCTTGTAAAGGGTTGTTTTGTTTATTTGTTGTTTCTACTGAAAAAGCCTGCTTTTCTTATTTGTGCAAAGGATCAGATTTAAGAAAGAGTTTCTGAACAGAGTCCAGTTACATTTAATATCTTCATGCAAGACATGTACATTTCTAGATAAGATATTCTTTTTATTTTTGCATTACATAAAATTTAATGTCTAGAAGTATAATGCTACTTATTTCTCACTGATATTTAGAATAATACCACATTTTAGGGAATATAAACATAACTAATCACACACTTGGGAAATATGAATAATTGCTAATTTCAAAAATTAGACATACAGTATATGCATACTTAAGATCAACAGTTAATATCTAATTAATTGCAATCTTATAATCCTAATTGACAGAAATAATAACCTAGTTTTCCATAATGTAATTAGCATAATGCCATTTTGATAGCTAATTATTTATGGAATATGTACATATGATAGTGAAGTACCCCTCAGAATAATAAATACATACTATAAACATCTGATGTGATGTATATCATATCCAACCAACACCAAAATCATAAAGGGATTTGGTTTCTTTCAAATTTGGTTTATTTAAATAGCTAAAACACAGTTTACTAAAGTATTTCATGGGCAAACCTCTGGTGGATTTACACTTGTTCAATTTGTCATTTTGCTTTGAATTGTGTAGGAAAAGGGAGTTTTTCTTTTTTGTTTTTCTTTTTTTTTTTTTTTTATTTTTTAATATATGAAATTTACTGTCAAATTGGTTTCCATACAACACCCAGTGCTCATCCCAAAAGGTGCCCTCCTCAATACCCATCACCCACCCTGCCCTCAAAAGGGAGTTTTTCTATTTAATTTCTCTGCCTCAGCCCTTTGGCTTCTGACCATGTTTGATGCCCTTAATGCCTCCGCTCCTGCCTTATCATCCTTTCCTCCCATCCCCTGCAGCCTTCCTCAATTTTCCAAGAATTGTCTCCTTGTGGAATCGTTCTTTTCATGTTCACAGTCTTCAAAATATGTTGAATATTTGCAATGTCAGCTTGGTGAAGTCAAAAAGTACTAAAATAGCTAGAAAGGCAAAACCATCTCAGTTCCACTCTGAATTTGCTGTTTATTTTAAGGGTTTTTGTTTCGTTTTCACAAAAGCATTTGATTTTTAATATCAATAACGGTATACATTCTACATTATGTATAAGATACAATAATGGCATATATACCAATGTACCATAATGGTGTAATGGATAGTAAAATTTGTCCCCTTTTACTTTTATTACCATAATTAAAATCTCTATAATGTCAGTGAACTTGTGCACTCACTTTCCATCAAAGGTAGAAGGGGTGAGATATATCATAGTATTTAAAATACAGGCTGAGGGGCGCCTGGGTGGCTCAGTTGGTTAAGCATCTGATGTCATCTTAGGTCATGATCTCACGGTTCATGGGTTCAAGCCCCACATTGGGCTTCACCCCACCAGTGTGGAGCCTGCTTGGGATTCTCCGTCTTCCTCTCTCTCAGCCAACTCTCTCTCTCAAAAACAAACAAACTTTAAAAAAATTAATATATAAACAAAATAAAACACAGGTTCTGAAACCAGAGTACCTATTTTCAAATTTCAGTTGTGTTTTTAACTAACTCTATAACTTTAATTATTTAGCCTTCGTATACCCCATTTTCCTCATCTGAAAAATTGGGATGATAACAGTAACCATATCTCAGATTTATAGCGAGGAGCTAATGAGTGTGTATAAAACTCTGAGACTTGTATCTGGCACATGATAAGCACTTCATAATTGTGAGCTCTCATATAAAATGGAGTCCCAAACATTGGATGGATAAATCAGAAGATGCGCACATTTTAAATATAAATTTAAATTTTACTCCCCAGATTATTTTTTCAAAAAGGTTTTAACAGTTCACATTTGCAGTATATCAGGCATGCTTATTTTTATTATCCTTGCCAGAACTGGATGATGTTAGTCCTTTAAACTCTTGCCAATCTGATGGATTAACAATGATATCCTATTGTTTATTATAGGCATTTTTCTGACTAAGAATAAGGCTAATCACATGGTTATTAGTTATTTGCATTTCTACAGAACACCTATTTACATGTTTTGCCCATGTTTCTGTGGAGTGATTTCTGAATCATTTGTGGGAACTCTTTGTATAATAGGGATATCAACCTTTTGTCACGTATATAGCAAATATTTCTCTTACTCTGTTATTTATTTGACTATAGTGTGTTTTCTTATCTTTTAAATAATGATAACTTTTCCTTCTAGGTTGCTGACTTTTTTAAAAATTTGTTAGATACTGTAATCTTAAATGTGTGAGTGTTTATTCAATAAACATTTGTTGGGCAGCATTTGTGTATTAGACAGTACTGGATACACTACTGGTGTAATATATTCGTGTATACATACATATAAGCTATCTTGCCCCATGTCCCTCATAAACTCACTTTTGCCTCTGGTGGTGTAATTAAAAAGATGTGTGTGTTAGGACTAATCTTACTCCTCTTGTATAATAGTAGTACCATGCGAAACACCAGAATAAGAAAGTCAAAAGACACCTTAGAGATAAATGGTTCATCCTTCTTTGGCAATAAATGACACCAAGACCTAAAGAGATTAAGTAACTTTGCCCAAGTGGCTTTGTCACAAGGCTGGTAATGACAGAAGGGGAATGAGAATCTCAGTACATTGCACTTTTCACTATATCATTCTGCTTTACCGACACAATATTTTCTGTTGTATTATTACTTCCACTAACAACTGTGTTGATGTTAGTAATTCAATTTGTGGAACTATACAGATATTTAATAGTGTGCACTAACTTCACGTGCTTTCTCCTTTTTTGAATCACTTCTTATCAGCTCTATTTTTAAACAGCAAAATCATCCATCTACTTGAACTATCCTTAGTTCCTACAATGGAAAGAGAGTCTCCCCTCAATTAGTTAGGTCTTTCTCAGTAAGTTTTTTCTCATTGCCTGAAGTGAATTAGGGCCAGATATTCTGTAAAGTACATTTGAGTGTTAAGCTGAATCCTCCCTGGAAATGTAGTCTGGGAAGGGTCACTAAAAGGAACCAAATAAAAAAGTAATGAAGAGGCATATAATAGATATCTCATAGGGAGAAGAGTGGCCTTTTTGATGCGTGTTTTACCAAGTCTTGTTTTGCTCCTGGTAATAGATTGCTGGGCTATTTATAGATGCTTGCAAGGTGAGAAGATTGGATTAGAAAAGTAGTTTTCAGATGGGTTGTAGTAACAGAACCCTCTGCTTTATTGAAATCTTATGCACATCCCCATATATAAAATAGATAAAAAATACAAGTGCTTGTTGTTAGTGAGATCTGGAGAAATTGGAACCTTTGTGCACTGTTAGTAAAAAATGTAAAATGGAAGAGCCACTATGGAAAACAGCATGCTGGTTCTGCAGAAAATTAAGAATAGACTTACCATATGATCCACCAATTCCACATCTAGATATATATCCAAAATAATTGAAAATAGGGTCTCAAAGATATATTGGTACACCCATGTTTATAGCAACATTGTTAACAATAGCCAAAAGATAGAAGCAACCCAAGTGTCCATCAACAGATCAATGGATAAACAAAATGTAGTGTATACATATACAATAGAATGTTATTCCGCCTTAAAAGGAAGAAAATACTCCAGGGAATGAAAGGGTGGT
Organism: Panthera onca; assembly: GCF_046562875.1. Lineage (NCBI taxonomy): Eukaryota > Metazoa > Chordata > Mammalia > Carnivora > Felidae > Panthera > Panthera onca. The sequence continues at coordinate 114,027,822 of NC_138343.1, forward strand.
TCAACATCTGCAAATTAAATAATGCAATGTACAGCATTAGCAAGATGAAGGATAAAAATCATATGATCATCTCAATAGATGCAGAAAAAGCATTTGATAAAATTCAAAATCCATTTATGATAAAACTCTCAACAAAGTGAGCATAGAGGGAACATACGTCGACATAATTAAGGCCATATGTGACAAACCCACAGTTAACATCAAACTCAACAGAAAAGATGGAAGCTTTTCCTCTAAGATCAGAAGCAAGACAAGGATGCCCACTCTCCCCACTTTTATTTGTCATAGAACTGGAAGTCCTTGCCAGAGCAGATAGGCAATAAAAAGAAATTAAAAAACATCTAAATTGGAAAGGAAGATGTAAAACTGTCAGTATTTGTGGATGACATGATTTTATATGTAGAAAACCTTAATGACTGCACCAAAAAACCTGTTAGAACTAATATGTGAATTCAGGAAAGTAGCAGAGTACAAAATCAGTATACAAAATTTAGTTGCATCTCTATATGCCAACAATGAGCTATCAGAAAAAGAAATTTAAAAATAATCCCATTATAATTGCATCACAAAGAACAAAATACCTAGGAATAGATTTAACCAAGGAAGTGAAAGACCTGTCCACTGAAAACTATAAGTTATTGATGAAAGAAATTGAAGAAGACAAAGAAATGGAAAGATATTTCATTCTCATAGATTGGAAGAATTAATGTTATTAAAATGTCCATATTATGAAAAGCAATCTATACATTCAGTGAAGTCCTTATCAAAATTCCAATGACATTTTTCACAGAAATAGAACAAACTATCCTAAAATTTGTATGGAACCACAAAATACACTGGCTAGCCAAAACAATCTTGAGAAAGAACAAATATGGAGGCATCATGCTCCCTGATTACAAACTATATTACAAAAGTAATCAAGAGTATGGTATTGGTATAAAAACAGATGCACAGATCAATGAAACAGAATAGAGAATCCAGCAATAAACCCACACACAAAAATGGTCAATTAATTTATAACAAAGGAGGCAAGAACATACAGTGAAGAAAAGATGGTCTCATCAATTAAATGGTGTTGGGAAAACTGAACAGCTACATACAAAAGAATGACACCATACACAAAAATTAACTCAAAATGGATTAAAGACTTGAATGTAACACCTGAAACTCTTAGAAGAAAACATAGTTGGTAAGATACTTGACATAAGTCATGCCAAGAAAATTTTGTATCTGACTCCAAGAGCAAAGACAACAAAAGCAAAAATAAACAAGTGTGATTACATCAAACTAAAAAGCTTCTGCATAGTAAAGGAAACTGTCAACCTAAAAGACAATCATTGGGGCACCTGGGTGGCTCAGTCAATTAAGCATCCAACTTTGGCTCAGGTCATGATCTTGCAGTCTGTGGGGTTCAAGCCCCATGTAGGGCTCTGTGTTGACAGCTCAGAGCCTGGAGCCTGCTTTGGACTCTGTGTCTCCCCTTCTGTTTGCACCTCCCCTGCTCACACTCTGTCTCTCTCTCTCTCTCTCTCAAAAATAAATAAACATTAATTTTTTTAAATAAGTATAAATAAAAGACAATCATCTACTGAAAGGGAGAAAATACTTTCAAATCCTATATGTGATAGGTAGTTAATATCCAAAATGTATAAGGAACTCATACAACTCAATATATAAAGAACTCATACAACCCCAATTCAGGGGATCTGAATAGACATTTTTCCAAAGCAGATATATATATGGCCAAGAGGACATGAAAAGATGCTCAGCATCGCTGATCATCAGGGAAATGCAAATCAAAACCACAATGAGATGTTATAGTGACACCTATTAGAATGGCCAATACCAAAATAACAAGAAATAATGTATTGACAAGGATATGAATAAAAGGGGATCCTCATCCACTGTTGGTGGGAGGGTAAAATGATATAGCCACTATGGAAAATCGCATGGATGTTCCTCAAAAAGTTAAAAATAGGACTACCATATGATCCAGCAGTTCGACTTCTGGGTATTTATCTGAAGGAAATGAAAACACTAACTTGAAAAGCTATATACAGCCCCATGTTTATTGCAGCATTATTTACCACACACACACACACACACACACACACACACACACACACAGTGGAATACTACTCAGCCATAAAAAAGAATGAAATCATGACATTTGCAGCAACATCGATGATGGATGAAACTTGAGGGTATTATGCTAAGTGAAATAGGTCAGACAGAGAAAGGCAAATACCATATGATTTCATTTATATGTGGATTCTAAAAAGCAGCTAACCAAACCAAACAAAAATCATAGATACAGAGAACAGAATGGTAGTTGCCAGAGGGAGTGGTTAGAGGAGTAGGCAAAACAAGTGAAAGGGGTTAAAAAGTACAAAATCTCAGTTTTAGAATAAATAAGTCATGGGGATATAATGTACAGCATGATAGCTACAATAATATTATAGAACATACTTGAGAGTAAATCCAATAAATCAACTTTGTATGGTGACAGATGGTAACTAGGCTTGTTGTGGTGATCATTTCACAATATATACAAATAACAAATCGTTATGTTGAACACCTGAAACCAATATAATGTTATATGGCGATTATACCTCAATTAAAAAATTTTTAAAGGAAATAAATTGTCCCATTCTACAACATGGATGAAACTTGAGGACACAATGCTGAGTGAAATACGCCAGTCACACAAAGACAAATACTGTTTGATTCCACTTATATGAGGTACCTAAAGAAGTTAAATTCATAGAGACAGGAAGTAGAATGGTGGTTGCCAGGGAGTGGGGGTAGCAGAGAATGGGGAATTGCTATTTAATGGGTACTGAATTTCAGTTTTTCAAGACAAAAAGATTTCTGGAAATGGGTGGTGCTGATGGTTGCACAACAGTGTACTCAGTGCCACTGACCTGTGTACTTAAACATGATTAAGATGGTAAATCTTGCCATCTGCATTTTACTGCAATATAAAATAATTTAAAAATACAGAAGTGCTTGTGTTGAAGTAGTGCTAACTAACCAATTTACCACGTGCTAGAACACTCTTTAAACGATCATTAAATAAGATGGTTTATGAAATCTCTTTTATGTTTTTCAGTTAGATTCAGGTAAAACATGAACTTGACATTGTATGGACACTTTACTAGAGTAAAGTATTTTTTTCTTAGGAAAATTACTTGAATCTTGGAAGGGAAGAATATATCAGTGTGCCCCCCAGTGTGCATCATGCAGAGGTTATGTCAGACATCTTAATGTATATTATACTGTAGCTGTAGGATGTTGTAGGGTGACAAGAAATAAGTAGCTGTGAACGCTAGCTCTTTCAGGAAATACTAACATGATGGGCTTTGTATTTGTTGTTTCTTGGTTTTTCCTCAAATCTGTATTCACTTTTACTAATTTATGGAAGTGTAGCTTCCATATTAACATCTGAAGCAGCAGAACTATGGGAAAAAAGACATTCCTAACACATACACTTGTACACATAACCTTTAACTTGTAATAAATGCAATGCATTGAATCATTTTGAATATCTTTTCTTATTTTGGTCCCACCCAATCCCCTGACACAATGCTTTTTCAGACTTTCTGTCATTTATCTCTCCTTTTTTGATTGCTAAATGCATAATCCAAAATACTACATTGCAAACCAGCCTAAACTTGGCTGGAGCTTAGGGGCTTAGGAACACTTTTTATATAAACTCTAAGAGGTCAAATTTAGAAAAATCTCAGCTGCTTTACTTGGATCCCATGAGCCACTGACCATTTATAATTAATATTAATAAATGGCAGATGACAGATGTTTATTGCTTAACTAAAAATGTGTGTGTGCAATACTAAATTTTTTAAAAATTAGTTAAAGACACAAAGGACTTGAATATATATATTTGGAATAATGAATATATATTGAATATAATGAATATATATATTTATATACACATAAATATATATATTTGGAATAATGAATATATATATTGAATATAATGAATATATATATATTTGGAATTTTATATATATTTTAAATATATATATATATTTGGAATATATATACATATATGTGTATATATATATATATATATATATATATATATATATTTGGAATAATGAAAAGAATAAAACTACCAACATATAATCCAGAATCCTCTAACTGTAAACACCCAAAGTTCCATAGGAAATACAAAAGTATTTTTGATTCATCATATTAAGCATTGGACTGCCATGAAACTCTATTCCTTTAAGTTAAAATGCCTATTTCACAAGCAGTTCTCTGGAAAAGAGGTTTATGAATCATTAATATGTTCTTAACTATCAATCTCACAATCAAAACCCAAATTGTTTAACATGTACAGCTCTTGAAATTAGAAATTTGAAAAAATTAATATCAAAATTCTGAGGTGGTATAAATCTTTATGTTCCATGGAGCCTCACTAAATAATACAACAACTGGAAGGGACTTTATTCACCTCTGGATACTAAAGAGTAGAACACAGTAATTCAGCTATTAGTTATATTATTCTGGGAACCTGATAAGATGATTAAAATAGAAATGAGACTTCTAGTTTGAAGAAGAAGTAAAAATGGCTTTCCAGAGGAATTATGATGGACCCAAAATCATGTAACAAAAAGCCAAAAAACAGGAAAATAATGTGCTTAAGTTGTAGTCCTTATTCGATTCCAATAACCATATCCATTGACATAGATTCTTTCCAATTGGGCTGTGATTTAGTAATATGATTTGCCTAAATCCTGGCAGTTTTGCGTAATTAACTCATGCAGTCCTTCAAAAATTCCAGGCATCTCTGCATTTTTGTTATCAATTCCGCTTTTAAAATGAGGAAATTAAGACACTGAATGTAAGTAGTAGACTTAAAGTCACACATAGTAATTGGCAGACACAGAACTCAAACCCAGACCTGACTCCCAAGTCTAGTGAGATTTCAAGCAACTGAGGTGGAAACTGTTGGTAACTACCTTACGAGTGTTAGCTAGTCAGTAAGTGAAACAAGATTAGGACATGGCTCTTTTGTCTATTAATCCAGTCTCATTCCACACTATCTCTTTCCAACACTCCTCCCTCATGTTCAAGATAATCATTTATTTCTTTTTGTCTGACCTTTTCTAATTATACCCACCACACATGTGGTTGGAATTATCCATTATTTCTTATTATTGTCATTTTGTTGCTGATAAAATTGCGAATGTTCTGTTTCTACCACCAAATTTCCTAAGTCTTTCTGTTTTACAAACATTCTGTTGTTCAAAGAACAAGCTTGAACTTAATGAGCAAATTGGCCAATGATTCTCCTTTTACTTCAAATCACACTGATGTTTTAAAGCCAAATGGTTTTCACAAATTGTCAACATCATATTCAAATGCAGTAAATGATTATGTTAGCAGCATCATGCTGTCTAAACAAAAACACTGTCAGTCAATAGAGCCGGTGACATTCAGGCTCTAAGAGCATTGTGCAATTTTTCACAGGGTTATGTTTAAATATGAACACTAATAAAAATCCTTGTTTGGCTTTTTTAAATGTTATAAAAATCAATACCCCATTCAAATATACTAAAATAGCATTGAAAACATAAAATGAAATTCACTAAAAAACGTATTTCAAACGTTCAGATTTTTGATTCAATTTACAAAGTATGTATGGTCTCCCAAGTGTTGTGTGAATCAGTGAATATGCCAGACATGGAGCAAAGTTCCCACCCCAGGAGGCTTCCAAGCCTTAAGCAAGATGTAAGTGGATAGAGTTCCAAGAGAGAACATGATGTGCATGTTTGAAGAAAATAGATGCAGCATGACTTTTGGTTTGTTCTTTGAGAACTCACGACTATATGGAAAAATCACATGCTGCTCTCAATTGCAGTAGACATCTGCTGAAAGCACATGAGATTGAGACTAGAGCAATGGTGCAAGATTTCTTCTAGAATATAGTAACTTATAGTAAGAACAAAATTCTTATTCTTACATTATAAATGTACAGCATGCTCACCCGTGTAGGCAAACAGAGGGCAGTGAGCTATTTGTTAAAAAAAAAAAAAAAAAAGGAGCACTTATTTCCTCCAGTAAATATTGTTAGATATCCATTTACAGCCTTTAGTTTGGACAAAGAACAGCCCATTTCTAATGGTGTATGTGTTTATGATACCTTGCTCTTGGCAAAGGCTTAAAAATTTAAGGAGGCTTTTAAATATTTTTTAGACATGAAATTGAACTCACAAAATAAGCTTAATGGCAAGTTAGTCAGAAACACATGGATATGTTTCTTTAAATTATGTACAGATTTTCAGAATTAAGATGTGGTAAAACCTACTAGTGGTCTATTAAGCCATCTAAGTCACTAGAAACATAATTAGAGATTTTCAAATTCAAGGATGTCCTAATGGAAATAAGAATAAATTGGTGGTTGGCATTTTGGCATTGCTCACGTATTTTTACAAACACTTCATTTAGCCTCATGTTGGAATAGTGAATATGCTCCCATCAGGAAAAGACCAAGAGGTGTGAAGACAGCAAGGGAAATGTGGAATATTAAGAAATCAGGGTAATAGATACATATTAAACTGCTTCTATGCTGGACTTTTTGTTGTTGTTGCTGTTGTCTTTATAGGAAGATGTTCTGTGGGTTTTCAGGTTGACCCCACTGCTGCCATATTCCCTAGAACCATTAGTATGGAACTAGTCTTCATTTTCCTCAAAGTTTAATATGTATGTTCTACCCAGTATTTTATTTTATCTTATTTTATTTTAATGTTTATTTTTGAGAGAGAGAGAGAGTCAGAATGTGAGCAGGGGAGGGGCAAAGAGAGAGGGAGACAGAATCTGAAGCAGGCTCCAGGCTCTGAGCTGTCAGCACAGAGCCTGATGCAGGGCTCGAACTCACAGACTGTGAGATCATGACCTGAGCTGAAGTCAGATGTTCAACCGACTGAGCCACCCAGGCACCCCTACCATGTATTTTAAAATAATATGTATGGAGTCAGAGAACTGGAAACATAGTCACCAACCTTATTTTAACAAAGCCTGTTTTATGATGTATTTGTATTTATTCTTAGCTATATGACAGGTTTCCATTTGAAGTACTCAGTAAAATTGTCTTAGACCAGTTTTCAAAGAAGTCCAACAAAAATAGTGTTTAGATTTATGGAGAAGCTTTCTGTCTTTAGGCAGGTTTATTTTACTCTTTAAACTAGCCATGCCATCAGATGAATAAGGAACCCTTAGACTTCATTCATTTACACCCCTGACTTTAAGCACAGATGCATGAAAACTTATTCAATCTTAAAACTTTTTAGTGAGTAGATTTTACAGCACATTTCAACATGAAAAGAAGTGATTTCCCCAGCTTATTGAAAGCAATCAATGCTCACCTCACCCTCTTTACATTCTATAATTTCTTCATCCTTTAGTATATACATTTTCCAAGTATAAGAGTTATTTATGATTTGTGATTATTTGATTCATGGTTGTGCTCCTATATTGTGTTAATCTTCAACTGTGCCCACTTGTTTTGTTGTATTTGTCTAACTTATAAAATAGAGACCCTTATTGAAGGACCTTTATCAACGTCCCAAAGCACATTATTTAGTTTTTTCAGGGCAAGGGAGGATATGTATCTTGCTGAATATTGAAAACTCCAAAAATCCAAAGCAGTAAGAGCTTTGCTCATGTGAATTAAAGAGTAAGTTTGAAAGACATTCAGCTGTGTTACTTTCTTAAATTGCATATGGTTAATCTATTGCTGCCAAATGGAAATTGGTTAGATGGCTGCTTCAGTTATCAAATAATACTACCTAATAACATTGATTATTTTTGTGAGTATAAAGTGCTGGAAAATTTTATACTTTCTGATAATTTAAATACCTCTAAAAACAACCATTTGTTTCAATATTGAATTGCTTAACAAACCCCTTTTGTCCCTGACAATATTGCAAAGGTTAATTTTAGCACACATCACAGTCTATTCTAAATCGTAGACTCCAAACTCATGAACTAAAGCGGATTTTTTTTATTACTTAGCATGATTTCTGCATCTCCATATTAGTCTCAGTCTGAAAACTACTAAGAATAGATTTAGCACCAAATCTGGATAATCTTAAAGACTGTATTCTTTAAGACTGGCTCACCAAATTGTCTAATACTGGTGAGTGAAGACATATTATATTGGATGAGGGTATTGTTAACCGTATTCTCTCCAAAATTCATCTTAAAATGTTTCCTTGTAAGTATTGCGTATTTATCATCAAAAATCATCACTATTATTTTAAAACACTTATAAATTACCCATCTGAAGATGATATGCTCTTGGGTTCTTTGTAATGTTAAACAGATACAGACATAAAGACAAAAGCAAATTCCAGAGTATTTTTGCAGCTATGAAACCATCATAAAAAAAGGTTTGTGACCCCAATGTTACCTTAACATTGTCTTGAGCATTTCATATTTAATTATAGTAGATTACTCACCAATATAATAAATATAGATTTATGAGATTCTTTAATGTTCCTAAAACAAATGAAAACCACCCAAGAGGAGCCTTACCAACCCTGAGGTTGTCCAGATTGCATTGGCTCAGATTAAGTGGAAGATCATTCATCTCCAAGGGTCATGCAATTAATCTGAGAGTGGGCATTAAAGCAATGACTAAGCAGAAAAGGAAGCTGAAGTACAAGCCTGTAACAAAAAGGGCTGGAGCTCCAGCATTAAGAAGCCTATTTCCTTTTTTGTGAATAGACCTAAAATACTTCTTACTATCAACTTCTTTGGATCCTAAAATCCCACTTGTTTAGGTCAGCTAAATTTTCATGACCATTACTGGTACAATACAGCAGGTGAAAAAAAAAAAAGACTTTCAAAAGAGCACATTGCATTTTAATGTCTAGGAAGAAACAAAGGAACTTTACCTCAGGAGTCAGCAGAAAGGATTTTAGGATAAATTTATGAGAATCTAGGGTTTGGACATTGAGAAATCTCAAGACACAATTTAAAGAAGAAATATTCTACTCCAGGGTTTATATATTTATTTAATTTCAAATAAAAGTAAAAATTCATCTTAAATTAGCTCAGGTGACACCTGTTGTAAAATATGAATTCCTTGTAGCTAAATTACTATACTCTTGATAATCCCTATGATTCCTTGTGGCAGCAAATTTTTATTTTCTATAAACACTGTTTGCCCACCCCCGCCCCCCACCAATCCACTAATATTCTCAAACCTTACATTAGAAGCCAAGACTTCTTTTGAACTTGGTCCTTCCTTAATGGCAGCAACTTTCTCCAACTGGGGAGAATCCTGACCCAAAACTGGCCTGCCTTTGGGGTTTTACTGTGATGTGCCATGGCTGATGTCTCATGAAAAGTGACTGCTAAGTCTGTTGCTCACATCAGTGTTCCCACTGGATATTTTGCTCATTTCTTGGGAATTTTAAAGAATAACAAATAACCAACAAATCATCAAAAACTATAACATGTTACCCAATTCTTGGGACTAAGCCAATGACACTAAAATCTTCTTAAATATCACAAATGCAAATTCTCAGCCTTCCAGCTACCAAATTGTACTAAATGTGCACCAATGACAATTCCATATCTCAGCTGTACAGAAGGGGCGCATTCATCTGGTAGCTGTCAACCATGATGTTCTGCCGCCTCCGTAAACCCAGCTGGCCATACAGCAGGCAGGAGCTGCAGGCTTGTCCCAAGACAGCAGGGAGGAGTGCCCTGTCACAAAGAGGATATAGATACAGATGTAATCTAGAATTGATCTGAGGTTGACACCCAATGTTCCATGACAGTAGTAGGTGCTTGTCACAATAACTTAATTCTGTATTCCATTAGAATTATTGATTAGGTGTGAATATAATACATAACAAACTATAGGAATGAATAATGAGAACTGGATCAAAAACTAAAATGATAAAATAAAAACTGCAAAGTTCTAAAATTGTACATTGAAAATATTTGCATCTACCTTCTCTCTTTTTGTAATTTGAATGCAAGCGATGAAAAACAAATGGAGAAAGGATTCACAGGAAGCCAAACCTTTACAAACGTGTTTTTTCCTCAAAAGCCAATTATTTAATGGCCGTCCAGGGAAGGGGGTCAGAGCCAAACAAACAGTGGTCTTTTGTGTTTTGTTATTGGGGTTTTGTTGTTGTTTGTGTGTTTGAACAATAAAAGAGGATAATAAATTTTATTACCCTAGTATCAGTCTCACAATCTGTGGGATACAGGGGTGCCTGGGTGGCTCAGTCGGTTAAGCGTCTGACTTCGGCTCAGGTCATGATCTCGCTGTTTGTGAGTTCAAGCCCCGCTTCACACTCTGTGCTAATATATGAGAGTCTGGAGCCTGCTTCAGATTCTGTGTCTCTCTCTCTCTCTGCCCCTCCTGCTCACTCTCTGTGTCTTTCTCACTCATATGTGGAACTTGAGAAACTTAACAGAAGACCATGGGGGAAGGGAAGGGGAGAAAGTAGTTTCAAACAGAGAGGGAGGCAAACACATAAGAGACTCTTAAATACAGAGAACAAACTGAGGTTGATGGGGGGGAGGAGGGGAAAATGGGTGCTGAACACTGAGGAGGGCACTTGTTGGGATGAGTACTGGGTGTTGTATGTAAGCAATGAATCACGGAGATCTACCCTCGAAACCAAGAGCACACTGTAGATACTGTATGTTAACTAACTTGACAATAAAACATATTTAAAAAAAAAAAGAAAAGAAAAAACAATAAGCCAGTGGGAGGGTGAAGACTTTGGTTTAAAACAAAATTATAATCTGTGGGATACAGTCCTTCTTTGGCTCATTTCTGAACTAGCAATGAAGTGTGACATGAAGCTGGTACTCGGTTAATATTAGTAAGTATTTAATTAGCTGCTCTTCTAGGACTGCCCACCCTACAAGAGAACCTTTATAGTTACCTTAGAGCCAAATATCAAAATGTTAACTAATATAAAATGTTAACAAAAACTAATATAAAATGTTAACAAATATAAAATGTTAACTAATTCTATTTCACTGTATAGATGTTTAAGCAATAGGTTATATGTTATAGTTGACAAGTGGAGACATTTTGTAGAATTTGGGCCGAACAACAACTATAAATGTTACAGACAACTCCTTGAGAATCTCTGAGGTATACACACCGGCTTCTTAATTACTAAACTCATAACACAATGTTATGTCTTAAAGCCGTTTTAATTCGAACCCTATTCAAATTAAATTATTTTTGCACATAATCAAAAAATAAAAGATAAGTAATATGATTATATTGAGAACAACGTAGTTTGGGGTATCCCTTCAAAGAGTTCCCTGAAATTATTGGAAGAATAATAAATGAAAACATTCATGCTATAAATATGTTAAGTTATAAGTCAAAATAAATAGTAGAATATCAGTTGCCTATGAATTTTCAAGGATAAACAGGCTGGGCTAAGAGTCAACATCCACATAACATGACATTTATTGCCTTCTATTACATATTATATATAATATAATATTATATTACATTACATGTATAATTTTAGGCACTTCTAAAGGATGTTTATATTTTGTGAACTTTTTAAATGAAATCAATAAAATATGTGGATAAACAAAATACATATTGTTCTAGATTTCAACTAGATTTTTTCATATTATAGTTCAAAAGTATGAAAATATTGCTGAGAAAGGAGCATCTGTGTCTTTTCACATATAACTTTTCTTGATTATTTTCTAGGAAGGCAGACTAAACATGCAGTTCTGACATAGTGCAGCATCCCATTTTGATTTCTGGTAATCTCAGAAGCCTTCACCGGCTAAAAAAAAAGTCTCTGAAAAGGGCAAAACTTTCTGACCTCAGGAGGTTCTAATAGGAAGAACTGAAGCAATGAACACCAAGAGTGCAGAAAACATTGGAATAAATTCCCCAAAGTTCTGTAACCACATTGATGTGGGCGCACGGAGGAAGGCATAATTTCATTCTTAAAGAATCTCCCTGTTTTCACATTCTTTCATTTCTGTTAAAGCTGATCTTGCAGATGATATAGTCCAGATGAATTTCTGCTTAATAGGAACTCTTGTTCACATATTGACACTGAAAATGTATTCACCGTATATGTAAAAAAATAAAATGGTGAGGACCCATCTTGTTTCCCAATTTGGCTTAGAATTTATCAGATAATTTTTAGGAAAAGTACATTTTTGATTCACACAGTGTTGGATAAAGAAAAGAGGTATGAACTTTTAAAAAACTAGTATGCGTTTCTTTTTGACACTTGGCTGTCTTTGATTAATTTATCATTTTGTATCTGTTATCAATAAATTCAACTTCTCTAATTCCTGGATCGAAGTCTCCAGAAAGGAACTTAAAGTGCTTATGTTTTAATAGTCGGTGTAGACGTTAGTCTTGTATCTTCACTGCTCCCAGCTGGGGTAATTTATAGGACAATTTTATTTATTGGATCACATCATCCCCAGAAAGAGAAGATTTCTTTACTGAAAATAGCATAAAGAAACTGACAAAGCATATAATTGTGACAAAGGAAAAGTAAGTCTGATAAAATACCTTGTCCTCCTAGAAAATTTGTGTTTCTGCATTGAATTGTCATTGAACTGTTTAGTTTAAACCTTGTGGTGTCACCATTCATCTCGCTTTGCCTGATTCTAGCTCTGAACATACTGCCTACTCCTCCTTTCATTTGCTTTTATGTATTAAGTTACTACTATACACCAGGACCCGTGCTAGATGCTAGAAGTGAAAATGATAAGCAAGATATACAAATATGTATGAGACTCATTTGAGAGTTCATAATTTAATGGGAGAGTCGATTGTAAACAAATGGCAAAATAGATGGATGGGTATGATGCTCTAGAAACAAAGCGGGTAAATTGTTATTGGCTCTTATAGAACAATTAGAATTTTTCCAGCTCAAGAAGCTTTCCTTTGAGGAGCAGCATCTAAGGCATAAAAACAAGAGCATACAATGACCCACCAATCATGAGATACATAGTGTGGCTAGCGGAGAAGCACACTAGGGAAAGAAATAATGCTCTATACAGTTTGGGAGTACAGGCACTAGAGAGATTTAAAAACAAGACACTAACAGGAACAAGAGACCAGCACCCTGTGCTTTTTTATAAGAAAATAACGTGTCAACAAGGTGGAAAACATCTAGAAGCAAAAAAAAAAAAAAAAAAAGCAATATCCCTAGTTTTGCAAAAATACATTCCAGAGATATTAAGAAGCTTGAACTAAATGCGAATGAAGAGAGAATAACACATTTGAGGGATATTTGAGAGGTAAATTTTTCACAATTTCACTAAAGCAGATGGACTTGAGTGGGTTATGGACTTCCACCAAAAGTCTTAAGAGAATGAAGTTCCCCTGAGGTTTTATCCTACTCGGATTAAGGCTGTTTTATTTTCAAAGGTGACTTGATTCACTCAACTATTTTACATTTTTGCAGAAATCATTGTTACCATCATCATCATTATTTAAAGGGTTATAATTTCATAATTCTTTCCATTTTCTAAGTACCTATATATATATATATCATTCGTTCCTGACACCTGCCCCAAAAAGTGGGAATAACAGGAACAATCCATTTTAATTTATAAATGAGGCAGCTGAAGCACAGAAAGTGCTTCATTTAAGGTCACATAGCTAAGTAATATAGCCAAGTCTAAAATGCACACTTTCTGGTAACCATTTCAGAGTTGTTTTTTTTTTTTAATTTATTTTTTTTATAATTTGAGAGAGAGAGAGAGCACAAGCAGAGGAAAGGGCCAGAGGGAGAGAGAGAGAGCATCTCAGCAGACTCCTCGCTCGGCCCAGAGCCCATTGCAGCTCCACCTCACAACCCTGGGATCATGACCTGAGCTGAAATTAAGAGTCAGTCGCTCAACCCACTGAGCCACCAGGCGCCCCTGATTTTTGATATTTAATTTCATGCCACACATATTTTTAAGCACATGGTTTTTGTTTTGTTTTGTTTTTTAATATGGTCTTGAGAATTTCTGTAACATTAGGAATGGACAATGGCTAAATGGTTTGACAGAGAATCAGACTCAGATCTAAGACCTAAAGTCAAGGTCACAGAAGCTATACTTTACTGCTTCCCTGATTCCCTGATTCCCTGCTGGAGAATTGTTAGGGAAGACTTCATGAAGAAAGCAGCCTTTGAAATGTATCTTGAAAGATGTATAAAAAAAATCACAAGGAGTGATTTTCAAAACACTTAACGAGTCCAGTAAAATATGTTCATATATTAATCCATGTAGGAATCAAAAATGTCAAATATACCTACATAATGAATAAAACTGTTTACAATGTGTTGTAAGCGATAGTGAAAATCATCTATGATCAGAGTGATCTCTGAAATACTTGATGATTTTTAAATTTTTTTAATGTTCATTTATTTTTGAGACACAGAGAGAGAGCATGAGCAGGGTCGGGGGTGGGGGTGGGGGGCAGAGAGAGAGGGAGGCACAGAATCCGAAGCAGGCTCCAGGCTCTAAGATGGCAGCACAGAGCACGACACGGGGCTTGAACCCACAAACCATGAGATCACGACCTGAGCCAGAGTCAGACACTTAACTGCTGAGCCACCCAGGTGCCCCTGTAATATTTGACGATTTTTAGAAATCACAGATATCATTGTCTGTTTAGACAGATTCACACACCCATACCCAGATGTGTTCATACTCAAGAAAGGCTGTCCAGTAAACATTCTGTGTAACTCCTCAAGGTTGCTGCAACTAAAAAGTACCAACAGAGTTTGCAGGGCTCCCAAATGCATTTGATTAAGGGTGACCCAGGTGTAATGGAGAAGATTTTCCCTCTCATCTACCACCTCCCTAACCCCCAGCACAGCAGAAAGACAAATCTGCCAGTGTTACATCTGCCGTAAGTATTTTTACTCCTAGGTATTTTTAATCACCTCCTACTACCACCCCTTTGCCTAAAAATGCCCTGAAGATAAGGGAAAGGCTTATAGACAATCACTGACCACATGTTCCCTTTTCTACCTCAACATGGTCTTCTGGTACAGAGGAAGATTGTTCACTTCGCTCAGAAAATAAAAACCAAAACCATGGGTTATCAAAAAGCATTTATCCCTTTAAAACCTTTTTCTATTTCAGTTGGCCTTTTTATTTCAAAGATCACCTTATTTGATTCTTAAATATTCAAATGAATGTTCGTTTTCAGGGAGATTGAGTAAAACAGAGTTCATTCCTTCAGGAATTGTCACAGTTCCTTTAATTTTTAGCTCATTTGTTTAAGTCTTTCCTAGGACTTTCTCTCCCCATTAATTGCATTACACATACCATTTGCTGCCCTTGCCACACCCTCTTAAATTGGAAGTTTCATCATACTACCCAACGGCCCTTTATTTGGGCGGAATTCCTCTACAAGCAAAATTTAATAGATCACAACAAAAGCCATGGTCATTCAAAATCAAGAGGAAAATCAGACTTCTGAGACTGTGTAGTACCACTTCAAAAGCTCCAAGACTGGGCCAAGACGTGCCAGGATCATATTTCATTACTTTAAAAGAAGACTATATTCCCAACTCCACCAAATAAAGCATCATTCATGCCTGCTACAGAAGATAATTTAAGGAAGAAAAGGTTATTTTGCCATCTTTCAACTTTTCACAATCATCCAAGTCCCTTCCTCTCTTCCTCCATTTCCCCTTTCCCACCCTCTCCCTCACTACTGCTTATTCTCCACTCTCAGAAACTTTTTGTGAGGCCACTGATTCCCAGTTTGGGCCTGGGTCCACATTCCCCACCTCAGTGAAACTTCAGAGCCTTCAAATCCCTGAAACTGTTCTAGAATTTAAATTCCTTCTCAATATAGAAGACAGTAGGATACCTCTCCGTTGCAACCTGGACTTCTAACTTCTCTTCTTGAAGCAGCCTTAGGGATACATTAGTTATTTGTCATTGGTTTGGCCCCAAAGATGATCTTCTAGAGCATAATAAGTCAAATTATTTCCCTGCGACCATGATGTAGCTTTCTGGAGCGGGATGTTGTCACTTGAAGCCCATATTGGAACACATGTGGCTTACTGGCTGAGGACTCCATAATAATAAATAGCACTTGGGGTGCCTGGGTGGATCAGTCCGTTAAGTGTCCGACTTCAGCTCAGGTCATGATCTCACAGTTTGTGAGTTCGAGCCCTGCATCGGGCTCTGTGCTGACAGATCAGCCTGGAGCCTGCTTTGGATTCTGTGTCTCCCTCTCTCTCTGCCCCTCCTCCACTGGCACTGTGTGTGTGTCTCTCTCAAAAATAAATAAACATTAAAAAAATAAATAAGAATAAGAATAAATAGCACTCATTAAGACAAGTTGTTTGAAATACTGGGTAATCATGGCATGCTTGCATATGTAAGAATAACATCAAAGCATCTCTCTCTGTATCTGTCCTTCCGCCAAATAAAATGATAGGCATGAAATCAAGAAAAGAGAGTATATTTATCTTTCATTTAAGTTTTTCAACAAATATTTATTGAGTATCTACTACATACAGGCTCTTGACAAAAAAAAAAAAAAAAAAAAAGAAAAAAAAGAAAACCTACCCCACTCTGGGGCAATGGTACCAGTGCTTTACCTGTGTACCTGGTATGCGGCCCTCATACACCTCAAGGTTCTCTGTGTACAAACTTGTGCAAATGAATCAGAAAACTACTGCTAGAAGCCCCAGTATTATCTACCCACCAACAAAATAACCTGTTCTGAGAATTGTGTTTCTTTTGAAATATTTTTATAGGGAATCAAAATTAAAGTTGAGTTTCTACAAAGAAAAGTTCATCATTTTCGCGATTATTACTACGTTCTTCTTAATATTACAAAAAGTAGAAGTATCATTCAGTATCACCTTGACTTATTACAAAAGCACCTAGAAATATAGATAAAAATTCAGCAGATAGTATATTGTTATACACTTAGGACCCAATCAAAACAATGGAAGGAAATGAACCAGTTGGCAGCAAAGAAATAGGACATAGGGATAATATCAATGTTGGGAGAGAAAGTCCACATATAGAAGATTCAGTTTCCAAAGAATGAAAGTAATTCTTTAATTGCTTCTGCATTAATCAAATGCTTATTAGAGGACCATATTCTTTTTTCTCACAACATGTTGAGTTTGTGAAGAAAAAAGAGGATGCAAATGTTAATTTGGCATATGGAAAATATGTTTGGTAAGAAAAAGTTAAAAGTCATATAGCCTAGCAGAGTGTTAATTTTAAAGGTTCAAGCAGCTGGGGCGCCTGGGTACCTCAGTCGGTTAGGTGTCCGAAGTGCTGACAGCTCAGAGCCTGGAGCTTGCTTCAGATTCTGTTGTCTCTCTCTCTCTCTCTCTCTCTCTCTCTCTCTGCCCCTCCCTGGCTTGCACTCTGTCTCTCCCTCTCTCTTAAAAATATACATTTAAATAAATAAATAAATAAATAAATAAATAAATAAATAAAGGTTCAAGCATCTGAAGAACCCTTATAATAAGATGAATCTCCTTTTAGACATGTTAAAAATTAAATGCGAAAACAAGCTTTCTGTCTCTGAATTGATATTTTAGGGACACTTGGGTGGCTCCGTTGGTTAAAAGTGTCTGGCTTTGGCTCAGGTCATGATCTCTTGGACTGTGAGTTTGAGCCCCACAGCCAGCTCTGTGCTGACAGCTCAGAGCCTGGATTCTGCTTCGGATTCTCTGTCTCCATTGCTTTCTGCCCTTCCCCTGCTTGCTTGCTCTCTCTCTCTCTCTCAATCTCTCTCAAAAATGAATAAACATTTCAAAAAATTGAATTGATATTTTAAATCCACCTAAAAAATAGAACTTTTCCATTTATGGTGGAAAGGAACAGACAAATAAATATGTACATATATAGTTATATTTATACACAAACATAGACACACATTTGCTGTACGTGTGCCCACCTCCCCAGCTCTCCTCTCCCACCCTAACACCCATCAATGCAGTGATAAAAGGAGTACAGTGAAAGCTGTAAAATGAGATGTCATAAAATCTTACTAATCTTGTTTAATTATAGGGTACATATTTCTAGGTTAGTGAACATTCAATTGCTAAAATATTTTAGAGAAATTAAATCAGTTGCATTCCACTCAAGTATATGTAACCACTATTGATGAAGTAATTACAAGGAGCTATCTTGCTGGTTATAGAAATTCATGTGGAAACTATTTCCAATTAAGAACAGATATTTGCACGAACAGAGTAGGATAAAAAGTACTTAAGACAGTTTGCATTATCTGCCATAAGTGAAATATGCCGCTTATGATCTTATTTGCCTCATGAATGAAATTTATTTCTTATAAATTTTAATATAATACAGGCTAAGTGAGATTTTTCTGTTTTCCATACTAGTTAAGAAATCCATAGTTTGAGGGGTACCTGGGTGGCTCAGTTGGTTACGTATCTGACTCTTGACCTCAGTTCAGGTCTTGATCTCT
Source organism: Panthera onca (assembly GCF_046562875.1). Taxonomy (NCBI): domain Eukaryota; kingdom Metazoa; phylum Chordata; class Mammalia; order Carnivora; family Felidae; genus Panthera; species Panthera onca. Next base: position 114,046,294 of record NC_138343.1, read on the forward strand.
GGATCATGGGTTCAAGCCCCATGTTGGGCTCCATATGTGGAGCCTACTTTTAAAAAATCAATAGTTTGAGATAGCATCTGTAATTAAACTTTTTTTCTAATACTGAAGCAAGGTGAAAACATTTGAGAATGAGATGCATTAAAAAAGTGAGCTTTACATAGGTAATCAATAAATAGCTGAAAATATTAAATTATAGCTATAGAGGTGTATCATATCTGTACTAAAAACATCATTGAGTAACACGTGCTAAATAGGAGATTTGGTAGTTGTTTTTCCCTCTGTGATGTAATTCCAGATCAGAGTTTCATTTTTTCCCCAATAGAACAACAAAAAAGAAAAGAAAGAATGGGCTGTGGTACAATGAGAATTAGACATCAGAATCAACTAGTGCATAAAATGATGAAAGAGATTAGAATAGTCTCAATGTTTCTTATATAATCAATCACTGCAAATGTGTCAGCAAGTATGAGGCATCCCCTCTGTCAATACAACCAAGTAGACAATCTGGGTTAGGCAGGAAGTACAGCATAGGCAAACATGGCTATCAACACTTCTTTCACTGTCTCAGAAGAACAAAATTTGGAGACAAGTTCTTGGAACAAATGGAAATTTATCCAAATGAAAATCAAATGATAAATGCCAAGAGAATATTCTTTCCTTGGAATTCTTTCAGTTCTTCAGCTTAACCAGCTGGAATGAATTTTCAAGTAGCATTTTGTTCAGCCTTTTGAAATGAAGGACTTTTCTGTTAATTGGAAAGCTATATTTCATCAAAGATGAAGACAGTGCTCTTGGCTTAGTGATTCTCTTTTTAAAAAAATAATAAGAGAGAGAGAGAGAGAGGGAGGCATTTGGTAGATATTTACCCTCAACAAATTCCAGAACATGTATTTCAAGTGTGAAAGACTGAGCTGTGAGCCTATATACATACCTAACTAAAGAAAACTGGGGAAAATTCAAATACCAGTGTTATTCTAAGCTCTGCATGAAAACTCAGTATTATACTGTGCTCCCTCCTGAGAGGAATATGTAAGGACAGAAAAAAAAATCAAATGTTATTAACTCTCAGAATCAAATATTGATACAACTGACGTTTTTGGTTTTCTAAGGTAAATGAATTGCATAAGGCAACAAATTTAAGGATTCTTTATTCTGTTACTTAACATGTGTTTTGAGGACAGGAATAGCATGATTGTCAACTCAGAAAGATTTAGAGCAAGAAAATAAAATTAACCAGGAAAAAAATATTTAAGACTCAGATTTTCAACACAACCTACACTTTAGATAGTACTTGCAACTTAATTGTTGATTAATGATATGTTAAATACACATTTAAAATTTAAATTGACACAGAATTAAGCAAACTGATTTATCACAAAGCATGTGAAAAGTTCTTCAAAGGAGTTAATTATACTGTAATACTAAAGAAATAATGTTTCCAGCCTTCTTAAGGGAATCCCTCGATAAGCAGTCTGAATGACAATTATGTATTCTGTTTTATAATAATTTTATAAGAAAGCCTATTTATGATGCTATTTATATACTTTAAGTCTGGCAATATGCGTATTATAGGAATGATCAAAGAGGTTATTTTACTGTTTTTTAAAAATATTTGAATTGCTGCAATAGATTTTTTAAAGAATGATGTGAAAGAAATATTTGACATAAAAATTCCTTAGACTCAGACATATTTTGTACCTTGACATATAAGCTGATGGTCTATAGCAGCAGGCAGCATAAGCCTCAGATGGGCAATGAGGAGAGAATTGTAAAAAAAATAAACTCATCAACTTTTTTGAAATAGTCATTAATATTTGAGAAGACTGGTCTAAACTGAAAATTTCAGAAAGGACATTTAGCAGTGCAACTAGGCAGGCTTCAGTCATTTTTTAAATAGTGGAGCCAGCCATACCATTATCTAAATTTCTAAAGAAAGCAATATACACATTAATCCCCCTATTATAAGTTTATAAACAGTATATAAAACCACCAAAATATTATATGCAGAGTGATTTTTTTTCCTTAAGAGACCAGTTAATATTCATTCCACAAACTGGCCATGAATTTTACAGTAAAAGTAGTGAACTAAATTTGACTGAATTTAATAGGTGAAATTTACCAGCACACCCTTTGACAATAAGTGAAAATCAGAATAAGTTTACATGCTTATCCAATAGATACAATTTCATAAGATCCAAGATCTAGTTCAAAACATATTATACAAACATGCTTAGATCAAGAAATTTTCAACATATGAATTAATGTGCGTGATTTAGTTTCCAAGAGTTTTATAATCTAACCGAATGTGGTGGGTAGAATCTCAAAGAGATTTTGCATTGAAAGAAAACAACAAACAAACAAAAAAGAACATTGCAAACACTAATTACAAATGAATTTTAATCAAAAGGTAGTTGATTCAAGAGAAATAAGCTTATATAAAAGAATACTAAACTTAAAGTAGTTATGTAAGTGAAATAGTTATAGAAATTGTAATGCCCTACTATGTTTTTTTTAATATTATAAAATTAAAATATAAGATACCTTTTACTTTCATGATGAGTAGGTTGTAAATATTGCAAATAGTAAAAAAAAATCTTCGGGTGCTTTCTCCTTTGCACTTTTAACTATTCTTTTAACACTGATGATTTACAACCGGAAGACATTTTAGTATGCATAGTATGCAATATCCAGTATCTTTAACAGTTTGTTTTGGACTCTAGCTAATGTCCCTCTTGAGTGCAAAGAGTCCAGGCTAAGGTTCTGGTCAGCAGAAGGAATGAGATGGAATGGAGTTACCTTGGGTGAAAGGGCCGTGGAAATTTCTGTCAGCACATAGAGCTAAAATTCAAAATTTCAGATCCTGAATCTTCAGTGAGTGATGAAATTACTTAAACAACAGAGGGAAAAACTGTCAAGGCAAACTGAAAATAATCAATTCCTAAGGAAAGTATTCGATTTCACAAAAGAAAGTTTATTGTACTAAAGCAGATCATGAAAATAAAGGTTCTAAAAAATTGTGATTTTAGATATTTATGATGTTTGCTATAAATAAAATGATTTATATTAGGACTGCATTCATGCCTTACTGGGATTTTTAAACTTAAATCATTAGAGTTTCTCTTTCTCCCTTTTGATATTGAGTGTAACAAAATATAAAAATCTCTGATAATTTTATTAGGATTTCAGAAATGTAGCAGTGGTAGTTTAGAGGTAAAATAAAGTTTCTAAATAAGATATAAATGGCATAATATGTAAATAATTTCCAAAACCCACAGTACTACATCTTACATTTTTGTGACTGGGAAGGTGATGGAAATACTGAAAAATAAGTAAACTGTAGCAGTAAGAAAGAAGGAAGAGAGGCAAGAATGTGGTGACTGGGTGGTGCTGACATAAAACATCTCTTTCAAAATGCTGTTAGGATCTGATGAGCAACTTGCTGCTCAGAATTCAAATTACAAGAGGTTAAGAAAGTATACTCTAAACCATAATTTCTATCAAACTCTCTGTTGTGTTTAGTCCACACCCTTTCCTTTTTTTTTTTACTCAGTAGCTTAAATATGAACTAAAACAAGGATGCCGTGCCACAGTGTGCTCTGTTAAGATGTGATGGGGGGCAGAAGAGCACTGTGGTTAAGAGCCTCATTGTCCTCAGTGTTAGATGGAGGTTATAGTAGAGTTTTTAGACCCAACACTCTCACTTAGAAGTGTGCCTGGTATGTGTAAGTGTCCATTAAACTTTAATTATCATTACTCTTACTATTTTTAGAAATAGACAGCCCTGTCATTTTCACCATGGTTACTGCAACAGGCTAGTAATTGGGAGTTACTGAGCAAAGAGGGTAGAAATACAAATAACCTAGCCTAAGAAAAGGTGAGGGAGTGAGGAAGGTCCCTCTGAAGGGGTGACATGTGGGCAGAGAATTAAACACAAAGTCTGAGTTAGAGCAAGGGATGTAGAAAGTGCATTCTAGTAAATGTATCAAATACATGGGGTCAGTAAACATAGTGGGTTCTGGTGAGTAAAGTGCAGGAGTGAGTAGGAACCGAAGTATGAGGCCATTAAGAAACTTAGGTTTATCCCTTTCACCTCCTAAAATTTATACTCAGTGTGTTACAGTCAGAGCAATCTTGTTTCTGAATTCCCAAAAAGAACGCAACACAAACAGATTGCATCTCGTATATTAGTCCTTTTCGAATGGTGGGAAAATGCTATTTCAGTCTTAATATGTTTTAATGATCAGAGCTATCTTTGCAAAAATGGTTCAAGGTAATTTCCCAAATTAACAGCATTTGGTAGAGTCTGTAATGCTATGCTAAATTATTTTTCTGTGAATAATTAATCAGAAGCATCTTGGAAGTTAAGTAGAAATGCAATGAAATTAATTCAGGTATTAAACTAGAGAGTAAATAATTCAGGTAGCTTTAAACTTCAGTTTGGATAATTTAAGTGCCTATTTTCAAAAAGCTATCCATTCCTTTATATTTTCACTATATTTGTTATAAACTCCTAGGTTAAAATAATAGCAAGGAAATGAGTATTCCAATTTATTTTTTAAAAAACAAAAGATAAAAGGTTTGAATGTATTTCTCAAGTTAATTCTACTTGGTAATAGTACAGCTGAGAAGGTCTGACTTTCATCCTGTTCTTTACCACTGGGTCAGGCTGTCCTGTGTTGGTATAGCTCACAATTCAAAAGCCTTTAAATATGTATCTACCTACTAGATCATAATTGCCGAAGAAGTAATACTATAGCAATTTCCCCTCCTCTTCAAAATTCCCCCAGTGATATATTAACTAAAAAGAAAAATATTTGGAATTTCCATCCTCTATGCATAAAAGTAAGGTCAATTCTAGATTTATAAATCATCAGGTTAACCCCATTTTCACATCATTTGTGCTTTTTTAAGGTATAAAACCATGCATTTCCAATTGAACTTCATTCCACACCCAATAATGAGAAAAGACCTAGAAATAATAAACTTTATATTTTAATGGGATATTTACTTAATTGGTTTTAGTTATAATAATTGATATTTAATCCTCAGTCTAGGGTGTGGGATACATTTTTAGCTTTTTGAGAAAATTTTTAACAGCTTGCCTTGGAAGTGAAGCTCCATAAAGCTCAATGGCTCCCCTTAGTGATGTCTTGCAAGAAATTCACCAAGAAGCCACCTTCATAAAGACCTCTGCACAGACATTTCTAAACATTCAGAAAATTGTGAATTAATATTCACAATTTGACTAATTCTCAACAAATAACTCCCATCTGTGATTCTGGGGAGACCAACTTTTTTATTTATAACCCTATTACATTTTAAAAGGTAATTGAGCATTTTCCAGTTTTCATTTTTCACTTGGAACTTAAATATGTAATACAAAATTTAGGAAAAATAATTCAGGCCCATTTCCTTTTCATTCTTTTTTACATGTTTATTCTTTTTAGCTCATATTTCTATTTGAACAAGTTTTTAAAAGACAGTCTGCAACTAATTTTCATTTTGTATCTACATGTCTATTCCAGATACACCTAACCAGAAAACGTGCCTTAAAAATTAGTAGCTATAGTATGTGAAAAAAACATACTTTATATATAAGAAATTAAATGAGAAACCATGAGATGTGAAATAAATTCTAAGAGTATACATTTAGGCAAATTGGATCTCCTCTTGGTCTACAGCTATGGTTCTTTTTTTTTTTTTCAAATTTTTAAAATTTGTTTTTATTTATTTTTGAGAGTGAGAGAGACAGACCATGAGCAGGGGAAGGGCAGAGAGAGAGGGAGACACAAAATATGAAGTAAGCTCCGGGCTCTGAGCTGTCAGCACAGAGCTGGACACAGGGCTCAAACTCACGAACTGCGAGATCATGACCTGGGCCGAAGTCGGACATTTAACCAACTGAGCCACCCAGGCGCCCCTACAGCTATAGTTCTTAATTATGGCTGCACATCAGAATAAACTAGGAGTGAACTTATTATTCACTATAGGTTCCTGGGCCCATCATAAGAGCTACTGAATCATAAACTCCAGGGGTGGGGCCTAGGAATATGTATTTTTCAAAGTCACCTATACTTGGAAACCTGGTCTGCAGAAGGCCCTAGGAGGTGCTTAGATAAATGACTATATTATTTCTGTATTAATAAGAAATAATTTCACTATCACAAAAACATCAATCATGTATTCAATTACATGGTAGTTGTTTGCAATGAAATACTAAATAACACGTGGCTAGAATGGTCTGCAGAGAGATTTTAGGCACTCTTAAAAGTTAAGGCTCAAAAATAAATACCTTTCACTGCCTATACTCCCTCTATGGATTCTAATTACTTTCAAAAGTGTCCCTGAAATAAAAAAAATAATGTCACATGTCAGAGTATCCCATTGGCCTTTTGTAAACTAGTCACAGAAATATCCAAACTCTGCCTTGCTCTCAGATTCTGATTCTTGCCCTTTTCCAGTTTTCAGTATCACTGATCCTCAGGACTAACTCCCAACATGGCAGTTGAGTCCAGTATATCGTTCCAGCTTCTCTGAGTAATGTCCTATATATAGACTCTGATCAAACCAAGGAAGTCTACTTTTTTCAGCTCCCCAGATTCATCATGTCCTTGCATGCCTTCATTGACAATATTGTTCACTGCCTGACATGCCCTTTTTCCCTCCGTGGCCTGGCAAATGCTCATTCATTCTTTAAGGCTCAGCTGAAACATCACCCTGTCTGGGGAGTTTTCTTTCGATCTCCGTTGGCAGAGTTCAGTGCTTTCCTTGCTGTGCTCCCAGTAGGATCTTGTTCATGCTTCTCTCTATTTTAGCATTAGCTTGTAACTATAATTATTATGCCTGTCTCCATATCTCATTAGTGTCCCCAGGTTTTAGTGCACATTTTGGCATGGAGTAGAGGCTTAATTCATGTTTGTGTAATGAGTTAATAACATTAGCTTTTATTTCACCCATGATTAATGTGTGCCCAGCACTATGCTAAGTTCATTGTAAGTATCTCATGTAATCTTTACAACATTTAGTAGGTAGTAATGATTATCCGTATGTTAAATATCAGAGAGCTAATCCTGAGAGATACCAACAAATTGTCAAAAGCCACACAACTCGTTGGTGACAGACCTAGAATTTGAACACTGTGTTTTTCTGACTTTAAAAACACCATTGTTAAACAAATGTTTGCACCATAGTGCTTCTCTGCAAAGGCTCAGAATGTGCTCGATTGCTAATAGCAATTTCTCTTGGACAGTGTCTATCTAACACTGCCCTCATACCTGGAACATCGAGGGATGATGAACATTCTTTTAATCATGAGAGCCCTCTACAACCCAATTCCATTGCCTGTGTGCATGTGTATACATGCCTAAGCAGTGAATGACAAAACACAAACATATACGTAAGATTGTGATAACTGGAATGCCTAGTTTGCAAAATTATCCAAAAAGAAAAAAAGTATAAAAACAACTATTGATCCCATCAATAAAAAGTCAGCAGAATAGAAAAGAAGTCCCCTTTAATGAAAACCTTACAAAATTTCCCCAATTGCACGTGATTTTTAATGGACTACAGCCACTCTTCTGCATTTCTATTTTATTTCTTGGACAAGAAGAAAATATATTATTTATGCAAAAGGGTAGTTAGTGTTTCCAACCACTAACACATGGCGCGTAAAAAATAATAATCCCATTCTTCTATTGTGCAATCACCCTTTGTTGGGCAACAACAATGTACAATGTGCTAGTTTCCTGTTGCTTTACTAGAGCCTCCCCTTACACTCACCGCCCAGACGAAATAGTTATTCCTTGGATAATAAAACTATAATACTGAGTTTCAAGCTACTTCCAAAAATGTGTCTGCCTGTCTTAAGAAATAATCATATCAGTTTGCTAATAAGCAGAAATACACTGTAAGTTGAGTATGTTGTCACATGTGGCTAAAAAACATACAAATCAATCTGTAACCAAGAAAGAAACAATATATTTCTTATGTATCCAGAACATTATGGTTAAGATCACAGCTGTAAGATGTTGGACCATCATCAAGAGAACAATGTCAAACACTGAACTTTTGGATAATTTCCATAAAAATTTTGTTTGGGGTCAGTAGTTTTTATGGAATTCTGGAATGATTTTCACTGACCATTTTTTTAGAGTTGAACTTGAACACCTCCAAAATGCTCCTCAAATGGAAATATTATGTAATCTAACCTTTGCAGCCATGTCCTTCTGAAAACCAAGCACATATCATGAAAACCAGCATTTCTTTCTTTCAGTTTGTACAGTTTCATGAAAATTACATTAGGCTACATATTTAGGAAGGTAAATTTACTCTTCAGTTTTCTCTGTTTTGTTACCAAGTTCCTGTCAGCACTTCAAAGGTGTTAATAATTAAAGCCAGAATGAGAAAAAAACAAAACCAAACCTGGATTCCTTCCACCAAAATTTTATCAATCCAGCAATATTCTTTTAAGTGAAAAGAACAATGGAATTGGTGAATCAGTGTAGAACTAGCTCAGCTCTAGCCATAATATTCAACTCTTAACATTTTTTTGTTCATATCCAAAACAATTTGACTGCCTTACAGTGGTCTGAATTCTCATTTTTGTTAACTGTCTTTAAAGTTTAGAATTTGGAGGTGCACTATGTCGAGCCCAATGAAGCAAGTTTTCATAAAGCAGTTGGAAGGTTTTACAAATATAATCTCAGACAAAGCTAGTTGTGGCCTAAAATCATTAATCCAAGGAGGCTGTGTTGGCTAAGGATATATATGCAGTATTAATAATATTGCTCCCTAGGATTCTGTAACCAGAGCTCAAGGAAAAGAAAGCCAAACCACTGAATTCAATATCTGCAGCCTATTTCAGGACATGAAAATATTTTGGTTCTCTCATGCAAATAAAGTCTCCAAAATACTTTTATCCAAAATGATCCTTTGTAGACAGATACTAATTGCAAATGTTACACGTCTCAGTCTGTGGGGATATACATTATCAGGATTTGTCCCACATCAAGGAGTTAGTAGGTTCTTAATTTTCATTTCCTATGATTTTGATTTAATTCAGTACTTTCTCATTGGGATATATGTAGCAATGGATGTTACTAACCCCATTCCCCGGAAATTATTTTGCACTTTAGAATATATATGTATGTATGTGTGTGTATCCATATATATAATGTTTACATGATTATAAAATATTTAGTTAATTTGCTGTCCAGAAGTAAATAAAAACACTCTATCCAATTTGGTGCAAGTCTCATGCACTTTGCTCAGATTACTCTCTTCCCCTAAAACTCTCAGCAAGTTTCCAATACCAACAGAATGAAACAGTTTTCCACCCTGGCTCCAGTCTACCTTGCAGTATGTCTTCCCACATCAAAACCTTAATATCATGTTGGTTCCACTTTTTAAAATGCTCCATACTGTGAATATGAACTAAATCTATAGTTCAGACCCAGTTCAAGGTCAGAGACCTCCACTGAATCCAGTGTATATCCAATAAATATTTGCTCATTTGATTGATAGAGACACAGTGTTCCTGCCCTTGTAGCTTATACCATAGGGTTATTGACAAGTTATAGTTGCCACCACCCCTGCATGTAATTGCAAAGGAAATTAATTTCAACATATAAACATTTGTGTTGAATTAAGGTACAGTTATCCTGGTTATTTGCGTATTTGTTATGCAAACCAGTTTTCTTTTAGTAGATGGCATGCAGTTATATCAGCAGACTGCAAATATGTAACTACTACTTGGAAAAATTTAAATACAAAATAGTGCCTTAAATGGGAGCCCGATAGCAAAATACACATTAAAATTTTCTTATATGGCAGGAATGTATTCAAAATTTTATATGAAATATTCAAAACTATAATGTATATTACCAACTGTAGAACCCTCTAAGACTGTTCAGAATTATCATATATCCATTGCTTCCTTATATTTTGTACTTCATGTTTACATTTCTTAAAATATAATACAGACTTAATCGAAAATAGTTGAGTAATTTAAATAGTAATTTGGGGTCGCCTGGCAGGCTCAGTCAGTTGAGCGTCTGACTTTGGCTCAAGTCATGATCTCGCGGTTTGTGAGTGCAGGGCCTGTGTCAGGCTCTGTGCTGACAGCTCAGAGCCTGGAGCTTGCATCGGATTCTGTGTCTCCCTCTCCCTCTGTCCCTCCTCCCCTCACACTCCATCTCTCTCTCTCTCTCTCTCTCTCTCAAAAATAAATAATAAAAGCAAAAAAAATTAAATAGTAGATATTTAGTATCTGTGAGTACAATATGCAACAGAGAAGTTTAACTCATTTTTTAAAACTTAGAATAACCAAAGAGAGCATAGTTGAGTATATTTTTTAAAGGTGTATTCTTTTATTTTAGGAAAGAAAGAAAGGGAGAGGAAAAGAAAAAAACTTAATAAAGAAGAAAGTAAGGATGCAATACCTGATAACAAAGGTCTGGAACCCAGCAGAGAAACTCCAGAACAACGAGAAAACAAAGACAAACAGCAGCAGAAGAAGCGAAAGGTCCAAGACAAACAACAGAAATCGGTATCAGTCAGCACTGTACATTAGAGGGTCCCATGAGATTGTTGTAAACTCATGATGCTGCTATCTCAACCAGATGCCCAGGACAGGTGCTGTAGCCATTAGGACCACAAATGGACAACGTGTCAGTTACTGCTCAATCTAAACAACATTCCAAATAGTTGCTATAGTCTTCATACAAGCATAGTTAACAACAAAGAGCCAAAAGTTCAAAGAAGGGATGTTTTCAAATGGTTATCTTACATGCTTCTGTGCATTCCTGAGAGACAAAAAATCTTGTACATAACTATCAATAGGCTATAAGATGTAACAGCGTAATGATGACATCTGGAGAAGCACCATCTTTTCCCTATAAAAGTAATTGTTCAAGCTATTGCTTTAAGAAGCGAAAGATAGTTCTGCAAATTCAAAGATGCAGTATCCCTTCAAAGTAATATAAGAGATCAGGGAAGAGAAACAGCCTTGTTTTGTCCAGGAGATCTAGAGAGTGCTCAGATACTAGGGCCTGGCATTTGGAATCATAGAATTTCTCAGCACAGAAACAACCGTGTTAAGATTGGTTCTATTGCCCTCACCCTGTCCTTCTGCAAGAAACATGAGAGTGTACACCAGAGTTAAGAATACCATATGGGATTGGAGAAAGGCAAAATGTGGAAGAAACCATAGCATTGGAGATGATTTCTGTGCTTTACAAGACTGTGAAGTGTTGTGATTACTGGGAACAGGTCTCCAATCTATGTCAGCACTGTGTGGTTCAGCCTCTGCTACCCCTCGGGTTATATAAGTCTGTAAACATGTACCTATAACTTCCACAAACAAAATCATACCTATTAGAAGAAAATTCTGATTTCATAGAAAACAAAAGCTAGAGCAAGGAGAATAGAACATGTTTGCAAAGTCATGTGTTTTCTGAGGGAAAAACAATGTTATTACCTGCTTAATGGTCCACCTGGAACTAAAAGGGATACTACTTTCTAACAAGGTGTATCTAGTAGGGGGGAAAGCCACCACAATAAATATATTTGTTGATAGTTTTTAAAGTTTTGTTCATTTTGTTTTATTGTTTGTTTTTATTGGAAAGCTGTTACTCTTACAAACTCGTGAATTAGGAAAGACGATTCTGTATCCTATGTAATTTGAACATACTACATTTCTCAATGTTTGTTTTTTGAATCCACCTTTATGTAAGTACATAGAGATTTACTTATAGGATATTAGGAAATATTTATTCAACTTCTCTCTTACTCAACAAAATTCTACTATAGATGCATAGGCCTCCCAAAATTATTTCACTGCTCCCCATTCATTGTTTAGAAATTAGCATCTTTCCTTGTATGTCAGTTCCTCCTGCATCTTGAACATTTGGCCTTTTCTTCTCCATATTTTCTCAGTCTGTGGATCTCTTTTGGGGATTGAAGTCACCCTAGCTGAAGGCCTCACCAGTGTTTCACAGAGGACACAGCCAGCCCAGGGCAAGAGGAGGCATCTCTGAGCAAGCAGTACAGGAGCTCATGGCCCACCTTAACCTTCTGTTGTAATGGAAGGATGCATGGTTGCTCTGCCCACTACACTGCCTAGTCCTCTAAAGATCATGCTTCCTGAAGAAATGGCAATGAATCTGGCTTCTGGCTGCCTATCTCTGGTCACCCCTTTTCCACCAACTGTACTGTTCATGTGGACTGCTTGCCTTAATTCGTTTTTCATTTCTTTTTTTGTCTTCCAAGATATAAAATTTTTGAATGATGCATTTCTGTTTCTTATTCTGGTGTTTTCTTTTCTAGTCTGCATGAGATAAGTGTTTCAACCAACTAGATCGATTCCCAATGAACAAAATCAATTTTATTTTCAACTACAACTTATATCACCAAGGAGAAATAAAAATGTTCCCACAAAACCATATTAAATGGAAGTATATTCCCATGTTCTAGAACTTTTGGATGGTTTCAGACACCATCTTTGTCCTGTGTTATCTGGTCAAGCTTAAGTTAAGGACAAATTATTTGTGTCTCTTTCTATGCTTATCACATCTCCATTCTTTCAAAAAGCAATTACTGGGAAGGTCTACGCCTGCAAATGAGGTGCTGGAAAATGGTCTAAATTAACAAGGATGTAAAAATTGTGGCAACGACTCTCAAGTCTTCCCAAGGGTTTTGACTCAAGACTTTTACCCCAAGATCCTCCAGAAAACAGCAGATAATCTAAATTCCTGATGCAGCACTTAAATAAAAATAGAATTATCACAAAGGAAAAAGAAATGAAAATTAGCATTAATATGCACATCTTGGGTGAAATATAATGAAGACAAAGATACCATTAATTTTAAATGTACCTGTAATAGGTCTTGAGGCACACAGAATCATTGTGATCTTCAAACTGACAGCCTACTTACCTTTGAGCAAAAAGTCATGATCAACTTCTGGCAAATTTCCCACACTAGTCACAGAACTCATTAGCTTCTGTCCTGATTCTGTCTCTGGGATCTGTTTAACTATTGATGGTAATGGATGGCTGGTAAATTCTTGGTTCAAAGAAAATGGAGAGAAAGTGCACAGCAACATAAATCCGTCTATATCAGATCCACACTCTTGGTGTCCAAATTCTGCTTCATAACTGAAGGGTGGTCTCTTTTCTATCATCAAAAGTTAGGTTCTGGTCCCAGGTGTTAACCATTGGCAAATCACCTAAGTGCTCTGGGTTTCTATTTCTTAAGTGCAACCTGAAAGAAGTCAGCTGGAGGTGATCACTGGCAGGGGAGCATGTGACCTCTCTGTTAGTTCAGGGTGATGCCCCTAATGAGTACTCCTCAGTGGTAGTGTTCTTTGGTTCCTCAACTCTGCTTTTTCCCAAAAGTGCACATGTATAGGCTCTTAAAGGATACAGATTGAACTATGATGTTATTGACTTAAAAGTTATTCACATTCCTGGTTATTAAAATATTGAAATGAATAGCACTGAAAAAGAAAAAAAGGAATATGTAAATACAGCTAATGCCAGGAGGTTTCAAGATTTCTCCACAAAGGGAGATCTCAAAAAAAGTAGGACATTCTCCATAGCTAAAGTTAGGTGGTCTGCGTTAACATCCCAGTTCTTTTACTTAACCGGTCATAACCTGTATGACCTTGAGCCAGTTGTATGGTTTCTCAGAGCCTCCATTCTTCATCTGAAAAGTGGAAATGGCAACACGTACCTTGCGAAGTCGTTGGGGAATTAAAAGGTTCATCACTCAGTATAAAATAACTATTCTGTATGTAAATAAATATCACTAAAAAAGTAATGAATGACTAATTTTGGGGCGCCTGGGTGGCTCAGTCGGTTAAGCCTCCGACTTCAACTCAGGTCATGATCTCATGGTCCATGGGCTCGAACCCTGCATCGGGTTCTGTGCTGACAGCTCAGAGCCTGGAGCCTGCTTCAGATTCAGTCTCCCTGTCTCTTTGCCCCTCCCCCGCTCACACTCTGTCTCCCTCCTTCAAAAAAAAAAAAAAAAAAAAAAAAATATATATATATATATATATTTAAAATGGTCATCACTCAATATAACTATTCTGAATATAAATAAACATCACTAAAAAAGTAATAACTAATTTTGGAGCCCCTGGGTGGCTCAGTCAGCTGAGCATCCGACTAGATTTTGGCTCAGGTCATGATCTCATGATCAGGGGATCAAGCTCCGCAGTGGGCTCTGTGCTGAGTGTGAAGCCTGCTTGGGATTCTCTCTCTCCCTCTCTTTCCTGCCCTTCCCCCTCCCCTCAAAATAAATAAATAAACTTTTTTTTTAAATGTTTACACGTTTACTTTTAAAAAAGTAATGACTACTTTCACAAGTCACACATATAAATCAATTTTATTTCTTGACTAATGATAAGCGATAATATCCATATAAGCGAACACATGTAATAATTTCAAGTTATATATGTGAGAACCACGGAATTACATCAGTAATAATAACTAAAAACACAAGTTTTGTCTTGAATCTTCTTAAAACTGAGAAATTACTCACTTTCAAGTATGCATATGCATTTTATCAGTTAGCATAAATAAAGACACCCCATCTTTCCCATGGATATATTCTAATAGCAGAGGAACTGACTAGACTTTTTCAAAACAGTGGCACTATTTCTATACAAATTAGGAGGGAAAAGTCCTCTTTCTTTTTTTTTTTAAACAATTTTTTTTAATGTTTATTTTTGACAGAGAGAGAGAGAGAGAGAGAGACAGAGCATGAGTGGGGGAGGGGCAGAGAGAGAAGGAGACACAGAATCCAAAGCAGGCTCCAGGCTCTGAGCTGTCACCACAGAGCCCGATGCAGGGCTCGAACTCACAAACCGTGAGATCATGACCTGGGCTGAAGTCGGACGCTCAACCAACTGAGCCATACTTTTCGGCGCCCCGAAAAGTCCTCTTTCTAAGGGTGATTTGTTGCTTCTTATAATAGAGTTCATAAAATTGTAGCTTCTTTTGTGCAGCCTTTTACCCTTTGACTAAATTATATTCTGTAATTATCCCCAAAGCAGTCTGAGTGAGCTATTGATCTCCTTTTTTCACTCATATGTGAATTTAAGAAACAAAACAGATGAACATAGGGGAAGGGAAGGAAAAATAAAATGAGATAAAAACAGAGAGGGAGGCAAATCATAAGAGACTCTTAAATACAGAGAACAAACTGAGAATTGATGAAGGGAGGTGGGTAGGGCATGGCTAAATAGGTGATGGGAATTAAGGAGGGGACTTGTGATAAGCACTGGGTATTATATGTAAGTGATGAATCACTAAATTCTACTCTTGAAACCAATACTACACAATACGTTAACTACCTTGAATTAAAAAAAAAAAATCTTAGAAGAAAAAAAATGAGGAAATTGGGGCACAGGGAAGTGTCCACAGTCACGCAAGTAGCAACCAATAAGCCTGGAGATCAGTCTTCGCTCTAGCTGATTCCAAAGCCCATGTTCCTTCCCCTACATTATGTCCCTTTAAAATCACATTTATTATTCCTTCCAAGAATGTCCATGGCACACGTTGTGGAAGTATTTTCCTGTGATCTGAATCACTACCTCATGAACAAGAATCTAAGAAGTCAAATCACAAAGGCCTTAACCAAGGATAAGACTCAACTCTGAATGTGTGTATAAATGTGTGTGTGTGCCTATATCCATGTCTGTCTGTCTTTGCGTGAGCTCCAGAGGGCCTGTGGGCTACCTGGTGGGGAAGTGAATGGGAGCAGGCAAGTATGTTCAGAGGGTAAGGAAGAATGAGAATTATGTGCCATCAGAAAAGACCATAGTTTGAACAGAAAAGGAACAGCACGTCAGCAGGTATGGCTCCTTGGGAAAGTCATGGATTACTGCAGCCCTTTATGACTGTGAACTGATGCTCTGTTTAGTTCTTTCTCTGTTTAGTTCTGTAAGCAGGGTATTTGCCAACATGACCCTCTTTTCATTGAGTTTCTGGTTAGAATTAAAATGATACAGGAAGAAACATCAACAAGTCTTTTTGCTATTGGACCTGCCCTAACAACTTCCTTTAGATAATGCCTCATTTTCTCCCAGCTACTTCAGACAATAATTATCAATATTTTAATTGCCACACCCCTTTTCTTGCCCATCTTGTCTCTCAAGCATTTCAGAGGCCCACATATTCATCATATAAACAGGTTAAAAAAAGAATGGAAAGGGAAGGGAAGAGAAAGGAAGGAGGGAAGGAAGAAAGAAGAAAGAAGACAAAAAATAGTAACCATTTTTATTTATAGTCATTAAAATATAGTTTTAAGAGAACCTCAACTAGTAAAAATATTCCATTCACTGGAAAATTGGAAACATGGTAATTTCAGAAGACAGAATTGCATGACCATAAAATAATCTGATATACCAACAGCTTGAAAAATAATCTTATGCTTCTATATCTACAGTTGTATGCAATGAAAAATATTGTTGAAAATTATTTTGAGACCATACAAGATACTGAATCATCTACTGAAGATTAAATTTTATTTTTAAAAATAGAAAATTGGCAAATATGCATTAGAAAAAATTTCAAGCTAAGTGGAATAAATAATAAATTTAATTACCAAAGATTTCTGGTTAGTTGAGGTTTAACTGATATACTAGCTTTTATACTATTAATATCAGTTACTATTTTAGTTCCCCCTATCAAATTTCCATCGCAAATGGATTTTAAGTAAGAGATAGATTCTTCAACCAATTTAATAGCTTATTAAAAATTTTATAGGAGCATCTACCTCTATAATAAAATAATACAACACATTTATAAATGTTTTGAAATTATAAACACAATAAATATATAAGCTAATATTGTTTTTAGCCTGTCACTCGCTGCAGCAACAGATTGATCGCCTTTCCTCATTCTTCACACTGTTGACCTCACTGGACACTTTATTCATAGAGGAAATTACCCATATCTTTCCCAAGAAGGAGTTAATAAAAGTACTAATACTTGAGGTGACCACATATTTAAGAATGCAGCATGCAGCCTTTCCTTCTGGCATATTTTTCTTTAACTGTTATCATTGGAACTTTGTCAAAAATGGGGCAGGAGACATCACCACCACTTCACTTCGCAAATTTTGTGGTGCTCAGACATAATAACATAAGCTACTATGAAATTTTTAATCTATACCAGGAATATTTTTGAGTCAGTTGATGGTACTGTGCATGTTCTCTCTCTCCCCAGATCATGCATGCTCTTGGTTGTTCCCAACCTCTCAAGAGGTAGGAAATTCTATACCAGCTCAGTCAAGCATTTGGCCATGACTGTCTCAGTATCTGAAAGGGAAAGGCAAGGCAAGGCAAAGCAAGGCAAGAAAGCAAAAGAAAAGAAAATGCAAATCTTCTGATTCTGAAAAGAAGGAGGGGGTGCTTACTTTCATCCTTATCTATAGATACTCTGTGATAACCATGCACTGCCTCTCGCCTAAAATGCTATGCCAAAAACAAAACAAAACAAAACAAAAACAAAAACAAAAAACAAAAAACAAAAAAACATACTTCTAGCCTTGGAACTGGGCTCTCCCTGGTGGCAATGTCAATCATCTTAGCCTCTGGCCTCTTTCCCCACTTTGCTCCTGTACTTTGCTTGTTTATGTTTTTTGGTTGACTAGTTTAGGAAGAAGAAAAAATATTACCCAATGATTTAAAAATTAATGTAGGCATATGTTGGAAAAGAAATAGTTTAGCAAGTTCCTCTACTCTTAATATAAAACTATGGAAAGAATATTATTTACACTTCTTAAAGCAGTAGTTTAATAAAAACAAAAGGAGGGGCGCCTGGGTGGCTCAGTTGGTTGAGCATCCGACTTCAGCTCAGGTCATGATCTCACAGTTCGTGAGTTCGAGCCCTGCGTCGGGCTCTGTGCTGACAGCTCAGAGCCTGGAGCCTGCTTCAGAGTCTGTGTCTCCCTCTCTCTCTGCCCCTCCCCTGCTCATGCTCTGTCTCTCTCTCTGTCTCAAAAATAAATAAAACATTAAAAAAAATTTTTTAAAAACAAAAAACAAAACAAAAGGAAACTAGGAAAATAAAAATAAAAACACTTGGTATTTAACATACAAGGAAATTTCTTCATGCGGTAACTATTTAGAAGCAGGTCCTATTTATCACTAAGTTTGCTCCTACTGATCTTTTTCCCATAGGTAAAAAAATAGTGGGGCACCTGGGTGGCTAAGTGTGTTGAGCACCCAACTTTTGATTTCAGCTCAGGTGATGATCTCAATGTCCGTGAGATCAAGCCTCTCATAGGGCTCTGCGCTGACAGCATGAAGCCTGCTTGGGATTCTCTCTCTCCCTCTCTCTCTGCCCCTCCTCTGCTCACACTCTCTCTCTCTCAAAATAAATAAATAAACCTTTTTGAAAAATGGGTGTGATTCACTTCAGGAATACACCAAATGCTATAGGAAAATAGATTTTAGTGTTATCCAAACCATCAGTGAGAATAATTTATGATTCAAAAAAAAAAAAAAAAAAAAAAGAAGCAGAATCCTTAGGAAAGGGAGTCATTTTCATGCAAATTAATTCTAGTTTTCTTGATTGACATCCTAGCCCCTTTTTAAATGTTGGAGTTTTTAGAATGGAAGGGGAAAATGATTTATTGGAATAAACCAATATTTCTACTTGTCGACTGTGGAATATTTAAAGCATAGCTTAATATACAAATGTGTTAGGGCCTAGGGAATAGAATTTGTGTACCTGTATGATCCAATCAAATTTGAGATGGGATTATTTATACAAAAGAAGAGACCATTAGAACTTGCTGTTCTAGGTCTCCAGATTTCTAAATTTATCATGAAAAATCATCCTTCCCACAATCATCAGAAAAGATTGTTTGGTCATCGACATTCCTGCAATCCTAAGCAATCTGAAATTCCAGGCTAGTATCAGTTTTCTTGTCTCTACTCTTTCCACTCTCCAAAATATCCAGTCAATTAGATAATAAATAAAGACTAAATTGGCAAAGAAGAATTAAAAATTAATAAACTTAAAGAGCAATTACTATAGGAGAGCATCATTTGTTTCAGGTTTAATATTTTGGGAATGAAATCACTTTGGGAAATGAATATAAAAACAATTAATAGAGGTACTCCCTTCCTGTCTTAGTCTGTTTAGGCTGCTACAACAAAGTATTAGAGACTGGTTAGTTTATAGATAACACTTTTGGAGGCTACAAGTCCAAGATCAAGGTGCTGGCAGATCTGGAATCTAGTGAGGACCCACCTTCTGGTTCATATATGGCACCTTCTCTCTGTGTCTTTGCATGGTACAAGAGGCTAGGGATCACTTTGGAGCCTCTTTCATAAGGGCACTGATCCCATTCATGAGGGCTCTGCCATCATGACCTAAGCACCTCCCAAAGGCCCCACCCACCTCCTAATACTATCTCATTGGGAATTAGGATTTCAACATACAAATTTTGAGGGGACACATTTAGACATAGCCCCATCCATTAATGAGGTGCCATTTAAATAAATGAAGAATGAAGCTATACATCCTTATTGTATAGCTAATTAGCAACAGTGCTTTGAGGGGCCAAAAGAGCTACCCAATTACACTTAGTGTTTTCCTATGTATGGGCTACATAAATATTTTTCTAAAATTTTCTATCAAGTCTCTGGGTAGAGGTTAAAGGCTTTGTGTTATTTTAATAATTGCTTTACCAACCCTTGTGTTCATAATAATTATTAATGTTTTCCAGTCTGTACAAATAATAAAGAAAACATATTATTGCTTCAGTAGCTACATAACTTTATTGGTTTTGATAACCAAAAAAAAAATCAGAAAATGTGAAAATACAGTCTAACTTTGCAGAGATAAAGTGATTTAATTATCTTTTTGAGGGAAAATGTCTTTCTCTATGAAGGCAATCATGACTGAACCACTGAAGTAGCCAGTAAAACTACACAAAACTCAATCATTAAGTTAAAAGTGAATTGAGAAGAATGCTTCAGAAAACCAATTAATTCTCGAACGACTTCTTAAAATGTGGGAAGAAAAATAATACTAAAGTAGGAGAAAATAATTAAGAGTGGAATCGCCTATGTATTTGAATTTGCAAAATGAAGCTTCAATCTTACTGCAAAGTGCTGCACTTACTTTCTGAAGATGCCACACCAGCCCTAATCCCAAACTGTGCTCAGTGCCTCCACAACCTTCACTGGATGCCACATTCCTGGCTTCTGTTTTGCAATGCCCCCAGCCCCCACCACAAACTCAGTGCTGGATTTCCCAATAGGAAGACTAAGCATGCTCTGAGGGACTCCGCAAAACAGAGGTAAGAAAAACAATTTTTGAGAAAAAAAAATGCTGTTTTATGTTACAAAACAATTTTTGAAAAGCAAATGCTATTCCACATGACCAAAGTGGTACGGAAGTAGTCACAATGGGAAAAATGAGAACTTTGTTGAACTTTCTCACACTGGTGTTACAGTTTAATATTGTTTTATTTTGCAACACATAGAGGAAGAGGATAACAGAATCTTTCAGCAGGGGGCCTTCACAACCTTGATGGAGCTTTACTTCACAAACACAACCACTTCGTCCCCCCCCCCCCCCCCCCGCACTCCCCCTGCCCAACAGCCGGTACTAAGCCTGGTTCAAGATACACCAGAGATTGTATCAAAACACAACTAACTGCTCTGTAACCTGGGTGCCTTGGGACAATCTCCAGTTTCACCTTTGACAGGAGCCAGATCTGTAAGCCAATGTACGGAGGCACAGTCACCCATTCTACCTTGTGTTTCTTTCATTCTCTGTCCGGGGTAATTGCTGCAGGAATGCAACTCTTCCTTACAAGTAAATCATGTAAAACCTTACACGATTAAAAGAAAAAGCAAGAAAGAAAATGAAAAGGAAAAAAGAGTCCTCATAATGAAGGGAAATGAAAGGAGTAACAGAGAACACACTAGAGAAACCCAGACACGCACACTGTTTCTAGTGCTCTGTAGCGTAACTCACACCCAGAGTAAACGGTCTTCACTTGGAGAAGCTGTCTCTCTATAAATAAACAGACCAATGTATCTTTAAAACGAAAAGGGCTTGGACTGTCATAATAGACATTGCAAAATAAATACAAAATAACATCTGGACCCAAAGCGTAGGATATAGTGGAGTGACACAGAGTGTTAATTTTTCTTAGTTCTGTTAATAAAGTATAGATTTCATTTTTTTATATTTAGGAAATGCTTCCCATGATTAACCAAACACAAACCAAAGACATCCTGATTTTAATTTAAAATCCCAAAGAATGTAATACTGTCTGTACACAATGTCTTTTCACAAGTTGGGCTAATCTTAGCGATACTTTAATTCTTTTGTTTTCTACCGTTAGATGCTAGGATAAGAAGTGTTCAATTACTAAGCCAATACATTTAAATATGAAAATAGTTGATTATTAGCTCTAATTATTATTGGCACTGGTAAACAAGAAAGCTATCATCTTTTTGCCTTGGGAAACCAAAACCTCCAATGTAATATACTAGGAAAATGAAACACTTCTATTATAAGAGAATATTACAGTAATTATTACATTTAAGTGTTATTCATTGCAACGACAAGCAAAAAGACCATGTTTTATGTGCTTCTCATAAACATCCAGCTTGGTATAGTGATCCCACTCAATTGTTTAGAGAGACCCTACAGCAACTGGTCGGGCTCTCTTCCTGTGCAAAATAATTACATGGAATGCTTGAGTTTCTGCTAATACACTTAAGGATTGTTAGATAGGTACTTGCCCAGGACTCACTTTGCTTATTTTCTGTAACGTTCTGATAGTATTTTTGTAGGTGACACAATAAGCATTGTATGTCCAATGCCAAAGAAACAGAAGCACTAGAAACTTATGTAACTTATTAGTAAATTGTAATACCTCCTAAAAAATGTTTATGCCTAATTTATGTAAATAATAATAATCAGCTAAATTATTCCAAACTCATATACTGTTATTTCTTGTTCCCAGTTCATAAATCATGATTTTTTTTTTTTTTTAATTTCAGAGACAGCAAGAGAGAGAGAGAGCATCCAAGCAGGAGAGAGGGGCGGAGGGATAGAGAGACAATTCCAAGCAGACTCCACCCCCAGCAAGGAGCCAGACACAGAGCTCAATCCCATGACCTTGGGATCATGACCTATATGGAAATCAAGAGTTGGATGTTCAATTGACTGAGCCACCCAGGAGCCCCAATAAATCGTGATTTTTTTTTAATGCAATAAACCTGTTAATAACTAGTGGGATAATAATTCTCATTTAGTCAAATAAGTATGTAAAAATATGTAATCTTGTATAAGTGGTTTTAAAAAGTGTACTTATTTCTCTGGACACCTCTTGGCTCAGTTGGTTAAGCAGCCCACTCTTCTTTCTTTTTTTTTTTTTTTTAATTTTTTTTTTTAACATTTATTTATTTTTGAGACAGAGAGAGACAGAGCATGAATGGGGGAGGGTCAGAGAGAGAGGAAGACACAGAATCCGAAACAGGCTCCAGGCTCTGAGCTGTCAGCACAGAGCCCCACGCAGGGCTCGAACTCACAGACCGTGAGATCGTGACCTGAGCCAAAGTCCGCCGCTTCACCGGCTGAGCCACCCAGGAGTCCCTTAAACAACCCACTCTTGATTTTGGCTCAGGTCACCATCTCATGGTTGGTGAGCTCCAGCCCCTCCTTGGGCTCTGAGCTGTCCTGGGCCTGCAGAGTCGCTTGGGATTCTGTCTCCCTCTCTCTCTCTCTGCCCTTCCCTGCTCACATTCTCTCTCTCTCTCTCTCTCCCTCAAAAATAAATAAACGTTTAAAAAATGTTATTTCTCTTTCCATAAGCAGCAGTGTTTAGCAGAGGAAAACTGATGAGACATGGTCTGAGATACCCTAGCATCTACTAACTGTCTGCTCCCCAAGATACATGTTTATTGTATTTCTTACATATGACCTACAATACACCAGCAAAATGCGGGACTCGGTTTCCCTTTTAAAATTATCTTTTGAAAATAACAGTCATATTATTACATATATTTTTCTTTTTTTCTTATTTTTCTGATTAACCCAAACACCAGTTGTTAAAAGATGTTCTAAATTCTAGTCTGTCTTTTATCAGGAGGTAGGTCAGATTTACCCAGGCTACAAGTTGTAACAAGTTGAATAAATGGAGTCACTGGAGAACCCTAGGAAATAGGTCTGGGGAGCCCACGCTTTGGAGATAGGAAGACTTGCATTTAAATCCTCCCACCACAGGTGGGCGGTGAGGCCAGTCAGGGCTGGCTCTCTGCTGGGGCCCCTGTGCATACGTCTGGTGGGTCCCATGGCCAGCTGGCAGCCCCGGGCCTCTGGGCCGAGGAAGCGGCCCTCGGTGGCGTCTGGGTGGCGTCTGGGGCCGCAGAAAGAGCTCCTCTGCCAGCGCTTGAGAGCAAGACTGCAGAACGTCTGGGGCTACGCGGAGCTGCTGGGGGTGAGTAGGATCCCTGGGGCTTGGCGCCTGAAGCCCCTTCCTCGCTGTGCCCCCAGGGGGCCGCCCTGCTGCGGGATACCTCCCTGGCTCGTCACAGTGACCCCACAAGAAGGGATGTCTTTCTGTAAAATGAGGGAACTAGACTGGTCCACCACTCCGGTGGTCCCGATGATAATGTGATGACGGGAAGCGTGTGGCTCGCTTGGTGCGCTGTATACACAGTGAGCTCTGCAACTCCCCCTCCCCCCCCCCCCCCCCCCCCACTCTCCGCAACCCACCAGGTGCTCCTACTTTCCAGCCGAGACTGTTGAGGCTAAAAATTGTGGCTGGAGAGGCTAGCCCAGGGCTACACGCAGCTCAGAAGCCAGGATATGAACCCTGAACTGACCCATGTCCCTGGCCCGGCTTTCTGGGCTTGCGCGCCTGTTGGGATCTAGTAGGGGTCCTTCCCATCTTCAAAACTGGGAAGAACAACCCAGTTCTAGAGTCCTCCAGAGAGAGGTGGGGGCATTCGTTGTTCCTTCCCACCTCACTGTACTCTCCCTCGAGAAGAAGTCCGCCCCTGTCCCATGGTTCCAATATGCATCAAGCAGCCAGGGGTAGAGTGGGAGGGGCCTTTAAAAAGAAAAACTTTATTTCAGAAAATCCAAACATATAGAAGTAAAGACAAAAGTACCACCAGACTCTCAAAAAAAAAAAAAAAAAAAAAAAAACAATACAATACAGTAAAATAAAATAAAATAAAAATAAATGCTTCCACCATAGACTAACCTTATTAAGTTCTTTGAGTCTTGGTATCCTCTTATATAAAATGAACTTATGATTACAGACTACAAACCTGAACTAATTTCTCAAGTATGAGTAGTTCTTTGCCAGTGAAACAAGATAGGAGAGGATTCATGGCACCACAGGCCATGAGTCTGGCATGAAAGAGCATACACTGTTTGGGGAACTCTAAGTGGCATGTGTGTTCTCTGACAAGAAACTAGGGAGGTGCATGAGTAGAGCACAGATGACAAACAGCCTTCTGTGCCATGCACAAGACTTTGGACTTTATCTTGAAAACAGTGATGAGTCTGGTAAGGAGTTTAAGAAGAGCAGTGGGATGATTCTTTTTGCCTCACAAGATGCCTTTGGTGGCAATGACTGGATGGAATTTTTTAACGAGTAAAGAAAAGAAGATTCCGATGAGCAGCAGTTTTAAGTGTATGGGTATAAAATTGTATTATTTAACTTCCAAATAGCTAGAGCATGAATTAACTCAGAAAGAGGTGAAGGAGAGGAGGGGTTAGATACCAGGGATCATTTGGAAGTAGTAGCCACAAAACCGGTAGGAGGAAGCAGGTGAGTGAAGCACTTGTTTTTCTTGGTGGACCTGAGGGGGCAAGGTCACTCACTACCCAGGGAATCTGCCACAGGCAAGAGTAGAATTGCTTGTTTGCTTTGTTCTTTTTAAGATGTGTGAAACATTCACTGGAGATGGACTCAAGGGAATCTGAAATATAAGTCTGTTCTTGATTAAAATATATGAAATGTGGAGATATCGATTGAAGGATAATAATCATCTAATAAATAAATCTGAGGGCATGGGTGAGTGGACCTGAGGAGAATACAGTTAAAGAGAAGAGACTGAACAACTAGCAATATTTAACCAGAGAGCAGAGGCCAAGGAGGTGGTGGAGGAAACTGAGACAGCCAGACTGAGAGGTAAATAATGAACAGAGAAAATGGTAACACACAGACACTGGGGTTGAGAATCAAAAGAAGGTATGAGTATACCGAACGCCATAACAAAATCAATTGATCTGAAGACCCCTGTGTTCCTGGGATCTGGAACATCTTTCCAGGTACTCATCTGGTCATCTGCTCATCTTTCAGAAGTTGTTTCCAAAAAGCTGTGAGGATTCAGAACTCAGTGTATTGAGAACAGAATGGGAGGTAGGAAATGGCAGATGTGAAATGTGGGCCATGCAACAGAGGAACCATTTTGGTGGTGCAGTAAGAGGAGCTCTCAGAGCAGGGCCTGGAGCCAAGGTGTGATTTACTTGGGTCCGCGTTAGGAAGACAGAAATTAGACTGGAGCATGTTAAGCCATTACAGCAAAAGAGAAAAAAGAATTTCCTAGTTGACAGACAAGGAGTAGAATTACACAAACCTGTAATAAACTAAAACTGCAACTAAAAATATTGTATTAAGTACGGTGGACAATTACCAACTTAAACAGAATTGCCATTCTAATCTGTTTCTCCAGTTTTCTCTCAAATGCCCATATCATTTCATAATTCTCAAAGATGATTTTTTTTAACTTCTCCTTTATTTCACTGTCTCCTTTTTTATAAAAACACATTTGGCAATGTTAATTCGCCTTAAATGGTCTTTCTATCTGAAACCAATCTATATGTTTACTGCCCTCCTTAATACCTAGGTCAAGTTTCTCAACTTTTAGGCAACATTGCCTACTCAACTTTTGTCCAAAATTTACATGAATTTCTACTTTTTTATGTGACTTTATAAATGAATTACAGATACAATAAAAAATGGATGTAATAGTCCTTTTAAAAATGTGAAATACAAAGTACAGTAATAAAATATATAAAATACATATTTAATATAAAGTATAGAAACATAAAGTGTAACAATATTACTCATATCATTTTAAGGATTCCTTATTGCCTTCTCAGTCATGTCGTAAGCCGGTGTTTGAATCATGAATAACATGAAATCAGTAACAAGAAGAAAAACTGTTTATGGCAATTTATGACTATCTACTAGAAAAAAAATTAAGAAAAATTAAGATCTATGAAGCATTATTTTATATTAAGCATACATTTTTTTCCATACTTGCTTTTCTTTATTTCAAATACATGCAGTGGCAGCCCACTGGTTACAGTCCTATTTAATGAAATCTGTTCTATTTTGTTATAGTTTATAACCCCATCTTTCACATATTGGCACACTTTCAGCTATGCTATTAAAAATTAGATGTTTTATTAATGTGTTTAGTTGCTGATAGGAAGCATCTTGTGCTCAGTGTATTCAGCAAAAATAGAGCTAAATTGTCTCCATTAACTTATTTGATGTCTAAAATCAAAAACCTTATATAATGCTTATAGTATAGATCCAATGATAAATATAGAATTTTAGTCTTCCGCTCAATTGAAATGTAGGTAACCGGTAAAAATCTCCTATCTTCAAAGTTCCCCTGAATAAATAAAGAAAAGAGAAACACTTGTTTTCAAGTCAGATCCCAAATCATAAAATCAAGTATCAAGGATCAGAAAAGCAAGCAATTTTCTCATATCTCTTGTACATTAAAAAAAATTATCACCTTTATCACCTTCTCAAAAATGCTCATTTTTCTTAAATTCCCTTATTTTTAAAACATATTTTCTTTTGCCTAAATCACAGGGCCTATCCTGGGGAACAAAGGTAGATTCTGAAGACTACACTAAAGCTGTATGTTTATACCTGACAAAATTCTAAAACTAGTATTAAGCTATCGATGTGGTAGCAAGGCCAGACTTTACTGTCAAAAGGGACCGTACAGGCCACCTGGAATCTCCACACGTCTCAGACATCAGGAGCTGCCTCAAAATTTGCACTTTCCTGTCATGTCCATTTTTTTGTTTGGTTGGTTGGTTTGGGAGGGTTTTTTTTTTTCTTTTTTTGGTAAGAGTTTTTAAAGTAATAAATTAGGGAAATATCATAGACCATATCTTGAATTTAACAAGGGATTTGACAGAGTTTCTCTGGATATTTTTGTGAATAAGATTTACAGAAGCAGCTACAATTAGATGGCTGAGCCACTCGGTGTAAGGAACAGTGATAAAATTATCTATGTCAGCCTGCAGATTCTATAATGGCACACCAAAGTCTTTGCCCTTCATCCTTTACTGTTAGTTCATCTCAGTAGCTTAGATGGAGCTAAAGAAAGCATGCTTATCTAAATTTGAAAAAAATAAGACAGTGCTGAGAGAAATAACTGATAGGTTGGATAAGATTAAAATTATAAAACTAGAATGTAGATGGGGACCAAAATGATACAATCAATAAGAAAAGAAAGCCTCGATCCACATGAAAGTACTAGGAACTACACAGGAACAAGAGAGTTAATGGCTATTGGCATAAGGAAAAAAAAAAATCAACTCTTCAAGGTTTTACTTGATCACAAGCTTAATGGGAGCGATGCATCTGATATGGTGCCTAAAGGATCTAGTGAAGGAGCAGTGCTGTGGACAACTTACCATCCCTCAGGGCTGCTGCCATTTTCACCTTAGGGTCAAGTCGTGGGAACTAGCTCATCTGAGTGTCTGCACATTTCTTCAGAGGCCCATAATAAAATCCCGTTAACAATTTGGAATATTGAATACAATCTTGAATACAATTTGTTTGTATTCTCATGCCACTACCTGCTCAAGTTCAACCCTGAGCTTTTTTAGGAAATGTGAGGCCACGGAATCCCAGCACATGAGGATTAAACACCAGCTACCCTCTCCAGCCCACCCCTGTCTTGAGAGAATCATTCAAACGGACATGGAGGGCTCAGTTTACAAAGAGTTTGGTCATATGTTGGATTCTAGGTATGGGGTTAGGAGAGATGAAAGTGAGGAGTGGAGGAAATTCAATTCAGACATGAAGCAACACAGATGAAAGAGGGAAAGGATCAAATGTTGGTGGGTGACCAAGGATGAGAGGGATGTTCATGGAGGAAGAGGAAGCAGAGAATGAAACTTCCTTCTGCTGTTTTTAAAGCTTAACTTCTCCTTGAAACTCAGGACATCAAGCATAATCATGCTTTACACTTACACTCAACTGCCATTTTCTGACTCCCTACTCGCTGGCTGCACATTTATCAAAGCCTTGAGCAGACCAATCAGCAGCTCAGCTTTTCACCCCTGTTTCTACTGCATCTTGGATGACTGTCTGTTCTGTGTAGCTAGTATGTTCAATGCCTCAACCTCATTGTCTATATACCTCTATTCGGACACCCTGGACCATACCACATTCGGAATTCTTCCAGTTTTGGATTTATAATTTCTGGATTGCCACTCTCCACAATCTCCCAAATTTTCTGCTTCCTCAATGTGCTGGTCCACAGATAATATTCTTCAGTCTCATTAAGGACTTGTTCCTTTAATTTATCTTAATTTTTCATCCTCCTTCTGATTTCATTCAGCTATTCAGCTCAGCTTCATTTTTCTCATCATAGTTAATGTGAGGATTAAGAAATAAATTATGTAAAACACACAGCATTGCTCCTTGCTAAGAGTAGGCATTAAATGATCATTATCAATGCTGGTCCACTAACGCTCATGATTTATTACTTAATAAACTCCCTTGCCATTACTGTCAATGTCCTTGCTCTTAACCCTTCTTCTGCATCTAATTAGTAAAACTCTGGCCTTGGATCAACCAGTCACTCCTCTTCCAGTTTCATATCTGGCTGCCAAGCTACTGAAAACAAATGTCACAACCATGAGGACTGATGCCTCTACAAATCCATGGTCTGTCCCACCAGTTGAGCTATTAACATTACACAGTAAAGCTTCTGGTCTGCTTCTCTTATTCCCCACAATAACATCTTCAAACATTCACTCTGATTTTCTCCATCACACTCATAAAAATGAATTCTACTTTAGTAAGAAAATAGTGACCACCATGCAAGAACATTCCCTACCTACTGTCTCTCCCTATAATACAAATGTAAATACCGTTAGAGCTAGACTTACCCCCTTCTCTTTCTGTGTTAGCTAAGTGGGTGTCCTGCATTTTGAATGTCAATCCTTCCATCTGTTCTTTGAAGGACATCTTTCCATTTCTTTGGAACCTTATTAAATCAGTATATTTCCTTTCTTCTGTATCTCTAATGTCTCTTTTTCTTTCAGTATGTCCCATCTTGTCTCTGTACCTCCTAGTGATCCCTTTATTTTTCCTTTTCTTCTTAGAGCCAAGTTGCTCCAAAGACCAATATGTTCTTACCTCCATTTCCCCATTTCCTAAGACTGTTTCCACCACTGTTTCTGTGCTACTTTATCTCCATTAAATCCAGTCTTACAAACATCTTTCTAGTTGCTAAAAGCAGCAGACATGGCTCAGCTCTTACCTTTCACTACCTCTCTACTATTCATATTATTTATCATCTTCTTGAAATCATTTCCTTGCATGATTGTTATGACATCAACTACTCTTGATTTTCCTCCTTTATCTCCCATATAGAAAATCTCATTCATTTACAGGATTTTAACTACCATTGATTGTTAATACTTCCACATCTAAATCTCCAACCCTGGTCCAGTCCAGATCCATGTAGCCAATGGATAGTTCAAGAAAAACAAACAAAGCTTCTTGATTTGGATGCCATATAACATTTCAAACCTATTACATCCCAAATTGAACTCCCCATCTTCCTCCTACCTTGAAATTTGCTTATCTTCTTTTTTCCTATCTTGGGAAACTACCACATCCCAAACATTTTGTCAAGTCATAGATTGCATCCAACCTTCACATTTATCTAGTTATTGAATTGTCAATTTTTCCCATAATATTCCTTAAATCCATAATTTTGTTATTATTATCCTATGATGACGGTTATACACTGGCATTCTCCGTGTAGTTTTCTACAAGACATTCCTCATTGTGTCTGCCCAAAGTTACTGGAGTCATACTCATCAACCACACTGCTGCCAGGTGTCCTCCCGATTGAAATATTCCCCCAAAGCTCTCCATTGCTTTTAAAAACTTACTAACAACTTCCACTTATTAAAAACTCACTATGTAAGTAAATACTTATGGGCTTCTTTGCTCCGAAGCCCCTGGACAGTCTCATAATGTGAGGGACTTCCCCTCTCATGCAGCCCTGTGCAAGCAATGCCCAATAAAGCTTTCTGTGTGTTACTGCTCTTCATGGGCTTATTTTTTCTTGATGAACCCCAAGTCCCTTGAACCCTAGCAATAACCATGCTATACTCATTTGAGGATGAAATCCAAACTTTATAGCAGACCCTGTTAGAGAATTCATCGTCTGGTCTCTGTTTCTCCAGCCTCATTTCTTGCAAACACTTTTCTTTGTACCTGCAACATTCCAACAGTAACCTATTAATTGCATTTCCTTAAATGGCCATATTCTGTCTCATCTTTGTGCTGTGATAACTTCTTTGTTGGGATAATAAAATAATGCCCAAATATCAGTAGAAAAATTTAACTTAACCAAGGTTAATAAAAGGTCTGATAACTGTGTCTGCAGTATTCCTCAGAGGAGGCTCAAGTCAATAATTTATTTTTTGAACAGTAATCAGTGCATTCTTCCTCTGTGCCTGGCATTCTTCTGGGTACTCGGAGTACATCAGTGAATAAAATAAACATATGCCAAAAAAAAAAAAAAAATCCCTGCACTGTGAAGCTTCATTCTGGAGGGAGATAGAGTGGCAGTTGGCAAATTTAAATATAGTGGATTTTAGATTTTATAGTGGATTAAAGAAGATTTGGGGGAGGTGACATTTGAGTTTTAAGATTTTACTCTGAGATAAATGGGGAGCCACTGGAAGTTTTGAGCAAAGAAGTAGCATAATCTGACTAATATTTCAACAGAATCACCCTGGCTTCTAGGCTAAGAATAGATATTAGAGGGAAAGGAACAAAGGAAGCAGCTGAGAAAAGATGGTGTCTTAGAATAGGGTGGTGGCAGCCATGCTGGTATAGAAGGTCAGATCCTGGAATTATTTTGAAAACAGAGCTCCTAGATTTGCTCATACATTACAAGTGGGGTGTGGAGGAAATGAAGGAGTTAAGCATGACTCCAGTATTTTTTGATGAGAGCAACTAGAAGGATTGAATGGCTATTGACTGATGGGGAATACCATGGGTAAGGCCTTAGCATTTATTCTCTCTCCAAGCATAACTTTTCTCCTCAATGAACTACAGGCATTATTGTATTATCAACACTTTCAAAAACCATCTTGATCCCTGGAGAAAAAAATGATTTGAACCAAACAATCTCATCTCAAATTGTACAATAAAATAATGACAAGTTGGATGGATCAGTGTGTTCTCGATACTCTGATAGTCCATATGGTCTAAAGCATAGTACAAATCAAATTGCATCCATAATAAATGAGTCACAAACAGGAACTGTTTAAGGCTTGCAAAAATACAGTATAAATACAAGTGGATTTTAAGATTTATTGTGAAAAAAAGCTGTTTTTCTTTACTTTGTTTTATAACCCTTCTCTCTTCTATTACCTTCTAATTTGTCATTCTTTTCTCCTTTCAAAAATTGTATTTTGTCCTGGTTTCTCATTGGTCCACTAAATTTTGAAGGCATTGGTTTTATCCTGAAGTCAAAATGTGATTTCTGGAACATATGTGGATTAAAGTTCATCCAAATCCATCATGTTTTATTTTAATCAGTTTCCTATTAGCAAAGCAAAAAGTGCCAAACCTACTACAAAGTATAATTGGTAACAGAAGGGTGCTGGTGACTCTCATTCAGAGTTGGTGGAATGGGTACTTGACTCATGACTTGCCCAGGGAAAATATTCACACTGCTTCAAAAATTGAAAAATCCTAGGATGAGAAAATGAAATGTTTATGTCAGCCTGAAAAAAAAAAAAAAAACAATGGTTATTGTAAAGCCAGAATACTTAGGACCTCTATATTATATCTAAAAACTGATGTTAGGCAAGTCATTTAACCTGAGTCATAGTTTCCTGAGGTGCAAGGCATCTTTCCGTAGTTTTTGTCTTTCTTTTCTTCTTGCTTCTCTTCGTCTTTTTCCTTTCATATCTTTCTTTCATTCCCTCTCCCCATCTCACCTTCACTCTCTTTCTTCCTTCCTCCTTTCCTCTCTTCCTTCCTTTTCTGCTTCCTTTCTGCCTATTACATCTCATGCCATACGGGATTGAGAGAAATTTCAATAAAAAACATATCCAATGAAATAATGGGAAAATGAGAATAGGAATAGAAAGCCAAGAGTACAAATAAATACAAATCTGTCACCATAAATAGCACCGAAAGAGCTGTAATAGTTGATCTGTAAGCAATTAAATGTTGAAAAGATTTAGCTTAGGTTACTATACCTTGATTGGAATGAAGATATTCAATCACTACTGTCAGCTGGCTAGGAGCAATCACACCCCCTTGTGGAGGGGTTTGAAGTTCTCAGTTCCCAGTCAGCTCTAGCATTTGCACACACGAGATAGGTTATTCCTGCTATTAGGGCCTTTCTAAAATTCTCCCTATTCTATGCACTTCCTAGGTAGATAAACACTGACAGTGTGCTTAACCTCTCTGAAATAAGTTTCATTATCTCTAGACACTGAAATAAACATAAATCTGTATATTGCTATAAAAACAAAATATATATGAAAGTCTTTGTATTCATTTTCTATTGCTGTATGACAATATTGCCACAACCTTAGAGGCTTAAAACAACACAAATTTATTATCTCAAGTTCTCCATGGGCCAGGAGTCTGGGCATGGCTTAGCTGGATCCTCATCTCAGAGTCTCATGAACTTGCATTCAAGGTACTGGCCATGATGCTGTTATCATTTGGAGCTCAGAGTTCTCTTCCAAGCCTATTCAGATTGTCAGAAGTCTGCTCCTTGCAAGTATAAGACTGAGGTACCCATTTATTTTTATTTTCTTCCCATTGGTTGGTGCCAGAGGCCACCTGCAGTTCTTTGCCATATGGTTCCCATAGTCAGGCCACAACGCAGATGTTTGCTTTCTTCCAGGCCAGGTGAAGTGAATCTGTTGATGTTTTATTTGTTTGTTTGTTTGTTTGTTTGTTTGTTTGTATGTTTTTAATGAACTCTTTTAAGAGTTCATTCAGGAGCTCCTGGGTGGCTCAGTTGGTTAAGCATCTGACTCTCCATTTCAGCTCAGGCCATGATCTCGCTGTTCATGGGATTGAGCCAGTGTTGGGCTCTGCTTGGGATTCTGTCTCTTCTCTGTCCATCCCCCACTCACACTCTCTCTTTCTCAAAATAAGTAAATAAACTCAAAAAGAAAAGAGTTTATTCAGTTAGGTCAAGCTCACTAAGAATAATTTCCATTTTGATATTTATCAGTCAACTGGTTAGTGACCTAAATCATAAGAGTGAAATCCCATCATACTCACACTTACACCCACTCATTGGGTGCAGGTTATACTAGGTCATGGGTCACTGGGTGTCTCTTAGAATTCTGTCTGTTGAATGTAGCATACCATGACACCCACTCTGTGCAAATAGGACATTTAAAACAAGATTTTATCAAAAGTGCTGCCTGGTTTAATCTTTTTGACACACCAGAATCTTGACTCTATTGAATAATCGGTTCAGTCTACGTACCATTTCAGCAACGTGTTACCTCCAGAATTTCTCAAATTCAAACATTTTTGTGTCCTTCATCTATCTCTATGATACACTTAAATATTTGTTAACTATCTGCTGTATGCTGCATACAGTGCTGGGCAGTGGTGACAATAAAATAGGCGTGGCTTTAGGCTTCACAGAGCTTATCACTAGTACTGGAATAATAAAACAAATAAACACCCCACCCCCCCAAAATAAGAGGGATACAATCTTTTCTAAATATGGTTAGAGCTTTCAGTCAATGAAGGGCGTTTAGCAGAGTAGTGGCATTATTCAGATAGTAATTTTAGAAGATGGCACTGAACATTATTAAGAAATTAATGTTTGTTGAGAATGACTGGACCCATTTATGAAATTGAGTATTTGGTACTCTTTACCACACATAAACATATGACTATGTTGGCTTTAGCAAGAACTCAAGCATCTTTCATCAGCCTACCTTAAATTCTACTTACAATGAAGAAGAACAACTCTAGTTTAATTTTGTTCGAGGCTTGAAGCACTGTATTGGGCCACAGTTGTAGCAGGTGCCATTAAGATATATCTGTGGCAGTCTAGTCACTAAGACCCCTCTTTTTAGGGATGCTTCTTGCCAGTAGATGTGATCTCAACTGGAATTTTATCCAACTGGAATGACTCATCACTTAGAATTAGTTTGGCTGTATATAAAAATAATAATAATAATGACTCAAACAAGATTGTTTATTTCTATGTCATGTTTAAAAAAAAATCCTGAAGATATGTGTTCTGTGGCTGGTCCTGGGCTCCATGATGCCATAAACTCAGGTTCCATGGACCTCAGCTCATTCCTTCTACCTCATGGTCCAAGGGAACTGGTCAAGTTCCAGCTGGACTCCATAACAGCCAGTTGAAAAGAAGAAGACCTGAAAAAGAAAGGAGGCAAAGAGCGTTAGCCAGCTGCCCATTAAGAAAAGTTTCCAGAATCTGTAAAAACAAAAACAAACAAACAAACAAACAAACAAAAACCTTCTGCTTACTTCTCATTCACCTCAATTGCATGCCATATCTAGCTGCAAGGAAAATTAGAAAATGAAGACTTTTTTCCAGGCAGCTTATTTCCAACTAAAATCCAGAGTTTCCATTACAAGGAAGAAAAGGAAAATGGAAACTGGAGTAGGCAACCAGCAGTCTCTGCCATGTGGTATAAGGCAGGAAATGAATTTGAGTGGAGTAGGCAAAGTCCACAACTCTAGGCCAATTTTGTTCTAGGCCACTCAGGCTAACCCAGTCTAGACAAAAGGAGACCTTTATGTGGCTGGCCTCATCAACTAGAGTTCCCAGTATAGAATTTGAAGTTGGAGTCCCAGTTAGAAGTAGTATAGCAGTTTTTTATGATAAAAAAAAAAAAATAGAACAAATGAAAGTTTTGATGCAATAGTCTGGACCCTATCAGATATATGTGACAGAAGCCCACATTGATCTAGCTTAAGCAAAAGGGGATGAAAAGATATTCATCTAATGCTCAGAACTTAGAAAAATACCGAACAACCAAGACTTTGGGAAGACAGGTGTTGAACTATCCTCAAGGATAAACCAGACACTGAAAGTGTCTTCTATTTATAGTAATATTCTCAAGACACTCACCTCTATTTTGAGGGGGTGGAGAGGTCAGCTTTATCTTCTTGGATTTCTCATTATGGTAAACATGTGACATGCCTGCCAGCTGCTCAAACATGCTTAACAGTTCCTGACCAGAGAAGAGATAGAAGGAGTTTCGATTCCTGGAAAGGGACTCTGATTGGCCCAGTTTGAGGAATATTTCCATCCTTGGACCAATCACTGTCAGTCCCCAAGTGAGCCAAGTGTATGAAAACAGGAAGGCAGAGGAGCTGTGCATGAGGAAGGAGGAAAGCTACTGAGCAAATAAACTCAACAGTGGTCTGCTAGACTTGGAGCTGACATAGGAGAGCTTTGGAAGTGCCGAACATCAGTTCTAGTAGCAGAATCAGAGACAAAAAGAGAATAGGTGTTTCTGTATACATTTCAGAATTTTAATATTTCTTCAGGAATAATTTGAGAGTAAGATCCATTTAAGAAATTTTCATTTCTCTGTGGAAACAAAGGATGTTCTTGATTAAGAGAAGAGATGCAATTTGTTTAGTTTTATGGAAAGAAAACAATTTTCAGACACATTATATTTCTGGCCCCATATAACTGAGCTGGGCTTTTATCTGATGGATGTTGCGTAACCCTGGCTAGTTCTTCCACCCAGCTGCATAAGAAGAGCAAGGGAGCTCCCTTGAGTTCCTCTCCCAGCCAACCCAAAAAACACAGGAAGGGAATCCAACCAGTTCTGCACTATGCCTTGGGCCGAAGACACTTTCTTGGTTTTCTCTGCGTTCTTGCACTGTTTGTTGCTAGATGGTGTGCTTCCCTTGACTCAAAGAGTGCTGACATCCAGACTTCAGATTTAAAATTTGAAGTAGAAGCAAAGAAAGCAAGTAGGTCTTCCACTGGAGTTTGATCCTAGGCTACTTAGGCCCAGTTAGCCAAGTCAAAAGAACCAGCATATGGTTGAGGCTAGTCTAGCCACTGGAGCTCTCCAAGGGAGAGCCAAACCCCGCATAGCAATAAAGTGCTCTTTGGTTTTGTTTTCTCTGCATGGTATTTGTTTTTGTTTTATTTGTGGGTATAGGTACCTGTTAAGAATACAATTAAGGTGCTTGTGATTCTGTGTCCTAGCTAGCCATATCTCTTTCCATAAAAATCTTTTGCAGTTCACATATACATATATACACGCACTCACTTTCCTATACTTTATCACAACTGACTACATGCATATATATGTGGGATACTGATATCCTAGTATAGTGGAGTTCTAAAATTGACTTTTAATTCCTTTTTTCCTAAGGAGCTTATGAGACCCCTTTAGCCAGTGTAAATGAGGAAAAATAGTATCTGTATTGCCTCAATCTAAAATCTTCTTATATTCTCTTCTATGACTGTGATAGATTTTAGCAGGCCACCTGCGTTGGGATTTATGTCTTACTTAAAAGCCCTCATTACTATTTTCAGAGTAGTCTTTTTCTTTTATATCTACATGTTCGAATTTCACTATTAGTTGATTTCTATAGAGAATTGACTTCTCTGATTTGTTCCACAAAATAGTTTCAGCCTGCTTTACTTCTTAACCTTGAAATGATCTCTCCCCCGCCCCATCTCTTTCTTAGATGGATGGTGGATGGATAGGAAAGAAGAGAGGGAGGGGAGGAGGGAAAAGAAAAAGAGAAAGGAAGAAAGAAGAGAGGGAAAGAGAAAGGAGAGAAAGGGAGGAAAGAGAAAGGAGGGAAGGGGAGGGGATGGGAGGAGAGGGGAGGAGAGAAGAGAAGAGGAAAGTTAGTTTTCAGAGAGCATTGGTATTCCACAAACATTGGCAACGAGTGTTATCTCCAGTGTTATCTCTAGTTGATAACAACTTTCGTATTGGCTAAAACATGAATATCATGCATGATATGGATTGAGAAAGTATCTATTTACAGTTTCACCCATAATGCCATAGAGTTTAAAAACATAGTTAAAATTCAGTTTCCTCCTCTTTTGATAGAGGATAACCACAAAGGCAATAGGTACACAGGTGTCGCAGAGAGGGGGCAAAAAGAGGCTCAGAAAAGAGAGACTGAGGCTGCCAAATACTAACTTCTCTACCTCAGTGCTTGACCTTTTCTGTGGCTTAAGAATGAGCAGAGGAGAAGCTTTGAAAAGCCTAGGGAATGGGTTTAATTGCCCATGTGGCACTTTTGAAATCAGGGAATCAGTAAGGGAGGGCCTGAGATCTTATGTACCTCCCATTCCCCCAGCCTTTGGCCAATTACTTACTCACACAAAAATATGAATGCCTAACCCTTTCTCCTCCAGTCAGGACAAATGCTGAGGTGAATTTTACTTTTCAGAAGACTTAACATTCTCTGAAAAGCAGGCTAAAGCGCCTCCCTGCCTTCTTTTGCTTCCCTGTCCTGCTAACCCCACTTCCTTCCTGGGATCTTCCTTGAGCACTTCCTTTACAAATCATGTGTCTGGGGGTTGGTATGCTTGTAAGAAACCTGGCCTAAGAAAATATGCTGTCTTGAATAGAAGAAAAAATTATAAACTTGGAGATGATCTATCAGAAATTGCATAGGATGGGGCGCCTGGGTGGCTCAGTCGGTTAAGTGGCTGACTTTGGCTCAGGTCATGATCTCACACACAGTTCAGGAGTTCGAGCCCCGCATCGGGCTGTGTGCTGACAGCTCAGAGCCTGGAGCCTGCTTCATATTCTGTGTCTCCTCCTCACTCTGCCCCTCCCTGCTAGCATTCTGTCTCTGTCTCTGTCTCTCTCTGTCTCTCTCTCTCTCTCTCTCAAAAGTGAATAAATATTTTAGAAATTAAAAAA
Source organism: Panthera onca (assembly GCF_046562875.1). Taxonomy (NCBI): domain Eukaryota; kingdom Metazoa; phylum Chordata; class Mammalia; order Carnivora; family Felidae; genus Panthera; species Panthera onca. The sequence continues at coordinate 114,084,518 of NC_138343.1, forward strand.
AATTGCACAGGGCTCTAAGTTCATCCACAGAACTACTAGCCGTCAAAGGAATGGCATCTGTCAGATGTCACCACAAAAATACAAGGTTGAAACCCTCCCTAAACTAAGCCTGGATGAAGAATATTTTTATATATTCAGTCTTTGTACCAAAGGAAAGAGAGAAAAAAAATAAGTTAATGTCCATACAAGTTTAAAGATTCTTCTATCTAATTGTGGAATTTTTTTTACTTATTATTGAGATATAGTTGACCAATTGTGGAATTTTTTAAAAATCTTTTTAATGTTTATTTATTTTTGAGAGAGAGACAGAGCATGAGCAAAGGAGGGGCAGGGCAGAGAAAGAGGGAAACAGAATCTGAAGCAGGCTCCAGGCTCTGAGCAGTATAAAGCCTGATGCGGGGCTCAAACTCATGGACTGTGAGATCATGACCCGAGCCGACTTCAGACGCTTAACCGACTAAGCCAGGCACCCCTTGTGGAATTTTTTAATAGAGAAAAATGAATCATAATCTATTCCTTTTTAAAATTATTAATGGGAATATTGGATTATATTGATTTATTCCAAAGATAATAAAATTTGTATTTCAGTTACTTTCTAGAGAAGGGTGAAGAACAGAAGAAAAAGAACAGGGGACAGGGAATGGAGACAAGGAGTCGCAATGAGAATCAAATTTGCAATCATGTCTAATGCTTAGAGAGTGCTTATTGTGGGCCAAGTATCATCTGAATACACACACGTATATGGGAATGTACATATACACATGTACGTATAGATATACACATGTCTATAGGTATGTGTTTATCCACCCACAAGTCTGAGTTGGGGACTTTTATTATCTTCATGTTTCAGATGAGTTTAAACTATGTGGACCCACTTATAAGCAAATTTTTTTACAATACAGTACTATAAATTTTTTTCCTCTTATGAGTTTCTTAATAACATTTTCTTTTCTATAGCTTACTTTATTGTGAGAATACAGTGTATAATACATGTAACATACAGAATGTGTGTTAATTGACTGTTTATGTTATTAGTAAGGCTTCCCGTCAACAGTAGGCTATTAGTAGTTAAGTTGCGGGGGGGGAGTCAAAACTTATCTGTGGATTATTGTCTCCATGAGGGTTGGTTATTCAAGGGTGAACTGTACACATATCTACGTACAGATATAGATGTGGTGTGCGTAGGTATGTATTTATCCACCAACAACTCTTTGGGTTGGGAACTATTATTATCTTCATATTTCAGATGGGAAAGCTGTAACACTGAGATGCTAAGTTTGTCCAAGGTTTTCACATAGTATGCAGCACAGCTGAGGTCTGGTTCCAGGCAATCTGACTCACTCCAGTGTCTATGTGTTACCTGTCTACTTCACTGTGCTCCCTGTCCTGAGAGAGAGAGAAATAAGTAGAAATAGACAGAGACTGGGGTACCTGGGTGGCTCAGTCAGTTAAGCACCTGGCTCTTGATTTTACCTCAGGTCATGATCTCAAGGTCTTGAGATCGAGCCCTGCATCAGGCTCTGCACTGGGCATGGAGCCTGCTTGAGATTCTCTCCTTCTCCCTCTGCCCCTCCCCCACTTGCACATGCACTCTCTCAAAACAAACAAACACACAGAAACAGTGACTGAAAAGGAAAAATGGAAAGTTAATTAAATATGTAAAAACTGACCCATACTTAAAGATTAAGCCTCAGACATAAAGATATCAACAGAGAGAAACACACACACATCGCACAGAGGCAATGTGAAATTGATATAAAAAGGCTCAGAATGATACCCACACACAAAAATAAGGCATGCAAACTTTATAAAGACAGACCAATAGACAAACCAAGGTGGAAGAGGGTGTACATATAAATAAACAGGACTCAAGAAGAATGGGACATGCCAACTAAAGCATTCTGGGAACCAGAATTCAGGCAGACATGTCTTTACCTATTGCAGGAATGGCTTTGTTGGTGTGATTTGAAGGGAACTATCCATCTTCAGAGACAGAGAAGAGGGAAACTGACACAAACCATCCCATAAGGGAAGTTAAGTCCAAGATTCAGAATATCCATTTGCTTCCATTACCTATGGCTGTGTAAAAATGACTCCAAAACTTAATGGCATAAAACAATAACCATTTTATTATATGCCATTATTTTGTGACTCAGGAATTTGGGCATACTTACCTGGGCAAGTGTTCTGTTCTTTGATTCCAGACCAATGTTCTTTTCACTTTAACCCCCCTAAAAATATCATTTTCTCTTTTCAAAAAAATGGCTTTGAATTAATAGGTGGGTTAATGCTGGGTGAAATTTGGGATCCAAACTATAGTCACTAGTTATAAATTATTAAGTTAACCAAAAGTTATTAAATAAAAAGCATGGAAAAGTTGCATTCTTTTGGCTGCTGGTAAGGAATCATGCAGTGTATGACCATTCTGTTTATCCTATCACTGGGGAATAACCACATAGGCACTTGCATGTATACACACAGTTATACACAGGAAATTTCACTCCAGATACGCAACACCATCACAATGAAGCCATTTCTCCTCCAGTGATGCAGTTAGGAAGATCAGACATCTATGTCATGTTCCTTACCTTAGTTGGAAGGAAAATACTTGTTCTTTTACCGTTAAGTATTATGTTAGCTGTAGGTTTTTATAGATTTCCTTTTTCAAGTTGAGGGAGTATTCTTGCGTCCTTTCTTTGCTGAATATTTTATTAGGAATGGATGTAGAATTTTATTAAGTGCTTTTTTTCTGGATTTGTTGAGACGGGTTTTCAATATGACTTTTTGTTTTCAGCTTGTACCATAGTGAATACGTTGATATATTTTCTGTTAAGCCAGCCTTATATTCCTTGGATAAAGCCCATTTGGTTATGATGAATTATCCATTTAATGTATTTGGGGGCTCAATTTGCTAAAATTTTGTTTGGAACGTTTATAAAGACACTCATGAGGAATATTGATCAGTCATTGTTCTTACTTTTTTAATTTTGTTTCTTGGAATGCCTGTGCCTAATTTTGGAATCAGTTTAATAGTAGTTTCATAGAACAAGCTGGGAAGTTTTCCTTACTCATTAATTTTTGGAACAGTGTGTGTGGTATTAATATTGTTCCCCTCTTAAATATTTGTTCAAGTTCACCAGGTAAGCAATCTGAGCCTAAAGTTGTCTTTGTGGGAAGTTTTATAGTTATAGGGGTATTTAGATTATCTATTTGTTCATGAATGACCTTTGGTAATTAATGTCTTTCAAGGAATTTGACAATTTCCTCCCTCCTTCATGAGCTGGAAACTCTCTCAAAGCATTATGATATCCGTTCATCAGTTGATGGACATTTAGGCTCTTTCCATAATTTGGCTATTGTTGAGAGTGCTGCTATAAACATTGGGGTACAAGTGCCCCTATGCATCAGTACTCCTGTATCCCTTGGATAAATTCCTAGCAGTGCTATTGCTGGGTCATAGGGTAGATCTATTTTTAATTTTCTGAGGAACCTCCACACTGCTTTCCAGAGCGGCTGCACCAATTTGCATTCCCACCAACAGTGCAAGAGGGTTCCCGTTTCTCCACATCCTCTCCAGCATCTATAGTCTCCTGATTTGTTCATTTTGGCCACAGAGCCTAAATGTCCATCAACTGATGAATGGATAAAGAAATTGTGGTTTATATACACAATGGAATACTACGTGGCAATGAGAAAGAATGAAATATGGCCTTTTGTAGCAACGTGGAAGGAACTGGAGAGTGTGATGCTAAGTGAAATAAGCCATACAGAGAAAGACAGATACCATATGGTCTCACTCTTATGTGGATCCTGAGAAACTTAACAGAAACCCATGGGGGAGGGGAAGGAAAAAAAAAAAAAAAAAAGAGGGTAGAGTGGGAGAAAGCCAAAGCATAAGAGACTGTTAAAAACTGAGAACAAACTGAGGGTTGATGGGGGGTGGGAGGGAGGGGAGGGTGGGTGATGGGTATTGAGGAGGGCACCTTTTGGGATGAGCACTGGGTGTTGTATGGAAACCAATTTGACAATAAATTTCATATATTAAAAAAAAAAAAAAGCATTATGATAAGGATATCATAGTACTCACCTCATTTGTTTCCCATCTGTCAGAAGTCATTCTCCTTGAAACTTTATGTGTAGTGTTTTGAAATTATTGCTTCATATTATTTATACAATTTTTTATTTGTTCCTTATGTGTGGGTAAACTCTATCCCTGTTTCTTGGCCAGAGTAAAAGTCTTCCACCATTCTTTTGATTGGCCTTTGCATGGCATTTATTTTTCCTTGCATGGTCTATCTTTTCCTGTGCTTTTACTTTTAACTTATCTGCTCTTTTCTATTTAAATTCCAATCTTGTATACAGCATATATTTGGGCCTTTCCATTAAAAAAAAAATCCAGTCTAACTATTTTTGCATTGTAATTGGTGTATTAGGCCATTTACATTAAATATAATTATTAGTATTTAGGGGTTTAAATCTATTATCTTACTATTTGTTTTCTTATTTTCCCATCTGCAATTTGATCCATTTTTCCTGCCTTCTTTTGAATTGAGTATTATTTTTTATTCTATTTTATTCCTACTACTAACTAATTACCTCCGTTTTATTTGTTTAGTGATTACTTTTGGGTTTACAATTTACATCAACATTACAGTCTACCTTCAAATAACTTTTTAAAACTCATATATAGTCTAAGAGCCATAAAACCATATACTTCCATTTCCCCCACCTATCCTTTGTACTATTTTTGTCATACATGTTATTTTATGAATGGTTTAAACTGCATAGGGCATTGTTTTTATTTTTGCTTTAAATAGTCATTATACGTTAAGAAGATTAATAAGGGAGTTAAGAATAAAATATTCATCTTCCATCTATTTATTATATCAGGTGTTTTTCATCCCTTAAATCCAGATTTCCTTCTGATATAATTTTCCATCTGCCCAAAGAAGGTTTTTATGTTTCTTGTTTTTTGCTTTTTTAATTTCTTGTTCTACGTATCTGGTGGCAATGAATTCTTTCAACTTTTATTAATATGAAATAAAGTTTTATTTTGCTTTTGTATTGGAAACATATTTTCACTAGCTAAAGAACTCTAGCTTGACCATATTGTCTTTCAGTGCTTGGAAAATGGTACTCCGTCCACTGTTTTATGGCTTCCATGGTTTCTGATGTTATTCTTAGATATGTTCCATTATAATGTGACTTCTTCTCTGGCTGCTGTTAAGATTTTCTCATTTTTTCTGGTTTTCTAATAATTTGATTATGATATGATTTGACATGGTTTTTGAGTAATTTTTATTGAACTTTCTGGATCAGTGGATTTATAGTTTTCATCAAATTTAGAAAATGTTTACCCATTATTTCTTCAGATGTTTTTCTGACACCCTCTTCCACTCCATCCCTTTCTCTGGAATTTCAATTACATATATATTAAAATGCTAGATATTATTTTACTGGACATTGATTCTTGGTTCTTTCAATCTATTTTTACCTCCCTATGCTTCATTATGGATAGTTTATATTGCCATGTCTTCAAGTTCACTGATCTTTTCTTCTACTGTATCTAGTCTGTTCTTAAGTGCATTATTCATATCTGATATTGTATTTTTCCTCTCTAGAAGTTCCATGTTAGCCATTTTTATAGCTTCTCTATAAAGGATTTTCACCTCATCATTTCATGTTTTGCTCTACCTTCTTGAACATGTGGGTTATATTTCTAGCAGCTGTTTATATGTCATTGCTAATTTCATTATCTCTGTTATTTCTGGATAGATTTCTATTCATTGATTTTTCTAATAGTTGTAAGTCACAATTTTTTACTCATTTGCAGAAAATTTTTAATTTTGATTTTGATTGGTAATGGACATTGTGGATTTTATGGCATCAGTTGCTGTGTTACATTTCTTTAAATTGTATTAAATTTTGTTTTGGCATGTTACTTATAACACATAAGCTGCAGGTAAATTACATAACAGGAACATAAGTTACTTGTAATCAGATCATTATGAGTTTTCTTTTAAACTTTATTATAGTGTGGCTGTAGTATAGAAAATTACAATTTCAAGTGCTGGTGCACCTGGGTGGCTGAGTCAGTTAAGTGTTCAATGCTTGATTTCGGCCCATGATCTCACTGTCGTGGGATCAAGCCCTGCATGGGAGCCCACTTAAGATTCTCTCTCTCCTTCTCCCTCTGTCCCTTCTCTGCCTCTCTCAAAAACAAACAAACAAACAAACAAATAAATAAATAAATAAGATTTCAAATGCTTTGAGTCTCACAGGTCCCTACAGGCCTTGCTATGTGTTCTCCTGCTCTCAATGGAAATATCCTTTTCACCCATTGGGAAAGGCTTTCCATCTGGTTAGTTCCTCTATCAGCTGGACCTGCTCCACTGTACTTGGTTTAACACATCTCATCTCATTAACAAATTTATTCAAACAAGCCAATCACAACATCTCATAAGAACCTATTATAACTACAAATCCTGCTTCCTACATTCCCACTGGGGTTACTTTGCTCCCAAGGGCAACCCCCATGTAGCCCTGCATGGAACTTGGTGTCCATTCTTGAGCTGTGAGTATATGTAACCAATAAAACGCTGGCAATCTCTTCTGTGCATTGTTGGATGCCATGTGTCTGACAATCTCATACTGTTTAGTGTGGGGGACACTCCTTCGCCAACAGGGCGAATAGGAGTTCATCAGAACAGTGTCCAGAGTAGCCCTCAGTCTAGGGCTAATGTAGTCCCACTATGGTAATACTCTTTTGAAAATTCTATCAGATGAGCTTTGTATTATATGATTTTCACACATATTTAGGTAAGAACATGAACAATTCCCAAATTTGTGTTATTTCAAGGAATTATTCCTCTTATTCCTTCATGGTGGTTCTTTATGTGATCCTCAAGTAGTTTTCCTCTTACTTATTATATGTAGATAACTTTTCAGTTAAAGACTCAAGAGATACCTCTGAAAACCTCTGAAACTCTTTCTGTGCAGTTTTTTTCTTCTCCAGTATTCCCATCAGCAAATTTTAACCAACTCAGCCTCCCTAAGATTTGGTTTTTCACTCACCAACTTAGCAAGTCTCTTGGGCTCTGTTTGGGTTCCTATAAATATACTGCAGTATATAAGCTACTAGTAAAATCATAGGGCTCATACTATTTACTTTTCTTCTCTCAGGGATCACAAGCCTATGCTGTTTGCTATACAATATCTGAAAACATTTATTTCTTTTTTTTTTTTAACTTTTCTTTCTTATGTGTCTCTTTTTTAAGTTAAGGCAATGGATGTGGGTAAAATCTGGTCCCTACTAGTTCATCTTGACTGAAGGAGAAAGCTCTCATCTAAAATTTTAAGTGTATTTTTAAACAAATAATTACGTGCTCAAAAATGGAAAAAATATTTATTTTTTAAATAGAAGTAGAAATAATTTCCCCTTTAAAAGTTCTGAGAATTTATAGATGTGTGAAGGACTTCGTTTTTTACAGATTTACTTTGAAACCCTGGAAACTGTTATTTTCACCAAGATATATGTTATTCCTTGGCAAGTATCCTATTTTTCTCAATTCTGTCTCTCAGATCTCTTGTCATCATATATCTCTAGATTAAAATAAACTCCTGTCTGATCCTTCTGGCCCCATCCTCAACCCCATGTCAGATCTCTTGCCCATCAATGCAGAATAGATTGTTCTCTACCACTATCTTCACCATAGTATCCTGCTCAAAATTGAAAGATATTTTTCTAATGCTCACATAATTAAATCAAAACTTTCAGAATTTGAACTACTTAATAAACTAAACCACAAAACAAATGTTATTTATTAATAGAATTATACCCTGCCTAAATTAAAAAAAAAAAAAAAAAAAAAAAAAAACCTCTAACTTCTTTCCACTAACAATGTGAGTCACAGACTCAATGGTATTAAACTGGAATATGTTAAGCTTCCTGGGTTTTTTAAAGTTTACCTGTCAGTATTTGAATGCTGCTTTAAGGATAATTTTCTTTAGTTTTTGATCTAATATTTATTGAATGTTCACTATCTTCCAAGTGCTATATACATATGTTAGACACCTAGATGATAGATACTATAGGGTTATATATAGTATAGTGTTACACATAATAATACATATAATAATATAATATTTAATTTTAATACAATGTCATAAAGTAAACTCCACACCTATTTTCATTTTACAGTTGAGGGAACATTCAATTAGAGAGATACACAATGATCATATCACAGATATGAGATGTATATATGATCTTCCTCTTTCCAGAATTGGTCATCTTAACCATTATATATAAATAGGCAATGTAGAATATAACTGATGCAATTATTTATTTATTCATGGCATCTTGAAATAACAAATTATAATTCAAGCAAAAACTACAGAAAAAGAGTGATATATAGCGATAAAGTATAAAAGCCACAATGACCATTTAACAGGCATGTAACTTTATAAACCATTGCATCTCTTATAAATCATACCACTTTTTAAACCAATTTATTTAACTACCATCTGAATAAATACCATTAAAAATATAACACAAAATATTTAAAGAAAAAAATTTCAGAAACACAAACGGAGTAAATAAATGTACTGTGTCATTCTCAGTTCATTGTGGTCAATTAAATGAAAAATTGCTAATATAGGGTATAAATTAATATTCTCATTAATAAGATTTATATAATAGCTATGTGTTGACTAAGTTCTACAGAAGTTGTGTGGTCTTTTCAAGAATACTTCCCAATAGGAAAATTTTGCACAAGTAAAACCTCAGTGAGTTTTCTAAAAAGATACAGAAGAAAAAAAGAACGATTCCACAAATGTAAACTAAGAAAATTGTACTCAAAACATATACCTCTCCTTAAAAAATTCTTCACAGAGAATTCAAGTCTTAGATGCTTTTATAAAATTAAGAACAAAATAATAACAAAAAAATGAGGAGTGAACCCAAGAGATTAGAACAAAATAGTAAGTGAAAAATAAGAAAGATATAGAAGACAAGAATCAATGAAGCTACAAGTTGGAATTTTTATCTAAGTAAAAGGAAATTAATGTTAGAATGGGAAAGCAGGAGAAGAGCACACACAAACAGCAAGCTGAGCTGGTACAGATGGCTTTCCTTGGACTATAAGGAAAATTCTGGATGAAATATTTTTTAATGGCTTAATATAACTCTTAGCTTGAGAACAAAACAAGAAAACTCCAGGAGCCATAAACATAGAAGTGAAGCAATAAACAGAGAGGGTAGGTGAAGCTGATGTCCTCGCCTACAGGTATTCAACCAGATATATGAGCAGGTGCTGGGGTTCTAGGGCAAACAGGAAGATTGAGGTGTAACAAAGTATTTACATAGTGGAGAATTTTAACACACTTCTTTCAGCAAGTGGTAGTTAAAGCACAGTAATTAATAGTTAATATTTAAAAAAAACACTTTTAAAGATATGAGCAAGAAAAGAATTTAGAGAACAGTTAGGGAATGCACATTCTTTTCAAGCTCAAATGAGATATTTTCAAAGGCTGATCAGGTTCTGAACCACAAAGTATTCTCAATAAATGCCTAACTATTAATAACAGATACCACATTCCTTAACTACTCTGCTACAAAATGGAAAACCAATAACTGACAGTGTAAAACATAAATAAATCGAAATTACTATGACAGATATCTGGACATTTAAAATATATCCACAGTTCTAGGTAAGTCATGAGTCAAGAAAGCATAATAGATAGTGTTTATCATTAAATATTAATTCATGAATTATAACTAAACTCCAGTATAGTAAAGCTTGTTCAATATAATTAAAACAGTTTCTGTATCTTAAAATGCATATATTACAAAATTAGAAAAACTAAGAATCAATAAGCTATTCATCAACTTAGAAAAATAACAGGGAAGAGTGCCTGGGTGGCTCCATCAGTTAAGCATCCAACTTCCACTCAGGTCACGATCTCACAGTTTGTGGGTTCGAGCCCTGCATCGGGCTCTGTGCTGACAGCTCAGAGCAGCCTGGAGCCTGCTTCAGATTCTGTCTCCCTCTCTCTCTCTCTGACGCTGCTCCACTCACACTCTGTCTCTCTCTCTTTCAAAAGTAAATAATCATTAAAACAATTTTTTTGAAAGAAAAATAACAGGGCAATCTTAGAGAACAAGGAAGATAATAAAACTAGAATCAATTTGTGTAAGAAAAAAAGATACAAACCAGACAGTCAAGTAAACCAAAAAAATCTTTTTGAAAAAGACTAATAAAATCGAAAAAATATATAACAAGATTGATGGGAGAGACAGAGGAAGAGAGAGAAAAAGGAGGGGAGGATGAGGAGAGAAAGAGTGTTGTGGTAAATCAGCTCTCTCTGGAATGGGGGTAGGCCCCAGTTTGTGAGATTTCTGATTTCCATAGTGTAAATATTGACACTATTGCTGATTTTAATCTACCAACACAATGTCACTGTACACAGATTGGGAAAAGATGCATAGAGTTGGCTCTGGAGAACTACTACAAGCCAGCTCTAGCACACCACTAGAGAGAAGTCACAAACAAATAATATTAGGACTGGAAAATAGGACACAATGCAGTAAAAATTTTAAATGTTATAAGAGAATGTCTTGAATAATTCTTTCAACATTAATGAAAACTTGGAAAAAATAATTTCTTAAAGAGCTATCACTTTCCAAATAGACCTAAAAGCAAACTAGACTAGAACTAGGTCATGAAGATAGTGAATTGATAGTTTAAAATTTATCCATTAGTTAAGAAAACAAAAGAAACAACTTGGCTTATCAGGCTTTATAAATAAGATTTACCAACTATATAGACCAGTGCTTCTTAAAGTCTAGCCCTCAGAACAAAAGCATCAGCATCATCTGGGAACCTGTCAGAAATGCAAATTCTCACGTTCCTCTTCATACTTCCTAAATTAGAAATTGTGGGTGTGAGGTCACTGAATCTGTATAGTGATGCATGCTGAAGTTTGAGAATGATTGTTTTAGGGAAAAGATCAACCTAAAGTAATACAAACTTTTTCAGAGGATAGAAAAAGAAATTCCTCTATGAGGCTGATATAGCCTTCAGTCCAGGATCAGGCATAAATAAGAAAAAATATGAGCTGATGTCACAGGGAATATAAACCTTCTAGCCAAGGTATTAACAATGGAGTCCACTAGCGCTTGTGTGTATTTGTCTCTGTCTGTATGGCCATGACTAAGTTGGGAATATTCCAGGAACCAAAAGATGTTTTTGTATCTGGAAATCGGTTACTGTATTTGCCACGTTAATAAATTGAAGGAGAAAAGCCATATGATGATCTGTATTTATACAATAAGTGTTTTTGGTAAGTTTAAATAACCATTCATGATAATATTTTATTATTATTATTATTAACTCTTAGCAAACTAGAAATAGAAAAAGTTTAACCTGATCAAAACTATCATTAAAACCTTTAACAACCATAGTATGCTGATAAAATAATAGATCTATTCCTTGGAACAAGACAAAGATACCTGCTATTACCACTTCTGTTCAGCCTTATATTGGGAGCCCCAGTCTGTGCAGTAAAAAATAAAAGAAGTTGGGGCGCCTGGGTGGCGCAGTCGGTTAAGCGTCCGACTTCAGCCAGGTCACGATCTCGTGGTCCGTGAGTTCGAGCCCCGCATCAGGCTCTGGGCTGATGGCTCGGAGCCTGGAGCCTGTTTCCGATTCTGTGTCTCCCTCTCTCTCTGCCCCTCCCCCGTTCATGCTCTGTCTCTCTCTGTCCCAAAAATAAATAAAAAACGTTGAAAAAAAAATTAAAAAAAAAAAAAATAAAAGAAGTAAAAGGGTATCAGTCAGAAGAAAGAAAGTTCATTCTTTTCTCAGTGATATTATTGTGAAGAAATACACAGAAATTCAAGACACTTTATAGACATATTAATAAAGTTCAAGAAGATTGTTCAATAGGAGATCACTGTATAAACATCAGTGGGATTCCTCTGCAATAACAGTAGATCTCATTCACAATAACCTTAAAATTTTTAAGTCACTTAGGAATAAATCTAACAAAATAAGCAGGATATACAACCCTAATTACTTAGTGATATAAATGCTAACTAGATGGAGAGTATAAAGTGTTTGTGAAAAGGGTGACTCGGTATTTTAAAGATATTTCTTCCTAAATCAAGGTTGCCAGATTTAGCAAATAAAAAATAGAGAATACTCAGAATAATTCTTATGTATAAGTATCTCTCAAATATTATATGGGACATACTTACAGTAAAAACTTATTGCATGCAGCGCCTGGTGTCAGACAGTTAAGCGTTGGATGTTGGAGTTAGCCTCAGGTTATGATCGCACAGTTTGTGAGATCCAGCCCCACATCAGTCTCTGCACTGACAGCATGGAGCTTGCTTGAGATTTTCTCTCTTCCTCTCTCTCTCTTTCTGCCTCTCCCCCACTCATATGCACTCCTATGCCATTATCCCCTTCAGTTTCAATTAATTTGCTAGAGTAGCTCACAGAACTCAGGAAAACAGTTTATTTGTTTACCCATTTATTATAAAAGGATATGATAACGAATACAAATGAACATCCAGATGTGAAAGATGCATAAGGAAAGTTATATGGGAGGGGCACTGAGACCCTATGCCCGCTCCAGGTATGCCACTTTTCCAACACCAGTGTGTTCAACGGCCCGGAAGCTCTCTGAACCTGATACCTTTGAGACTCTTATAGAGGCTTCATCATGTAGGCGTGATCATAATTTACTCCATTTCCAACTCCCTCCCCCCTTCCTGAAGGATAGGTGATGGGGCTGAAAGTTCCAAGCTTCTAATTATGTCTTGGTCTTTCTGGTGACCAGTCCCCATCCTGGAGTCCACTGTGAAACACCTTATTACAACAAAACACAGTGCTATCACCCGAGAAATTCCAAGGGATTTAGAAACTCTGTGTCAGGAACAAGGGCCAAATATAAAATATTAGAACAAAAGATGTTCCTAGTGTTCTTATCACTTAGGAGATTACAAGGATTTTAGGAGCTTTGTACCAGATATATATATATATATATATATATATATGTATATATGTATGTGTGTGTATATATATATATATATATATATATATATATATATACATTCACAGGTTTTTGCCTTAGATCTATATGATTAAAGAGACATTTTTAAGAAGTCTGATACAAAACAAGGGAATGTCTTCCTCAAAGATAAATTCAGTCTTTTTACCCCAGAACTCAGAAACCTCAGCCTCAATTACACCTGCATTAGCCTATTCACTCCTTCCCGGTGGCAACAAGAGGGGAAAGGAGAACCCCCCCACATCACTGTCATTGCTTTCATTTATTCTCTTCTCTTCCCATCAGTAATTCAAAGACTGCTTTTGATTTGTAGCAATAAAAAGCAAAAATGAAAGTATTATAATTAGAGAGTAAGTCATGACAGTCATTTGACCTCAATAACCATATTACAGGTGCGATCTGATCTTAGCCCCATTTTGTGAATAGATCCAGCAACTCAAGAGAAAAGTAGACCAGATGTAAGAATGGTGTCAGTAAGATCAATTTGGAATTCTCCTCATAGATAGATGCACCCAAGTAACAGGAAATTTGGAGAAAAATCATACTTACATAAAAATGCAACCATGAATAGAACTTGTATCATTTGGGATTCTTTAAGTACAAGAAACAAAAATCAACGCGGCCTAAGAAGCACAGGGGAATATATGGAGGATTGAAGACTATGGGACATCTTTACACAATCTCAGAGTCACTCTTGGAAAAGTGAGGAGTCAAAGTATCTATGGGGAAATAGAAAGGAACAACCAGTCACAGCCAGATGGGATTGATCATCCCTTACTGCTTTTTCCACCTTTCTCCACATTCCATGTGAGCTTCAGATTCCAAGGAGAGGAAAGAATCTGACTGGTATAGCTTGGGTCACATGTCCATCCCTTGGCCAGGGGAAATGGGGACATCTTGATTAATAACTCCATGGTTGTATCTAATAGTGAAGGAGTGGTTTTCCCAATGTAAGTTCAGGGCACCATTTCAAAAGAAGAGGAAATGGATTTTTGACAGCCATAATCACCAGATTTCCACTGCATGACCAAATAACACAGGTTTTGGGAAACATACCAACGTAAAACAATGACATTGTGATTGTCAGTTGAAACTTGGTGCAAGACTGTGGTGTTTTTTTTTATATATAAGAGGAAGGATTTTTCTCAAGATTACCCATTCTAGGCAGTGGTTAATAGGAGAGTAGAAAATGAGTAGGACCCCTGTCTAGGAAAGGAAGGGAACCTTCTTCACTCTACGGAGCTGGAAGCATTATGCTGACCCCAAGGTGTTATTTTAGAACTACACCTGCCTATGGTGGCTGCTGGGAATCTCTGTTTGCTTTGTGAAATGAAACAGCAACAACAATGAAGAAAGGTAAGCTACTAGTATCCATGATGGTAGATGTAGAAACCTCCCATGTCAAGGAAGGTACCTCTGAGTGAGTGGTCGATAACTGGTACATGGTGAAAACAAAACAAAACAAAACAAACAAACAAAAAAAAGATGCCCTCTCCAGCAACAAAACAAAACACTCCAGTTATTTGGACCACATGAGGTTTCTTTGCCTAAGATCAGGATGGAGTTTCCTCAGTGGCGATCTGTAGATGGTCTGTGGCCAGCAGAGAAACAGTCGAAAGATTGAGCAGCAGCAACACAGCATAGAAGCAAGATGAGCACGCCGGAGTGAAAGAATCTGCTTAGTGAAAGAATCTGCTTACTGCAGAGCAAGCATATGTATCTACCCATCTAGTGAAAATCCATGTAACCATTCTTGCATAATAAGGTAACATATAAAAAGACAGATAAGAAAACAGAAACACATGCACATATATATAAATGTGTACATATGTGTACATATGTATATGTAATAAACATAATGTATATTTCACTTAGGAAATAATTGCTACTAATATTTCCAACACTTTTTCATTCTTTATTTAATTTTTTTAAGGTATTTTTGCTGTACAGAAGTTTCCCGTTTTTTGTGGTTTTTTTATTTTTTTATTTTTTTATTTTTTTTTCAGAAGTTTCCCATTTTGATGGCAGCAAATACTGTTCTTTTCCTCTATAATTTCTTCTATTTCTTTCATGCTTGGAAAGTCCTTCCCTGCAAAAGACCAATATTATGAGTCTATAATTCACATTAAAAGATACTGGGTTAGGGTGCCTGGGTGGCTCAGTCAGTTGAGCGACTAACTCTTGATTAAAGTTTAGGTCATAATCCCAGGGTCATAGGATCAAGCCCTGAGTCAGGCTCTGCACTGAGCGTGGAGCCTTGCTTAAGATTCTCTTTCTTAAAAAAATTTAAAAAAATAAAAATAATAATAAATAAGTAAAAGATGCTGACATGGACATACCTGATGCTATCAGGTATGTGCTAACTTGCTTTAGGCTACATATTATGTGTAGTCATTTGCTGTAATCAGAACTTCCCATCTAAAGGGTGATCAGCTAGCATTCGGTCAGAAAGGCCACTCCCCTAAGACTATGTATGAGTGCTTCAGCTAGTTTCTGATCACCACCAGGAATTTTGCTAATCAACATATGAATGATAGACAAGGGTATCTGTTGGTGAGATGGATTCTTATTGATGAAACTAATGGCATTTAAGATAGGTACATGGGATAAAAATTTCAGAGAGGCCTTCTGCTCTTGGTTGAGCAGTATACAAAAATCAAGGGAACCCTATATCCGTTTGCTCAGGGATGGCACCGAGACTTGACCCCTAATAAGGTGATTTGCCTACTAATAACAATCTGATCAATGGCTGCATGTGTGGAAGAATCTGAACTGAAAATTGCGTTCTTTATAAACTGAGAGAGAGGTTGTTGAGGAAGTAATTAATCTTCACCAGCCTCTAGCCCTTGGAGACTACTATTAGCTAACAAAAATAACTGAAGAGTTGTACAAAATCAAATTGGCTTAGGCCAGTTCACAAGAACCGTTAAATACCTGTGTTTTCTTCTAATTTATTTCAAGATTTTATCTTTTATATCTAACACTTGACCCATCTGGAGTTTTTAATTTCAAATGCCTGCAGGACTGGAGCCATTCATATAGATTCATGAGACAAACTGGCATAAAACAGGAGGTAGAAAGAATTGTGCCAAATTGCAAGGCACCAGGGGCCATTACTCTGTTCGTGCCAATTGCTGCCATCTGGGGATGTGAGTCCAGTAGTGCTAAATTTTCTCATTTACTTTTTCTTCGTGGCTTTTTTTAAAAACATTTATATTTTGTTGAAAAATTTTCTGGTTTTTAAAATACCATGCAACAAACAGTATAGTTTGTGGTCCAGTTACAGTACAAGGGTAGCCAGTTTGCAATATTTACTTTATCATATAAGAGTTGGATGTAATATATTTTTTCCTCCAGGTAGGCAATTTTCCCACAAAAGTGTTGAAAACATAGCTTTTCTTATTAAGTTCTTATTCTTCCTTTATCAAACCCTATACACTTGTATACTAGCAGCTGTCTATTATTTCCCACATTATTTGGGTAAATTTAAGAGTAACATCCACCTCCAATAACATCCAGATTCTGATTTGGAATTTTAATTACAAATTGAGTGCTTTTTACTTCAAATAATTTTTAAAACAATATTAATATTTAATACAATATTTACTTTAATACTTTAATAAAAATATTTAAATTTTTATATATTTGTTTTGTTTCTAAATATTTCGCTTAAGGTTTTTCTAGTTGTAAGAATTTTAAAATTTATTCTTTTGGGTGTTTTAAATATGTAATTGAATAATTGGTCATCACTTTCTGGGCTAGCAAACGTTATGTAACATGGAGAATTTTTATTTATGAAAGTTTGCAAGGGCTCAACAGTAAAACTGTCATTTTTTTGAACTATTTTTTGAAGTAATCTCATGATTATTGGATAGGCCTTGTGATTCTAGTCATTTTTATTTTCCTAAAAAATTACTTTGTTAAAAGTTTTCAATGGAGCTATTTTTTACTTTTCTAGTAATCCACTTTTGATTTTTATTCGGATATTTCATAATACTACATTTTCTGTAGAGAATAAGTAAGACTTCCATTGATGTCAACTATGTACCTCTGTTCTATGAGCCATGGGCTGTAAAGGTGTTCAAGGCCCCTATTTTCAAGAAACTTACATTCTCAGAAGTAAAGACAGATAATAAACCAAGAAATAAATTTTTACATTATCAAGGAATAAAAAATATTCCGGTGACATTAAGAGTGTGATATGGTAGGGGCACCTGGGTGGCTCAGTCAGTTAAGTGTCTGACTTTGGCTCAGGTCATGATCTCACAGCTTGTGGGTTCGAGCCCCATGTCCGGCTCTGTGCTGATAGCTGGGAGCCTGGAGCCTGCTTCACATTCTGTGTCTCCCTCTCTCTCTCTCTCTCTCTCTCTGCCTCTCTCCCGCTCACACTCTGTCTCTCTGTCTCTCTCTCTCAAAAAATAAACATTAAAAGAAAATTCTTTTTAAAAGAGTGTGGTATGGTAGGGAGTAACAGGCTGAGGGATGTTGAGGAATTATCAACAGCCAGGAAAAAAAAAAATCTGAGGAAGTAACCTTTAAGCTGAGACATCATTGACAAGAAGGAACCACCACAGATCCAGGGAGACTTGTCTTAGTCCACTGGGGCTGCTATAACAAAATACCACAGATGGGTAGCTCAGAAATTTAATACAGTTCTGGAGGCTGTAAGGCAAGATCAGGATACTGGCATGGTTCGGTGAGAACCTCTTCCAAGTCTCAGATCTCTCCACAAGCAAAAGGGCTGGGGAGTCCTGTGGGAATCTTTTACCAGAGCACTAATCCCATTCATGAGGGCTCTCCCCTCATGACCTAATCTTCTCCAAAGTCCCCACCTCCTAATACCATCACCTTTGGGAATTTAGGATTTCAACTTGAATCTTGCAGGGACACAAACCATAGCAGGTTCCCATGTAGAAGCACAGTTAGTCCAAAGTATATGAAAAATTTATGTACAAAGATTAGTATGTTCCAGGTTACTCATGTCACTGGAATTTTTTTTTTTTAATTTATTAGTATAGTGTTACTTAGTAATGTTATCTTCCTCTACATCTATGGCTGTTTTTCTTTTTCATTTTTAATATGTATCTGTAGTTTATATCTTTTGTTAAAATTTGCCCAAGATTTATCTGTTCGATTGTGTATTTGTTTTTAAATCAAACAAAACTTTTGGATTATCAATTCTACTTTGATTATATTTAGGGTTTTATTCCTCTACCCGTGTCCTTTTTAAAGATTCTGTATTTTTAGTAATAGAAAATTATAAGACTATGAAATTTTCTCTGGTAAGTTTTGCCCACATTAAAAAAAAAAATGCTGATACATTGTGTTCTTGTTATTCTTGTTTTAAGATCATCTCAAGTTAGGGGTGCCTGGGTGGCTCGGTTGGTTAAGTGTCCTACTTCAGCTCAGGCCATGATCTTGCAGTTTGTGAGTCTGAGCCCCACATTGGGCTCTGTGCCGACAGTTCAGAACCTGGAGCCTGCTTTGAATTCTGTGTCTCCCTCTCTCCCTCTCTCTGTCCCTCGTCAACTTGTGCTCTCTCTCTCGCTCTCTCTCAGAAATAAAAAACTTAAAAAAAAAAAAAAAAGGTTGTCTCAAATTATAATACTGGTTTTATTGTTGGCCCAAGATTTAGAGACTTTAAACTTTGAAATGATAGGTAATTTTTTCCCATTTAAGATTTTATTAATACCCAGTTCCATTACATTAACAGCAAAAATATGACCTGAGAAATTTATTGAAATATTCTTTGTAGTCTAAGTACTTGAGTTTCTTTTTTTTCCTATTTGGTAATGATTATATGGGCCCTTGAATATAAGGTATATTCTTCTCTTGTGGATATAAAGTTTATTGTATATCTATTGATCAACCTTAAAATATCATGCAATTTCTCCTTGTTCTCATTACCTTTTTAAAAAATCTATGTACTTTATCAAAGCTTGAAAGATATCAGTTGTGCAAAACAGGTACTTTTTTTTTCAGGCCACCTATTTCTAATGGCTTAGTGTAGATAAGAAAGTGTGAGAGCCAGAAATACAAGTTTGTAGCTAAAGTATGGGACTGTTCATTGCCAGATCTAGGAACTGTATCATGTACCAGGATGTTTCTTACTGAAAATACTGCCCAAAAGTGAACTCAAGCTGACTAAAACAATATAGGGGCCATATGGGCTTACATAATTGAGAAGTTCAGAGAAAAGGCAGCCTTTAAGTGCTTCAGTGAGGCCTCGGTCATTTTCTCAGCCCAGTTGTTCTCTCCCCATCAGTTTCATCCTCAGGCTGGTTTTCCTCAGAGTAACAATATGGATGAGGCAGCCGAAGGTGTGACCTCTGCACTTCATGCTATCCAAAGGAGGAGAGGGTCTGTGTCCCAAAGCTCTCTGCAAAAGTCTCAGAATTCCACACAGTAGCACTGTCTTAGGCATTAGCCTGGGGTTAGTATATACTCACCAACTTAGTCCAGTTTCATGCTCCATTTACAAGAATAGTGTAGTGTTTTCCAGAATCTCATGGACCTCTTATGGAAGGTTCATAGGACAATGAGGAAGAACAAGAGGGGAAACTCAATACTAGGTAGAGTGGAAGCAAATACCTTGTCTGTTGATGCCCAGCCTCACACTGGCACTTTTATATTCTGCTTGATATCTAAGGGGGCTGGAAAAAATAATTTTCCAGAATCCACTGAGTGTTAGTTTCCTGGGTAATTGTACCAATGGAAGGCACTCAAATGCAAATAGGAGACGGAAGGGAGGTGATTCTGTCCTTGTTCCTGTCTCAGCAGTGGCAGGGGTAGGTAGGTAAGTCCTGGTGGTGATGAGTTCCTGGATCCCTGCAGCCTCGGTGAGCTTATGAGCTCCTGGCTTGCTATTGCAGCACTTCAGACAGACGTGCCCCAGCAGCCTTGGGGAACATGTGAGTAGGTCTTGGGAACACCAGGAAGCCCTTTACTCCTTCGACCTTAGGAGAGCTAGCAACTTTCTAGTTACTGATTTCATCATATCCTTATCTTCCTTCTTTCGCTCCTCCAGTTTTCTAAAACTTGCAACCAATTCACTGCATTATGTTCCCTTCCTTTGAAATATGTAATGTGGTTTCTATTTTACAAACAAGACCCTGACTGATATAGTGCTATGAAAAATATTTCAAGGTTCTAGGTTATAATTTTATTAAACTGATAATTGATATAATTCCATAAACAAACAAAATCCCAAATATGCATGATTATAAAACCATTTAACATTGATTTCCTAAACCCTAGCCATTCTGAGGAAAATACGATATTGCAAAATATATTTGCTGCCTATATGACTATAAACTATTTCCTCTTATATAATAGGGCATATTGTTTAAGTTTCAGTTTTATTAAAATAATCATCTAGCTTTAAAATAATAAGTTATTCTGTCAAAAAATAAGAGCACTTATTCTTATTTTTTAATACTATCTTCAATGAGTGGTCATGTCATCCAATGAAACAAGCATGGACTTTGGAGATAATAGCTAATATTGTCAATATAAGACATCTAAAAATGAATACATACATCATGTGTACATACAACCAGAGTTAGGAAAGCCATGCCTCACTTTACAATCAAACTGTAAAATTGTGACTCAATGGCTATTTTGTGTTGTGTTATTTCCCAGGAATACAGTTGTCATAATTCAGTTATAACTTCTGGGGCTGCAGGAGGAACACGGAGAACTAGTCAAAGAGCAAGCACTGATTATCACATTAGGTAAAAGAAAAACACAAGTAAAACTGTCTACTATACTATTACTTACAAAGGAATTTCTACTGGGAGAGTATATATTATTTGATTACTGTAAGTAGGAACAACATCAAATGGTAGGACAGAGACCAAGCTATGTATCAGCTCTTGGAGCAAAATCTCCAATTGAGATGGAAAAGTTTGTGTTCCAAAAATTCCCATTGGCTTTATTTGTATTCATCTGCTAGCTATAATGCTGCGTTTCTGAATCTGGTTTGTCCTGTTTCCAGACATATGAAAGTTGCGTCCACAGATGATTGCTGGCATGTAGGAAGAAATCTAGCTTAGAGCGGGGACATGAAATTGCCCGAGACCAGTGTTCTCAAACTTTTTGGTCTTAGGATCCTTTTATACTCTTAAAAATTATAGAAGACTCAAAATTAGCTGTTGTTTATATGTGTTCCTTAGAAACTAAAACTGACAACTGTTTAAAATATTTATTGATTCATTTAAAAATAATAACCCTCTTAAGTATAAACATAGCACATAAATATTTTCTGAAAAAACAAAAACAAAAAACAAAAACCCTCTATTTTCCCAGAAAAGGCTTAGGCCATTATCTTATGTTTTGCAAATCTCTTTTAGCCTGGCTTAATTGTTACAGTCAAATTCTAATATTTCCTTCTACATTTAATCTGTTGCTACATCACACATTATGTAACCTCTGGAAAACTCCACTGTACAAGGGGCCAGGGGTATGGGTTGGGGGGCAACTGAGTGAACCAGGCAGCTAGAGTCTTAGTATTATTATCAAAATAATTTTCACCTCTGGAACCCTCTGAGATCTCAAGGGGCCCCAGGGAATACTAGAAAACACCTTGAAAACCACTACCTTAGACTAGTTACATCGATGGTTTTCAACAAATTTTTCATTGTAACACATAATTTTCCCATGTGTGTTTTCATGGATGTCTTTAGATATTAACTAAACAAAATGAGTATTTTTATTATTAAACAAAGCAAATAACATAAAACAACTTTGAGTGTTGGGGCAATACTATGGGAAAGTAGGGGTGCCTGGTATTCATAAAAGTATTTTCTGCGCTCGTGGGAAACAGATAATGCATTAGGAATAATGGGCACTTCCTAACAGTCTGTTGCAACTCCTTTATCTCTGATTCAATGAAGCAAAATAGAATGCTAGTGACAGTAACATTATTACAGAGATACCCTGTATCTGTTAGGCTCTGATTTATTTCTTTAAATCACTTGAAAGTTTGGGTATTTTAACAAATACTGGAAACCAGTCACTTTCAAAACATTTCTGACCATGGTAAGAGGTGCTGTACTGTATTATTCATAGATAGAAACCCACCACTATCTTTCAGGTGGCTGGTGGAAACTGGGTGAATAGTATTGTACACATCCAATTCTCTTTATATGCAATTGCTGACAAATAACAAGTTTGTATTCATTTACATATTATTTGAGATATAAATGTGTATGCACATATTCATTCCTTCAACATATATTTAGAGAGAGTTTCTCTAATGTGTCAGGCTCTATTTTTGGCAGTTAGGATACAAAAGAAAACACAAATTCCTGCCCTGGAGAAATTTATGTTCTAGTGTGCAGAGACACACAATAAAGATGAGTAAGCCAACTAAATCATACTTTAAGTATTAGAAGGAAAAAAAGTAAAGGAGGAGAATAAGAAATACTGGGAATAGGGGGTGCCATGATTTAAAATAGGACAAATAAGAGAGAGGCAAACCATAAGAGACTCTTAAATACAGAGAACAAACTAAGGGTTGAGGGGAGTAGAGGCTGGGTTAAATGGGTGATGGGCATTAAGGAGGGCACTTGTTGGGATGAGCACTGGGTGTTATACTTAAGTGACGAATTACTGGGTTCTACTCCTGAAGCCAAGACTACAATGTACGTTAACTATTTTGAGAATAAAAAAAATAAAATAGGGTGGCAAGTAGAGGAGTGACTGAAAGGATGGCTTTGGGGAACAGAGAGAGGAAGGAGGACAAACGGGAGAGGGCTAGAAAGAGAGGGAGACACAGAATCCGAAGCAGGCTATAGGCTCTGAGCTGTCAGCACAGAGCCCGACGCGGGGCTCGAACTCACGGACTGCGAGATCATGACCGAAGTCGGCCGCTTAACCGACTGAGCCACCCAGCCGCCCCTAGTTTTAGATTCTTATGCTGCTTAATCTCTCCCTCCAGCTCCCCTATGCTCTAGTCTAAGAAAAATGGGTCCAAGGAAATTAAGATCTATTTTTTTCTGATTAAATTGCTCAACCCTTCAGACGGTGAATAAAATAGAACATCTTATAAGGCCCTTTTTGTTGTTGTTATTGTTAAGAGAACAAGTAGTACTTTGCCAAATACTCTGTACCCCCAAATCCAGCTAGGCGCTCAACCGCTTCTGCTGATCTCGCAGCGGGGTTTCAGAAAAGCACCACCTGCTGGTCCTACATGCGTCTTACTTCCTCGGCGCCAAACTCTCTCGTGGGCCTGCATTCTTTCAATCTTCAGCACCTAATTACAAGTAAAGTACAATACAAAGCAGTTAGAACGGCCAGGGCAGTGAAACTACAGGTCTCCAAAGGCAAGAAAAAGCAGGTATCTAACAGCTCGCTCCACGGTTGGGTCGTGGGGAACAGGACGCAGAGGGGGTTGGCACAGGCTCCCCGGTGCAAGGCGCTACTTCCGCCCCGCGCGGCCCCGCCCCCGCGACGCGACGGGAGGTCACGTGACAGCCGCGCGCGTTCCCGGCCGCTGCGGGCTCCGAGGCCGAAGAGAAAAGACTGCGAGACGGCCGCGGTTGTGGCTAGAGAGGTGGGAGTCGGGGTGAAGTCCTGGCGGGGAAGGGTGAAAGTCAGCCATTCCGGGATCCTAACCCGAGGAAAGGCATAAAGGCTTGCGGCGTCACCTCCAGCCGCGACGCTGTCCGGGTCGGCCCTTCGCTCCGGGCCTGAGAGGGGCGGCGGCGGCGGGGTCAGGGGCCGGTACGTAGGTGGACGCCCTTGGGCCAGCGCGGCCGCGGGTCTCTGCACCCAGGCGGGATGGAGCAGTTCAGCCTTTCCCGCCGCCCCCACCTTGGCTGCTGTCACAGGCAAGAAGACTGTGACGGGCGCTGCGTAGTCCGCGGCCGTCGCAGCGCCTGCCCAGGGCGACGGCCCAGAGCTGGTCACGGTCCGGGTGCGAGAGGCGGAGCAGCGGCCATTACTGCGCAGCCTCTTCCGCCGGGGACCTCTTCTCCGCCTTTGGTGGCAGCCAGGTTTCTCTTCTCTCCCCTTGGCGGTGGTGTCAGGCCTCTACGGGGGGACTTTTTGGCCTCAAGATTTAGGGGCGGCGATGGTTTGAAGGGTTTCCTGCTCCCTGTTTCCCGTGTGGAGGCCTCTACCCTGGCCCTGGGTCAGATCGCAGCCAGGGCGTAGAGTCCCTGCATTTTGTCTTTTTCCGGAGTGTGTTTTGCGGCTTCCTTCTCTTCTCTCTCTCCTCCTCCTGCTCAGTGTTTGGGTCTTGCCTAATAGGAAGAGCATTCCCTCCACCTTGCCTTGGTTAAACCCAGCGCTGCATAGTTTTCGTTGTTTTGATGGTTATTAAAGCATCAGAACAATGAAGAGATCTCTTGATACCCGTGAAGCCAAAACAACAACAACAACAACAGCAACAGAAAACCTCAGAGCATCTTAAAAGCGGAGGCTGTTGGCTTTGTTCTGGTTGGTGGGTGCGAGTTCTCTATCCCCCAACCCGTCTAAGAGTAGGGGTCTTCCATTGTTGTCGCTATTTTATTTGCCGTAGGCGTCTAGAGAAGGTTGCAAAATTGTTTTCAGTTTACATACATTTTGGCAACTAGCGCTTTCTCTTGTTAACCATTTCGTATATGTTTTTTTTCCCTTCCCTGCGTGCCATTTTAGTGACACTCTTCAAGTTTCGAAAGTACTTACATGTTGTTTAAATAATATTTTTGTAATATTGGAACAGGGTGGAATTGACGGAAGAAGAAAGCCAAGAAATGATAGAAAAAGCGTTGTCTTTGTAGCTTGACATTTCAGGTGCATCGCCACACTCCTTCCCCTCCAGTGTGTGTACTTTTTAAATAGGATGTGAAAGTATAACATTGGCATTGAAAGCAGTGTATAATTACAGAAATTGGAGGAGTTAGGATTTTTTGTCTTTTGAGCAAATGAATCTATATTTAGACTCTTAAAAAGACGTGGAATATAGGACACCTGAAGAAAATGACTCGCAGAAATAACAGGACTTGTAATGTTGGCTTTGCTGTTTTCATGACCAGCAAATATTTTCTTGAGTGTCCGAGTTTCTAAAAACACATGAAAACAGGTCAAGTAATTCTCTTTTTAAAGAGAAAACCAGGAAAGTGAAAGCCATACTAGAAATAGATTTTGGATGTGTTTGTTTTTGCCTTGTGTATCTTAAACTGGAGCATTTTGTTAAGCCTGCTCTTTGATTTAGAATTTATGTTTCAAATGGGCCAATATTAGTTGTGGGCAAAATGAAAATAATAGTAAACATTTGAAGGTTTTTGTTATTTACTGGTTGTTAAAAACTTGGTAGATTATAATAACCAAGGAAACTATCTTTCCAAATAGCTGGTCATTATTAGAAGGAAGAAAAAGGAAATGGCGTTTTTTTCTTTTAGGAGACAAGTATTAACTGGTAAGGTATTTTGTTTCAGTTTCCACCAATTTGAGTGGTCAGAAGAATAGGAAAGATTTTTTTTAAAGGATCCAGAAATTATTTTTTGACTGAGTATAAAAGAAAAAGGTTGTATTCCATGTTTGTTTGTTTGTTTGTTTGCAAATACTAATGTATTTAGAGAATAATATTTTATGTATTAGCACTTGACTAGCATGAAATGCCTTGACACACTGTCAGGTGGATATTTGAATTTTTTTTTTCCAGTGTCAGTAACAGAGGGTGCTGACCCTTCTTTCCATTCCCCCTGCTTGGTACCTGGTTGTGTCTAAGGAACCTGCATGTGTGAAACAACAGGCTGGATTAGGAATAATCTTTGTGGGTATGAAAACCATTATATTAACATTCTACTGCAGCCACCTGTGCTTATTTATGGACTATTGAGTGTGGCTTATTACCTTTTGGATTAATTAAAATAAAACCCATTAAATGCCTGTTAATTATTTAGAATTACAAAAAAAAAAAAAAAGATTAGGGAGAAATAACTAAAACAATGGAGTTA
Source organism: Panthera onca (assembly GCF_046562875.1). Lineage (NCBI taxonomy): Eukaryota > Metazoa > Chordata > Mammalia > Carnivora > Felidae > Panthera > Panthera onca. The sequence goes on from NC_138343.1 coordinate 114,110,536, forward strand.
TGACTTGACCAAGGTCACACGTATAATTAGCAACAGTGCCTTTCTCATTTACAAAATGGCTGCAGGCTATGAAGCTTCTGTTTGATAAGATTAAACGAACATATTTGTTCACATTCATATTTCATGTTTTGTTTAAGTTAAAATGCAAAGCTCACATTTGGTTGGGGAGGAATATAAAAATTGAATGCTTGACTGTGAAGATTGTGAAGGTCATAGGTTGCCATACAGAGATGTTTTAAGGGAAGTGCTTAACAATAAGGGAAATGATTCTTTAAAATAGTGTAGAGTCAAGTATTAGCCCCCATTTGGTTGAAATGAGTTTTGACTGAAGACTTTTGTTTCCCAGTATGACCTGTGCTTTCTGTAAGCTCAGTTTTAGCAGGCCGATGAGAGGGAAAGCTAAAAATGGAAACATTAGGGCATTTAGTTAGCTCTCTCAATTTGAGACTCTTAAATATGAAGATGTAGCTGCTAAATTTCCACACTATTCCTTCTTTACTGGTTTTTGCTTTTCCTTGCTTTTTTTAAATTTGTATACCAAAAGTTGGGAGGTTTGAAGTATTTTTTTCTGTCACTGTTAGTTTTTATATAGAACATTTCCTGTCTTGTGTATTTTGCATAAAAAGGAGTAAAAATATTTTATTAAACATTAGCTCTTAGTAATTGGAAAAATACAGGAAGTCTTCAAATCTTTGGTTAAAATACCAAATACAGTTAATGTGCTTATCTTTTTCTTTGATTAGTTATTTAAAAAGACAGTCATTTATTTGAATCTATTATGTGGGGAAAAAAATGTGTTCTTTTGACTTTGTGACTGACTTGAGAAAATGGAATTGTAATCCTAAAATATTTTCAGAGAAGATAACTGCATATGCAAATAAGGAGTGTGAATTTGTTGAGTGGTCACAAATTATAAATAGTATGGTATTACTTCATTTTCAGTTATACTTATTTACTAGCTGGTTGAGTGGGTAAATAATTTAAATTCACTGACAATCCTAAATTCTTACATATTTTTAAATTTAGTGTGTCACCTTTTTTTTCCAGAATTGTTAAGAGATGGGAATATGTAACATAGTTTCAAATCTTTTCTTTCTTTATGTTTCCTTCCTAATAATTCTTTTCTGTATAAATTTTCACCTAGAGAAAGAACCTTAACCCATTAACTAATTGGTATTTGCATATTAGAATACTGTGGTAAATTTTACTGTAGTAATTCATAAATTATATTGAGTTTGGCATATAATTTACAAATCATTCATTGCAGTGAGATTTATGTATGTTTGAATTATTTATGTTTGCCAAATTAATTCTGGCGTATAGTTAGAATTACACTATTCAATCTTACATGTTTAACTGAAAGTAAAATCCTCCCCCGCCCCTCATTTAAAAAAAGTCTTTGGTTTCAAATGTAGAAGTTTTCTGAGGACTACTACACATGACTATTCTGAATATTACATGCTATGCCCTACGTTGTGCCCATTTGGCATTATAATTCTGAGGTTATAGTGGATGGATCAGTTTGGCAGAATTATTGTCACTGAAACAGTAAATTTTGATTACAACAAACTATGCAATTTTCTTTTTTATCTGTACCAGCAGAGGTGTGGGTAAACTAATATGGAGTTATTTTCTTTATTCAACGATTCTGATAGTAAATTGCCAGTTTTGTATTTTTAAAAATTGTTAATATGCAAAACATTCTAAATCGGCATTGCCTAGTTATGGTACCCACTAGCCCCATGGAGCTGTTGAGCACTAGATACATGGTTAGTTTGAGTTGTGCTAGAATTTTAAAATATGCACCAAATTACAAAGAAAATATACACACATAACAATGTAAAAAACATGGATAACTTCTTTATATTGAATACATGTGGAAATGGTAATGTTTTAAATATATTGAGTTAAATAAAAGATATTATTTAAATGAATTTTATCTGTTTCCTTTTTCTGTCCTTAATGTAGCTAATAGAAAATTTGTAATCACACAAATGTGGCTTGCATCATATTGTTATCTAACAGCATTATCTAATGCTATTCTAGACCTTTTCTCTGAGATATAGTACACTGAAGAAAAGATTTTTTTAAAGGTACCCTTGGGAATGAATTGCAGCTCCCCAGTATTGATAGCTTTGTGGTTTGGGATTAATCCTTATGGGCTTGGGTTTCCTCATGTATAAAATGTGTATAGTCCTGTCTCACAGTTGTTTTGAGGATATCTAGAGCTTCATGAACTTTAGTATGCATATGAGCCACCTGGAGATCTGATTCTGTAGGTATGGAATGGGGCTCCAGATTTTTCATTTTAAGGGACTCCCAGGTAAATGCTAGTATAGTTGGTTGGGAACACAGTTTGCATAACTAGGATCTAGAATACTACATAGATTTTAGTTTATTTTCCTTCTCCCAAGCATTATTATCCATTTAGAGTCCACCTGGAAAATTATCCATGGGATATAGGAATTGGAAAAGTCACTGTAGCTTGCAAGATTTACTTAAACCGGTTTTATTCTTGGGTTTTTATCTGCATTCTGGAGATTCATTGACAGTGAACAAAGCCTAGGTAAACGGTGTGCTTGGCAAAAGATATAAAGATGATTCTAATCTTAAATTTGTAAATGTAACTTCCCTGTGTTATGTTTTAAGTTCTTGAAAGAAATGATTAGAACTTGGGTATCTTTATATTTTTTGTGGCTGGATGCCTTGTTCACAGAATTGAAATGTTGTGTTACGTGAATTAATTTAGTTTTTCAGTATTTTATTTCTCTCAGTGGTTATTTTAGGAAGTTTTTCCTTCATCCAAGAAATAATCACTTCAAGTCAACAAAAACTGATTGGCAGATTACTAGCCATTCAGAGATAGAAAACAGTCTTTATCATTAGGGGGCTCATGGTTTAATAGAACAGTCGAAAGCAAACAAATAATTTCAGTGTATATATGATAAGTTTGGTAATAGAAGAATGTACAAAATATCGTGGAGGGAACCATTTTGGGGACGTAGTCAGAAAAAATGGTAGTAGCATTCATAAGCTATAAAAGAGATAGATTATAGCAGAGGAGGAAGTACACAACTACAAAGGGAGGTTTAGAGAAGTGCGAATAATTTGGTGTAACTATATTATTAATCTGTGAGAGTGGTGGTGAGAGAGAAGACTAGAGAGAGATTGAGGTTTCAGGTCATTAAAGCCTTTGAATGCTGTTCTTAGGAGCTTTGCCTTTATGGTATAGGCTGGAGAGCTAGTATAGGGTTTTGTGTATGGGAGGCCCATTTTGCCTTTTTAGTATATCATTCAGAGGCTTAGTGAATACATTTGAGGGGTTTTACTGAAGCAAAATAATCAGGCTGAACAGTCGTTCAAGTAAGAGATGATATATGTCTAAACCAGGGCATTAGCAATGGCAAGAGAGTAGAGGATTCCAAAGGTGTTTGGGATAGAAGTTGACAGAATTTGGTGCAGTTAGTTGGATAGAGGATGAGGAAAAGAATTTTCTGGGTTTTTTTCCTCCCATCAGCATTTGTTGGTTAAAGCATGGAAGCTGAGATGTCACTTTAAGATTCATTCAGAAAAGGGGTTTGTAGAGAATGTGCAGATGAGAGATGTGAGAGAGCCAAGGATTCTGTTAATAAGTTAAAACGGTGGAGCTCCAGAATGGGCAGGAAAGGAATTGAGACTGGCAGCTGGATAAAGAAAAAGAGGCTGGCAAGAAACTGGAGGTCCTTGTGAAATTAAAGAACAGGTGTGGGAATGAGAGCATAAGTTAGCTGGGAACACGTGAGTTTGTGATCCAAGAGTGAGATTAAGATTTTAGAGAGGCAGCAGTTTAGGTGGCATCCAGTTCCAAATGTTACACATCATACTTCGTTGCTGGAGGGACAAGGAGGTGAAGTTCATTGAATGTAAGATTTTAGGATTTGAAAACAGAACAGTGTTTCTCACTGTTCTACCTGTATTCGAGGCACTACCTGCATCACTGTCACTTGACATGGGATTCTTGGGCTTAAACCCTTCCATGTCTACTGGCAAAGAGGATGATGAACGGTGAAAATTAAGTCAGTGCCTTAAAGGTTAAGGAGAACTGCTGTTAGGGGATTGTATAGTCAGTGGTAGAGACTTCAAAGAGATAATGTTTTCATTAAGAGTGATGATGTTAGAATGTTAGAATGTTTCTTCCTGTCCTGTGTGGGCAAATGGGCAGTTTCTGTTTTTAGTAGCCTGCAAGAGAGACACGGAGTCTCCTGTGGTACCATGAAAGTTGTAGGCACCTAGAAAGTAAAGTGAAAGGGTTGGGGGGTAGGAGTGGTGATCAGGACAATGGAGTCCATTTAATGTAAAGACTCAGTTTCCAAAGTCTGTAAAACAAAAAGTCAGGTAATTTAGGAACTCTTTTTTAACAGTTGAAAATCCTCTGGTTCTGAAAAGATTATTGTTTGTTCTGTTAAACATTTGGTGGGACAAGCTGGCTTGTATTTAAAGGCTATGTATTAAAAATATTTGTCTTCAAATACTTAAACTCCTCTGTACTATGAAAGGCACATGGAACTGAAAGAATTCAATTCTTTATTGTGAGGTTTGGCCTAACTCTTTCGTCATCATGTATACTTGATTCTGAGTTCTGTGTAGTATGATATGCCTCCTGCACTGGGTATTGTGAAGTGGAATGAGCACTTAATAAATGAGAAGAAAGAGGATTAATAGCTGAGATGATGTTTTGTTTGTTTCTTCTGGATTCCCTGCATAAGTTTGGCTTAATGTTTGTAAAGTTGGATATACGTAGAAGCAGCAGGAGGTCCTGGTTAATGTGATGGCCTAGTCTTTTCACACATGACTTCCTTGGAAAAAGGCATTGGCTATGGAATAAATTCCATATGGACTTTTTTGTCCATATAGAACTTGTCTCCCTTTAAAAATTTTTTTATTGTGGTAAAATATAAATAACGTATACAAGTCAGTACACTTTTAAGTGTACAAGTCAGTGCCATTAATTACATTTACAGTTGTACAACATGACCACTGTATATTTCCACAACTTTGTCATCATTTCAAACAAATTCTGTATCTATTAAGCAATAACTCTCCCATTTGTAGCCCCTGGTAACTTCTCTACTTTTTGTGTCTAATTTCAATATTTCATGTTAGTGGAATCACAGCATTTGTCCTTTTGTGTCTGGCTTATTTCACTTAACATAATATTTTCAAGGCTTATCCATATTATAGTATGTATGAGAACTTCATTTCTTTCTGTAGTTGAATAATATTCCATTGTATTTGTACCACATTTTGTTTATCCATTCTTCTGTTGTTGGGCACTTGGGTTGTGTCCAGCTTTTGACTTTTGTGAATAATTCTGCAGTGAACGTTGGTGTACAAGTATGTGTTTCAGTCCCTGTTTTCAATTATTTGGGGTATATACCTGGGAGTGGAATTGCTGAATTATATGGTAATTCTGTTATATGGCAAAACTTTTTTGAGGAACCAGCAAACTTCATAGTGGCTCCACTATTTCCCATTCCCATCAACAGTGTACAAGGGTTCCAGTTTCTTCATATTCTCACCAATGTTTATTATTTCCTTTTTTTTAAATTTGTAGCCATCCTAATGCATGTGAAGTGGCAATACTTGTGGTTTTGATTTACATTTCCCTAATAACTAATAATGCTGAGCATCTTTTCATGTATTTATTGGCCATTTCGATATCTTCTTTGATGAAATGTCTGTTCAAGTCTTTTGTCCATTAAAAATATTTTTTTCTTTGTTGAGTTGTAGGCATTTTTTTTATATATTATGGATATTAAACCCTTATCAGTATATGATTTGTAAAGATTCTCTCCCATTCTGTAGGTTGAATTTTAACTTGCTTGACAATGTCCTTGTATGCCCCAAAGTTTTAATTTTGATGAAGTCCACAATTTATCTTTCATTTATGTATCTGTTTTTTTTATTGCTCATGCTTTTGGTGTCATTCATATCTAGGAATCCATTATCAAACCCCAGGTCATAGATATATATCACTCTATTTTCTTCTAAGGGTTGTATGGTTTCACCTCGTATATTTAGATTGTTGGTCCATTTTGAGTCAGTTTGTGTATATGGTGTGAAGTAGGGGTCCAACTTCCTTCTTTTGCATGTGGTAAATCACTTGTCCTAGTATTTGTTAAAGAGACCGTTCTTTCCCCCTTGAATGGACTTGGCACCTCTTTAAAAATCAGTTAGGCATAGGTGTGCCTGGGTGGTTCAGTCAGTTAAGGGTCTGACTTCAGCTCAGGTCATGATCTCACAGTCTGAGTTTGAGCCCCACATCAGGCTCTGTGCTGACAGCTCAGAGCCTGGAGCCTGCTTCAGATTCTGTGTCTCCCTCTCTCTGCACCTCCCCTGTTCACATTCTTATCTCTCTGTCTCCGTCTCTCTCAAAAATAAACATTAAAAAAATTTTTTTTTTAAATCAATTAGCCATAGAAGTATGAGTTTGTTCTGGACTGTCTCTTCTATTGGCATATTTGCCTTGTTCTTATGCCAATACCACATGGACTTTGTTACTGTTAGCTTTGTAATAAGTTTTGAAATTGGCATGTGTGAGTTCTCCAACTTTGTTCTTTTTTAAGATTGTTTTGGATTATTTTAGGCCTCTCACAATTTCATATAAATTTGAGGATTGGCTTTTCCATTTCTGCAAAAAAGGCTGTTCGAATTGCCATAAGAATTATGTTGAATCTCTGGGCACCTGGGTGGCTCAGTCAGTTAAGTGTCCAACTTTGGCTCAGGTCATGATCTCACAGTCTGTGAGTTCAAGCCCCACGTCGGGCTCTGTGCTAACAGCTCAGAAGAGCCTGGAGCTTGCTTTCGATTCTGTGTCTCCCTCTCTGCATCTCCCCTGCTTGCTTGCACACACGTTCCCCACCCCCCAAAACTAAATATTTTTTAAAAATTAAAAAAAAAAAGAACTATGTTGAATCTATAGATCAGTTTGGGCAGTATTGTCATCTTCAATCTTCCAATCTGTTATAGTTGTCTTTCCATTTATTTAGCTCTCCTTTAATTTCTTTCTGCAGTTTTGTAGTTTTCAGTGTACAAATCTTTCCCCTCCTTGGTTAAGTTGATGCCTAGGCATTTTATTCTTTTAGATGCTTATAAATGGAAGTCTTGAGCATTCTGTAAAATGCTTTTTTGATTTCCTTTTTGGATTGTTGACTGCTAGATACAGAAACACAGCTGACTTGTATATTGAAGTTGTAACCTGCAGCTTTGCTAAATTTTTTATTAACTCTAGTAGTTTTCTTGAGGATTCTTTGGAATTTTCTATATAGGAAATAGAAATAGTTTTACTATCTCTGCAAATAGAAATAATTTTACTTCTTCCTTACCAATTTGTTTGCCTTGCATATCTTTTTCTGGTCTTAATTGCTCTGTCTAGCACTTCCAATGCTGTGTTGAATAGCAGTGGTAAAAGGCATCCTTGTCTTGAAATTTTTTCATTTTTAAGATAAGATTTGCCACTGAATTTTGTTAAATGAAAGGATCATATGTAAGTGACTAATTTTATTGATCTTAATCTTTATAGAAGTTGATGAAATAATTTCTTTTGCAGCACAGAATGAACCCACAGTGGAAGAGAAAATACTGCAAACTGTTTGACTGCTGGTGAAGATGGTCTTTTATTTTTGTGACAGACAACTGTGGGATCTGTAGTAGAAATGTAAGTGTGGCATCGTGGTTTTTCCCAAGGATGCAGTAAATTAAATGGACTAATAAAATGCACTAAGCCAAGTATATGTCATATTTAGTTCTAATTATAAAAAAAAAGAGCATTTTGTATTGACTTTTAGATATTTTATTGAGGTAACAATTTTTTTCTCATTAAATTATTGCTAATGTAGATATCCAGAAATCTCATCAGGAAAAATTTCTGTAAAAGTGAATGAAACTGAAAACAAGAGAATTTGCTTATAGCATGCTAAAAAATTTGGAAAGATCTCCAGGTCTTTTAGGTTCTACTTCTTCTTTACATAGTACAGTATAAAACCTTGGTTTGCGAGCATAATTTGTTCTGGAAACGTGTTTGTAATCCAAAGCACTTGTATATCAAAGCGACTTTCCCCATAAGAAATAATGGAAACTCAAGATGATTGGTTCCACAAGCCAAAAATATTCATATAAAAATGATCACAATACCGTAATATAATACAAAATAATAAAATACAAAATATAAAGAAAAATAAATTAACCTGCACTTACCTTTGAAAACTCCCATGTCTGGTGTGAGAGAGACAAGAGAGAGGAGGGTTATTGTGTAGGATGACTTTCACTGTCACTGATGGAAGGAATCACTGCTATCTATTGGCTCAGTGGAATCTTTTTTACAGTACAGTATTAATACACTCTTGTCATATACTGTGTTTAATGTAACTGGCAATAAGGCAACAGAGGAAAGGGTCTATATCTGCAGGCAGCCTGACCTAGAATGAGGCAAAGCATTCCTAAGCTTACTCTTATATGGAAAAGCAAAAGGACTGTCCATAGATGCTTTGAAGTGACAAAAAATACACTAGTGCTAGTTGTGGGCACCTTCTAATGTTCTGAAAAATCACTTACTTCTGCCAAACACCACAGCCTGGGACCAAGCATGGGAGATGATCACCCACAATCCTGCAGTGAGAGAGAACTATTGGCTCAGTTGTGATCGTGTGACATTAGGCATCACGTACTAATATTGCAAGACATTGTTCATTTATAAAGATTTATTAGAAATGTTTGCTTGTCTTTTATATCTTTTTATATTTTTTATTTAATTCTGTTTATATGTTATCTGTCTATATACATATAATATTTTTTAATCTTGTAGGTCAAATATTGTAGGTGCTGGCCATCAAGGAACTAGACTATGGTCTAATAAGTGAGACATAATTTTATAATTATTAATTATAATTTATAATTATTAATTAAACAGTGAGAAAAATGCCATATTGAGGTAACAACAAAATGCTTTTGGAACTTAGAGGATTTAGTCCACCTGAAGGGCTCAGGGTAAGCAAAAGAACTTTTGGCTTGGTCTTAAAGAATAAATAGAATTTTAACAAGCTGAGAAAATTAGGAAGTATTTTTCAAGCCAAGGGAATGAGGGAGGAGCACAGTTGCCCAAATATCAGGGCATCTTAGGAGAGTCAGGAAGCAATCCTGTGTGGCAGAGTGGGGTAGGGTGGGGAGAAAGAGACTTCAAAGTTAGTAAAGGGAGTGAATGTTTATTTAGTCCCTACTATTTTGCTAGGCGCTTATTGGGTATTTTACTTGGATTATTAGATTTAATCATTATGAAAAATGGTAGTAGCTCATTTACTGGTGAAGACGTAGAATTAGAGAGATGAAGTCATTTGCCATGGCTTGGCATTTTCCAAATTTCTCTGAGAATTATCTCCTGGAGCACTTGTTAAACACACAGATTTTTAGGCTTTAACTCAAATCTGTACAAACTCACCAGCTAATTCTTACTTTCAAGGAAGAGTTTGAGATATGCTCTTCTAGGTTAGTGTAGTGAGAAGAAATGACGGAGCCAGGATTTTAACTAAGTCTGTTTTACTCTAAAGATTGTGTCAATGTATTTGAAAGCCAGTGCTTAGGAATTTGGATTCGATTATGTAGGCAGTAGAAAACTATTGAAGATTGGAAAGAAGACTAATTTGACATGGTTGAACTGAGAAAAGATAAGGAGAAAGGATTGAAGTCTGAGAGACCTCTTGAAAGGTTAATATTTTGTACAAGCGTGTGTCCAAGAGGCCAGAATTAGGGTTATAGGCTTTGGGAATGAAGGGGACACTTTTTTTTTTTTTTTTAATATACAGTGCAATGCTGTTTTCAGGAATAGATGCATCCCTTACATACAGCGCCCAGTGCTCATCACCACAAGGGCCCTCCTTAATACCCATCACCCACCTAGTCCATCTCCACCTGCCTCCCTCAGTTTGTTCTCTATCATTGAGTCTCTTGTGGTTTGTATCCGTCTCTTCTCTTCCCCCACTTTTCCATATGTTCATCTGTTTTGTTTACTTAAATTCCACACAGGAGTGAAATCATATGGTACGTCTTTCTCCGATTGACTTACGTCACTTAGCATAATACATTCTAGCTCCAACCATGTCATTGAAAATGGCAAGATGTCATTCTTTTTGATGGCTGGGTAATACTCCATTGTATGTATATGTACACCACATCTTTATCTTTTCATCAGTTGATGGACATTTGGGCTTTCAGTGGTTTGGCTATGGTTGATAATGCTGCTGTAAGCACTGTGGTGCATGTATTCCTTCAAATCTGTATTTTTGTATACTTTGTGTAAACACCTAGTACAATTGCTGGATTGTAGGGCAGTTCTATTTTTAGTTTTTTGAGAAACCTCCATACTGTTCCCCAGAGTAGGTGCACCAGTTTGCATTTGAAGGGGACACATTCTAAATAAGTTTCTGTCATGGAGAAGTGAAGTGGCCAAGGAATAAGGGAGCATTGAGGATGGATCTAAGTTTTGTCCAAGATCGAAAACAAAGGACAAGGACGCAGGTTTAGGTGAACAGATAACTTTGGTTTTAGTCATGTTTGATATCAGGTCCTTGGAGAATATTGAGGTAGATTTTTTGAATACAGATTGGAAATATAGTTGGAATGGTTCTGGGTATTAGATTTTGAGAATCATGGTGGTATATCTATAATTTTGAAATCTTAAGTAGATTGTCTAGACATAGAATGCAATGGGGAAATGGGGCCACCCATAGAACCTTTGTGAAGAATACTGGTGCTTAAGGGCAGCTGGAAAAGATAGAAAACAATGAAACAGAAAGGAGAATTGGGAGAGAGTACCATCAAGGAAATGAATAGTATAAAGTTTTAGAAAAATAGTTGCTGGTCATTATCGTTCAGTGCAATGGAATCAAATACATTGAGACCAAAAGAGACCATTAGACTAAAAGCATGGTAGTTGATTTTGAAATTTAAGGATAGAGAATATTAACCAAAATCTTGAGGGAATTGGGATGGTATTAACAGAAGTTGAGGAGTCAACTTTGAAAACAACTAACTATACCCCAACCTGAGCCAAGAGGAATGATGACAAGGTAGAGTGAAGATAAAGATAAACTGTAAGGATTCACTCTTACCTAATTTCTTAATGATAAAGGAATCTGGGACATTTCTTAAGAGATTGGAGAAGGTTGTCTACAGTCTTTGGGAATAGGGGAAATAAAGTTGTTTTGACTGAGTAAAAAATTATTGATAGGAGGCTTGATAGTCTCTGGGAAATCAAAATAGCTAATTGTGTATGGTGCTCACAACTTTTGCACCATACATTTCACTATAAAAGTAGAAATATGCCATGAGTTTAATAGTTAACTTTTTTTAAGTCCTCTCCTTGGTTGACCCTTGTTTTAGGCAAATGTCTCCCTTGTGGCTTTTGTGGTGGTGGTGGTCTCTTTATTCTCCATCTCTCTCTGACATTTCTTAACATCTTTTGCAGGCTCTTTTGCCTCACTTGTAAATACTGAAATACTCCAAGGTTCTGTGGTTGGCCTTTCTGTCTGCTCTCCCTACAAGTTTAATTTGGGTGTTCATTCATTTTCATGTCTTCAAGAATATATACTTTTTTTTTTTCCTAAGTAGTGATGAGTATTAGCCCATTTCTCCATTTTGTCTTATGAATAGAATCAAAATGGATGGATGACTTTCTTTTTTGTTGGTTTTGGGGGGTTTTTTGTTTTGTTTTTGTTTTTGTTTGTTTTGAGAGAAAGCCTGTGTGTGCATGAGCAGGAGATGAGCAGAAGGAGAGAGAATCTTACAGAACCCAAGCCTGACACTGGACTTGCTCCCATGAACCATGAGTTCATAACCTGAGCCAAAATCAAGAGTCAGACGCTCAACTGACTGAGCCACCCAGACACCCCTGTTTTCTTTTTCTTAATGAGGCTTTAAATAAATATGGAAATATAAAAAAAAAAAAAATCAAGAATTTCATTGACAACTAGGGCGCCTGGGTGGCTCAGTCAGTTAAGTGTCTGACTTTGGCTCAGTTCACGATCTCACAGTTCCTGAGTTCGAGCCCCATATCGGGCTCTGTGCTGACAGCTGAGAGCCTGGATCCTGCTTTGGATTCTGTGTCTCCCTCTCTCTCCGCCCCTCCATCACTCATACACTCTCTCTCTCTCCCTCTCTCCCCCTCCCCCCTCTCTCTCTGTCTCAAATAAACATTTAAAAATTTAAAAAAAGAATTTCACTGACAACTAATTTCTTTAACCTAAATTGAAAGGGATGTAAGAAGATACATATTATTTGTCCTTCCATTCTGTAGCTAATTTTAATTCTTTTTGTTACCAAAAAGTTAAGTGTAGCAGTAGGACCTGATGAATTAAAAGACGTTTTCAAATACAGTTTTATGCTTTCATTTAATGTATTCACTTTACAATAATTTTGAATTGAACATGAATTATCCCCGTTTTACTAAGGAGAAAGCTGAAGATTCAGAAGCATAGCGTGAGTATGATTTTTTAAAAACCTCTTATAGGTACATTAGGTGCAGGTTATATTTGGCAGAATTGAAAGTAATGTACACAGACTCTTACCAAAGTGTAAGGTTGCCTGGAGCAGATAAAAGTATTCTCATTCTTTTGCCAAATGTAATTGAAATACTAACTATTATAAATGTCTATGCGCCAAATACCCGAGCCCCCAGATATATAAAACAATTACTCATAAACATAAGCAACCTTATTGATAAGAATGTGGTCATTGCAGGGGACTTTAACACCCCACTTACAGAAATGGATAGATCATCTAGACACACAGTCAATAAAGAAACAAGGGCCCTGAATGATACATTGGATCAGATGGACTTGACAGATATATTTAGAACTCTGCATCCCAAAGCAACAGAATATACTTTCTTCTCGAGTGCACATGGAACATTCTCCAAGATAGATCATATACTGGGTCACAAAACAGCCCTTCATAAGTTTACAAGAATTGAAATTATACCATGCATACTTTCAGACCACAATGCTATGAAGCTTGAAATCAACCACAGGAAAAAGTCTGGAAAACCTCCAAAAGCATGGAGGTTAAAGAACACCCTACTAACGAATGAGTGGGTCAACCAGGCAATTAGAGAAGAAATTAAAACATATATGGAAACAAACGAAAATGAAAATACAACAATCCAAACGCTCTGGGATGCAGCGAAGGCAGTCCTGAGAGGAAAATACATTGCAATCCAGGCCTATCTCAAGAAACAAGAAAAATCCCAAATACAAAATCTAACAGCACACCTAAAGGAAATAGAAGCAGAACAGCAAAGGCAGCCTAAACCCAGCAGAAGAAGAGAAATAATAAAGATCAGAGCAGAAATAAACAATATAGAATCTAAAAAAACTGTAGAGCAGATCAACGAAACCAAGAGTTGGTTTTTTGAAAAAATAAACAAAATTGACAAACCTCTAGCCAGGCTTCTCAAAAAGAAAAGGGAGATGACCCAAATAGATAAAATCATGAATGAAAATGGAATGATTACAACCAATCCCTCAGAGATACAAACAATTATCAGGGAATACTATGAAAAATTATATGCCAGCAAATTGGACAACCTGGAAGAAATGGACAAATTTCTAAACACCCACACTCTTCCAAAACTCAATCAGGAGGAAATAGAAAGCTTGAACAGACCCATAACCAGCGAAGAAATTGAATCGGTTATCAAAAATCTCCCAACAAATAAGAGTCCAGGACCAGATGGCTTCCCAGGGGAGTTCTACCAGACATTTAAAGCAGAGATAATACCTATCCTTCTCAAGCTATTCCAAGAAATAGAAAGGGAAGGAAAACTTCCAGACTCATTCTATGAAGCCAGTATTACTTTGATTCGTAAACCAGACAGAGACCCAGTAAAAAAAGAGAACTACAGGCCAATATCCCTGATGAATATGGATGCAAAAATTCTTAATAAGATACTAGCAAATCGAATTCAACAGCATATAAAAAGAATTATTCACCATGATCAAGTGGGATTCATTCCTGGGATGCAGGGCTGGTTCAACATTCGCAAATCGATCAACGTGATACATCACATTAACAAAAAAAAAGAGAAGAACCATATGATCCTGTCAATCGATGCAGAAAAGGCCTTTGACAAAATCCAGCACCCTTTCTTAATAAAAACCCTTGAGAAAGTCGGGATAGAAGGAACATACTTAAAGATCATAAAGGCCATTTATGAAAAGCCCACAGCTAACATCATCCTCAACGGGGAAAAACTGAGAGCTTTTTCCCTGAGATCAGGAACACGACAGGGATGCCCACTGTCACCGCTGCTGTTTAATATAGTGCTGGAAGTTCTAGCATCAGCAATCAGACAACAAAAGGAAATCAAAGGCATCAAAATTGGCAAAGATGAAGTCAAGCTTTCGCTTTTTGCAGATGACATGATATTATACATGGAAAATCCGATAGACTCCACCAAAAGTCTGCTAGAACTGATACATGAATTCAGCAAAGTTGCAGGATACAAAATCAACGTGCAGAAATCAGTTGCATTCTTATACACTAACAATGAAGCAACAGAAAGACAAATGAAGAAACTGATCCCATTCACAATTGCACCAAGAAGCATAAAATACCTAGGAATAAATCTAACCAAAGATGTAAAAGATCTGTATGCGGAAAACTATAGAAAGCTTATGCAGGTAATTGAAGAAGATATAAAGAAATGGAAAGACATTCCCTGCTCATGGATTGGAAGAATAAATATTGTCAAAATGTCAATACTACCCAAAGCTATCTACACATTCAATGCAATCCCAATCAAAATTGCACCAGCATTCTTCTCGAAACTAGAACAAGCAATCCTAAAATTCATATGGAACCACAAAAGGCCCCGAATAGCCAAAGTAATTTTGAAGAAGAAGACCAAAGCAGGAGGCATCACAATCCCAGACTTTAGCCTCTACTACAAAGCTGTCATCATCAAGACAGCATGGTATTGGCATAAAAACAGACACATAGACCAATGGAATAGAATAGAAACCCCAGAACTAGACCCACAAACGTATGGCCAACTCATCTTTGACAAAGCAGGAAAGAACATCCAATGGAAAAAAGACAGTCTCTTTAACAAATGGTGCTGGGAGAACTGGACAGCAACATGCAGAAGGTTGAAACTAGACCACTTTCTCACACCATTCACAAAAATAAACTCAAAATGGATAAAGGACCTGAATGTGAGACAGGAAACCATCAAAACCTTAGAGGAGAAAGCAGGAAAAGACCTCTCTGACCTCAGCCGTAGCAATCTCTTACTCGGCACATCCCCAAAGGCAAGGGAATTAAAAGCAAAAGTGAATTACTGGGACCTTATGAAGATAAAAAGCTTCTGCACAGCAAAGGAAACAACCAACAAAACTAAAAGGCAACCAACGGAATGGGAAAAGATATTTGCAAATGACACATCGGACAAAGGGCTAGTATCCAAAATCTATAAAGAGCTCATCAAACTCCACACCCGAAAAACAAATAACCCAGTGAAGAAATGGGCAGAAAACATGAATAGACACTTCTCTAAAGAAGACATCTGGATGGCCAACAGGCACATGAAAAGATGTTCAACGTCGCTCCTTATCAGGGAAATACAAATCAAAACCACACTCAGATACCACCTCACGCCAGTCAGAGTGGCCAAAATGAAGAAATCAGGAGACTATAGATGCTGGAGAGGATGTGGAGAAACAGGAACCCTCTTGCACTGTTGGTGGGAATGCAAATTGGTGCAGCCACTCTGGAAAGCAGTGTGGAGGTTCCTCAGAAAATTAAAAATAGACCTACCCTATGACCCAGCAATAGCACTGCTAGGAATTTATCCAAGGGATACAGGAGTACTGATGCATAGGGGCACCTGTACCCCAATGTTTATAGCGGCACTCTCAACAATAGCCAAATTATGGAAAGAGCCTAAATGTCCATCAACTGATGAATGGATAAAGAAATTGTGGTTTATATACACAATGGAATACTACGTGGCAATGAGAAAAAATGAAATATGGCCTTTTGTAGCAACATGGATGGAACTGGAGAGTGTGATGCTAAGTGAAATAAGCCATACAGAGAAAGACAGATACCATATGGTTTCACTCTTATGTGGATCCTGAGAAACATAACAGAAACCCATGGGGGAGGGGAAGGAAAAAAAAAAAAAAAAAAGAGGTTAGAGTGGGAGAGAGCCAAAGCATTAGAGACTGTTAAAAACTGAGAACAAACTGAGGGTTGATGGGGGGTGGGAGGGAGGGCAGGGTGGGTGATGGGTATTGAGGAGGGCACCTTTTGGGATGAGCACTGGGTGTTGTATGGAAACCAATTTGACAGTAAATTTCATATATTAAAAAAAAAAAAAAAAAAAACAACAAATGTAATTGAAATATGTGGTACTCTGTGTCTCACTACTTTGGGAAGTACTAAGATATTTTGTATTTAAGAAACACATATGAGTTGTGGAGAGCCTAACAAGATGTGGTATGCACAGTCAGTTCTTTTTAGGGGAAATAGGTGAGGAGCATTAACTGACCAGTTGAGAAGCAGGAGCTTTCACTTACAGTTTAGATTGTTAAGTTACAAGGTCTTTGAAGGTGAGAGTTTATCTCAAAATACTTTGAAGCTTCTATAAGTGCCTAACACATATGAAGAGTTCATATTTGGTAGAACTTACCATAGGTTGGGAAAAAGTTGCACTTTATGTAACTAGAGTTTCTGGTAAAGGAGTTGATTGGAAATGTAATTAAAAGTTGAAACAAAGTTTGGAAATCAGATATTTCATAGTGATCATTTCTTTCTATTGAGCTTATGTGTTGCTTCCTTTTCTATTTAAGTAAGGTCTTTTCAACAACTTGCTGTCATTTTGAACCTTGCCTATTGAGGAACCAAGGACACAGAAAAGCAATAAGAGAATGGATTGTTGGACAGATAGGATGTGATGAAAGTCTAGGAGCATTGTTTTTGAAGTTTTGATGAGCATAAACATTTTTACTGACTACTCTTGTAACCACTGTGCCCTTTTTTGAATGCTTGATTTTGGAAAAAAGCATAGATCCATATGGTGATAAAATTTGAAATATTCCTTGTTTAAAACACAGAATCAAATGGTAGAGATTGTCACTCATTTTAAGCAGCAGTTAATTAATGGTTGCCAATCACTGTGAGATCTTTTACCTCTATTTCTGTTTACTAACCACTGGTCTACTCCCTCTATCATTTTCTCTCCTCTTTGAAATGTCTATGGTTTCCTAGTACCATGGGATAAAATAAAATCAGATGTTTCCTTAGCAGGGCACAAAAAGATTTTCATGTTTGGCTTCTGATTACTTTTACAGCTTCATTTTACTCTTCAGTTGCTTATTTGACTCAGTGTTGTGCACATGTCTCTGCCTTTAATCTTTTCCACTGCTCTGCACTCCAAACTTTCTGGCCTATGTCCATCTTCTCATCTGCCTCTCATTATTACTTTTAATAAGTATCTAACACTTTACTGCAAGAATTAGGCCATATTGTGATTATTGCTTGCTTGCATTAATGTTTTTTATTTAACAAAGTAGGTGTGTTTCTTTAGATCCATCAAATACTCAGCATTATAAATGGACTATAATAGTTTTTAAATAAATGCTCATCTGAATAAGGCAGAAATTAACAAATTTTACGTCAGTATTTAAGCCCTATACATCCAGTTTGAAAAATGTTGTCCCTTTTTTCCCCCCTCTCCTGCTTTAGGACAACAATATTCAAGTCGTTTTCTCTTGGCTTTAACATTTGTGGAGCTTTAGTGAATGAAGCTTTAGTGAACACTTAGTAGAGTGTTTTGTGGGTCTTTTTGGAGTTTTTTTTTTAGCTATTCTCACCTAATTTTTATAAACTGATTTGTAGGTAAGGAAATTTAGACTGTGGGTTTAACTGAGTGCTGAAGAGTACAAAATAAGGGAGAGGGAGACTCAGGTTTTTAGAGTTCTTATCTAGGTTGGTTTCATTGTATAACAGTTGCCTTAATTCAAGTTATCCTTTCTCCCTTGGCCATCTGCAATTTTTCATTATAGTTTTCAGTATGCTGCTTCAGGGCTGATCTTTAAGTGTACTAACAATTTTTATACATTCCCAAGGTATACACAAGTAAATGCTTTAAAAAAAAGTTTATCAATCAGATGGTTTAACTTAATGTTATTTAAAGTAAAATAAAACCCAAAAACATGTTTTATAATATGGTGTATTATATTCTTCTTTGAAAAACCTATTCATTTCCTTAGCTAATATTTGAGTGTTCTCTATCTGCCTGGTCTTGTATGAGAATACAGAGACGAGCCAACAGTGACCTGTTTCCTACCCTTAAAAAGCCCACCTGCTTATGGGGAAGACTGACATTAACAAAATAGTCACACACATAAACGTAACATTGCAATTCTGATAAGCGCTAGGAATGAGAAATACATGCTAGTAAGCAGTTAAAAAGAAATAGGGTG
Source organism: Panthera onca (assembly GCF_046562875.1). NCBI lineage: Eukaryota > Metazoa > Chordata > Mammalia > Carnivora > Felidae > Panthera > Panthera onca. Next base: position 114,129,051 of record NC_138343.1, read on the forward strand.
ATTTGACCTAGTCATGGAGGGTTTCTCAAGAGGGCTATAAGATGAGTAGTAGTTGGTCCATGGGGGATATGGGAGGCAGGAAGTGAAGAAATGTTCATACAGAGAAAAAAACCTTTTATTGGAGGGAGTAGCCATTGTGGCTAGAAGCTTGATCAAGGAGAAGTTTAATATATGAGGCTGGTGGTGGGGTGGGGACCATTGCACATAGATCCTGGTCTTTATCCTGAAATCAGCTTTTTAAGCAAAAGAGGTAAGGCTGGACCAATTACAAGGCATATTCAGTAATTTCATAAACAGTGTTTACTGGGTGGTGAGGGAAGGGTAGAAATGTATAGTAGATGGATTCAGGAGATGCTTAGGATAAAATTGATAAGACCTGCTGATGTTTTGGATGAGAAGACCTGCGAAGGGCAGTTTGAATGATGAATTTCTGGCTTAAAAAAGCAGATGAATAATGGTGTCATCAGGAGTGGGGAGCTTTTAGGGAGTAAATAAGCAAGGAACAGATCATGTGTTCAGGGGTTTTTTGCCTTCAAAACATCCAGGAAGAATTCTAAAATAGACAATTAGAAATCTAGATCTAGGGCTGAAAGGAGACCTGGGCTGGTGATACCAATTACTGAGTCATTTGTTTATAAGTAACTGTTGAAGCCATGGGTGTAGATGAGATCATCTTGAACGAGTAAGCAAGAGCATATGGTTTAGAAAAAGGCAACAAGGAAAGGCCATCACAAGAAGAGTGCTTCATGGAGGGGAAATGAAATGACTGGTTTACCAGTGTTTTTAAATATACAGCAGGAGTAGAGAAGTTCTAGGATTTCAGTTTTAATCTTAATTTCATATGGTCTACTTGTCAGGTACCAAAGTATGTTAATATATGGCAGCATTTGCAAAGCTACCACTTAGTAATATTGTAAAGGGCTACAAAATTGTCACCATCTGTAATTGTAATCTAAATTACTTTTAGCCACTTTCTCTGTGCTTTCTACACTGATTGGAAAAGTCAGTCTAGAATGGAATTTACATTTTTAAATCTTTGCATTTACTTATATCTATAAGTTCTGTGACTGAATAGAAATGGTATATTTATTTAAAATCTATACTTTGGTTGTATTTATTTTTGGCTTAACATTTACTTGTGTGCCTCTTTGTCCCCCCCCCCCCCCCCACGCCAGTGTAAAAATTAATGACCTAACAAAATCAAAAAGTTTTTTTCTACACAAGTTAGATTTTTTTCTTTTATTTTGTTCCTCATTGTCTGGTATGTAGTACACATATACAGTAGGTGTTTAATAAGTGTTTTTCTGAATTGTTGAATTACAGTATTAGTTGAAACACAGTTTTAATATCACATGTATTTTCTTTCATTTTCTTAGGATGGCTGGCTGTGGTGAAATTGATCACTCAATAAACATGCTTCCTACGAACAGGAAAGCGAATGAGTCCTGTTCTAATACTGCACCTTCTCTAACTGTCCCTGAATGTGCCATTTGTCTGCAAACATGTGTCCACCCAGTCAGTCTCCCTTGTAAGCATGTTTTCTGCTATCTGTGCGTAAAGGGAGCTTCATGGCTTGGAAAGCGATGTGCCCTCTGTCGACAAGAAATTCCCGAAGATTTCCTTGACAAGCCAACCTTATTGTCACCAGAAGAACTCAAGGCAGCGAGTAGAGGAAATGGTGAATATGCATGGTATTATGAAGGAAGAAATGGGTGGTGGCAGTATGATGAGCGCACTAGTAGAGAGTTGGAAGATGCTTTTTCCAAAGGTAAAAAGAGCACTGAAATGTTAATTGCCGGGTTTCTGTATGTTGCTGATCTTGAAAATATGGTTCAATACAGGAGAAATGAACATGGACGTCGCAGGAAGATTAAGCGGGATATAATAGATATACCAAAGAAGGGAGTAGCCGGACTTAGGCTGGACTGTGACGCTAATACTGTAAACCTAGCGAGAGAGAGCTCTGCAGATGGAGCGGACAGTCTATCAGCACAGAGTGGAGCTTCTGTTCAGCCTCTAGTGTCTTCTGTAAGGCCCCTAACATCAGTAGATGGTCAGTTAACAAGCCCTGCAACACCATCCCCTGATGCAAGCACTTCTCTGGAAGACTCTTTTGCTCATTTACAACTCAGTGGAGACAGCATAGCTGAAAGGAGTCATAGGGGGGAAGGAGAAGAAGATCATGAATCACCATCTTCAGGCAGGGTACCAGCACCAGATACCTCCATTGAAGAAACTGAATCAGATGCCAGTAGTGATAGTGAGGATGTATCTGCGCTTGTTGCACAACACTCCTTGACCCAACAGAGACTTTTGGTTCCTAATGCAAACCACACAGTATCTGATCGATCAGGAACTGATCTGTCAGTAGCAGGGGGTGGAACAGTGAGTGCTGGTGTCAGATCTAGAAGGCCTGATGGACAGTGCACAGTAACTGAAGTTTAAATAAAAAACTCTTCAAGGTTAAAATGGTTATCTGTAAATTTATGCCCACATAACATTATACTCATCCCTAGTAGTGCATTTTGGGAGTTGGGGTGGGAAGGGGTATGGGGAGGACAGACCTGTAATAAAAATGTTTAACATGTCTCTGTTGAGGAATTTATTTAATATAAGGAACTCGGGCGTTAATAGTTGAGAGTTGTTTAGTAATAACCCAGTTTTTTTGAGGTCTGTTTTATAGGTTTTTAAAATTTCTTCAGTTCTTTTGGCCAGTGTGTGTGTATTATCTGTGCATTAACAGTCCTCATCTTATTCTTGCATTGTGTCTTATTTTCCTGCATGGATTGACGTAAAACCATGACTAAAATTTGGCACCTATGAGATGTCTGGTATCAGTATGAACAGGAAGCTTAATTAATATGAAAATAGATGTGAATTTGGAATTTTAAAATAGATGAATAACAACTATTAAATAGTAAAGTTACTGAAATGGAAATGTAAAGAAAACAGTTAATAACTTATGTTTCAGAATCTTGTAACATACTTCATGGCGTTTCCCATAGGCTTTGCTGTCTAGTCCTTGTAGTTTGAGGTTCCTCTTGATCTGCATTTTTCTTTTTGATTACAGAATTTATAATTTAATAAATACTAGAGTTTATCAAAAATAATTTGTCTGTTGTTTGAGTCTGGAAAGAGGATGGAAACATTTTGACATTAGTGGCCAAAGGTTAATAAACAGGTGATGGTTTGGAGTGGTGGTATTCAGCTTAGTCACCTGCTTGAAGTTTGATTTATTCTATTCATAAAGAATAATTAAACAGAATCTACAAGCAATTGCACGGTATAAGTGTGTATGGAATTAAATCTACAGCCCGTGAGACTTAAATTTCTTACATAACTGGTAGTGGAGACCATACTAGATTTTCCTTGCCAGTCTTCATTAGTGGCCTGACACTAATGGATTAAATTGTATTATTTGTAAACAGCATTAGTAGACACAAATTCACTTCACACAAAATGTAGACTCTATGGCAAGATAGGAAGTCCTGGGTTAACTTGGAAATCCAGAATTTGGTTCTGAAAAAAGGTAGTGTGAGTTTGTCTTAGTGTTTTAACTCAAAACAGTAGGATCATGTTGAAGCCTATGCAAGTTACTTTTAATATGATTTTCCAAGTATGAATTGAATGTTACAAGAGCAAATAAAAACTGCCACTACTTTGAAATTATCTTTTATCCCTTGCTCTGATAGGTTAGAACTGGGACTTCATTCTTTGACTTACTTTTAAAGCCTGTGTCATTGAGATCATAAAAGTTTGAGCTGTGCATTTTTATTAAGTGTACTTTCAAAATAGAGCTAGTTCTAAAAAAGAAAGGTTAGCCACTTTTCAGAAAAAAATAGAAATCTGATATAAAATGCGAATGTAACAGTGATGCATCAGGAGTCCTTTTGATGTCAGGACATTTTGATGTAAAGTTAAATTGTATTACTGTGTAAACTAAACAGTACTACTTACTAGTTCGGAAATCCCAGGGCATACAAATGCATGGCCAATTTTGTAGAGTCAGTAGACTTTCCACATGATGGCTATGGTTGTTTAGTAGATCATTTAAAATAGAAACTAAAATATGCAGTAAGGCTCCAAATTTGGTAGGGTGGTAAGGTGGGGAGCATTTTTATTTAAAAGAGCCATAGGAAAAAAAAGCCATTCCCCAAATTTTATTTTTTTATTTAAAAAAAAATTTAACGTTTATTTAGTATTGAGAGAGAGATCGTGAACAGGGGAGGGGCAGAGAGAGAGGGAGACACAGAATCAGAAGCAGGCCCCAGGCTCTAAGCTGTCAGCACAGAGCCTGACGCAGGGCTTGAACTCACAAACTGCAAGATCATGACCTGAGCCAAAGTCGGACGCTTAACCGACTGAGCCACCCAAGTGCCCCAATTCCCCAAATTTTTTAAGTTTATCTATTTATTTTGAGAGAGGGAGAGAGAATCCTAAGCAGGCTCTTTGTGGACAGGGGGCTCAACCTCAAGAACTATGAGATCATGGCCTGAGCTGAAATCAAGAGTCAGATGCTCAACCGACTGAGCTACCCAGGCATTCCTCCAGTTATTTTTAAACATTCTTTTATTTTTTAAGTAATCTCTATATCCAACATGGGGCTCAAACTCACAACTCCAAGATCAAGAGTCACATGCTTCACTAACAGAGCCAGCCAAGCACCTCTCCCCAATTCTTTACCTATTACCGCTGATTAAGGCAGAAGAAAATGATCATACCTTTTCTTATCTTGTTCCCTGACCCCTCTTCCACTTTTGTTCTTTAGTGCAAATTTCACTGTTATTTTTGTAAATTATTTCCAGATAAGACTGAACAGACACCATGAAAAATAACCCAGGAATAGGTTCTGTGGAGAGGTTTTTCCTCTCAAAAACTGGTCTTTTGTTACAGGCTAAGAACTACTATGGAATTGATAATTTTTAAGCCAAAAGTGTTGTATATTTTAACCAAATGTTCTACATTACTTGATAATTACCCAAATATACTGAAAACTAGGTCAATGAGTTCAGATATTAAAAAATTATTAAATCAAATACTAAGTGTAGCCTTCGAAGTAATTCTGGTATTCCTAGTTAATATTTAACTTTATAATTATTAATTTATTGGAGTTTTTCTTGTAGTACGTCATACTTTAAAAAATTATGTATCAAATTTTCGTCTCCTAGCAATAGCCTCTTTATTTGCAGGTCCCCCCCAAACTGTTCCTAAAAGGTCTCTTTCATTCTGTAATGCGTCCTCAAAACAAAGCTCTTTACCTGAAGAAACAGATTTTTTCAAAGCTCTAATTACTTCTGGTGGCCCTTTGATAAACTGCTTTAGCCACTCTTGTGCCTCTTCTAGACATTCAGTTTCATCTGAAGACTGCAAGACCTCGTCAGCCATTCCTATGTTTAAAGCTTTTTTTGAATCCAGTTTGAGGGCCCCACTTAATACTTTGAGAGCTTGTCTACTGCCGATTATTTCAACTAGTCGGGTAGCACCGCCCCAGCTTGGTATTATACCCATCTCTTTCTGGACAAATCTTATCTCACTCTCTGGCGTCATTAATCTGCAAAAGAAAAAAGAAAACTTAATTGTAACTAAGTATATGTAACTGTAAGTATATGTGCTTTACTCAAAGTATTATTCATTATCTGATCTGAAATGTCCATGGATCATTATAGGTAGGTAGATCTGTTATATTAAAAACTAAAAGTTCAAACTATCTGGATAAGTATACAGTTCAATTTACTACATAGTACTGAATATTTCCCTTTGAAAATAGTATCAGCAGTTTCACTGTGCTTGCTTATCCTTTACTTTGCAAAATAAGAATTTAGTTTTTATTTCTAAAAGCCCAGATTATCTTTTAAAAGTGAATAGTGGCCTAATGAGAAAACCTGGATTAAGTAAAAATACTGGAGTAGGAAATGTCAGGGTCATACCATGGGAAAAAGAAAAAAAAAAAGGTGCATAATAAAAGTAAGGTCAGTAGTTGTCAGGAAAACATTGGTTCTTAACGCAGCATCTATATATAGCCTTTGAGCAAGTATTTACTAAGCACCACCTATGCCAGGTTGTCTAGGTGTGGGACTACAACAATGACCAAAATAAAACCCTGTGCTGAGTTTACATTCCTGTTAGGAGAGAAAGATACTGAACGATATAGAACCAGTGGGGATAAGTGTTATAAAGAAAAAATGGGGCAAGGGACTACACAATGAGGATATGGATGGAAAAAGCATATGAGGTACAGTAATATCCATTTTACAGAGGGAAACTGAAGCCACCTAGAGATGAAATAAATAGCTCAACTCAAGGCCATGCCACTGTAACAGCCAAAATTTAAACACAGGAAGGTTAGCTCACTATGTGTGCTCTTAACCTCACAGTACACAGAGAAGCGAGACTAGGATGGAAACAGATGCCATTAAGAAAGCTGACAGTGGCTTGGGTTGAGTAGTGATTTCCTATAGCAGGGATGCATTTTCCCCAAATGGGGTTTTTATGAATTGGGTGATTAAGAAACAAAGTGGAACAAGAAAGGGAAGTATTAACACAAATCCGTGGACACAGTAAAAGGCTTCATGTTTGCCAATTAAATATGTGTACATTAGCAGAATGCACAAAGCTATACTACATAGGAAATGCTGTATGTGAGTTTTATTTTGACTGCATACTTCAATGAGCTTTCACTGTTAAAACCTCTAATTTGGAACAAAGATCATGTCTGAATTGTAATTTTTTAAGAAAAATTATTGCTTTCAAACTACTCCCTACATAAAAGAAGACCTTACATTAGTTCTGCTTTCCAAAGTGTAAATGCTCAGCTGCAGGTGTTCTGGTTCTATTAGCACCAAGAACAACAGACTCTTAGTCTTTGACTCTTTCATCAGGAAAAATATTCCAGTAAATTCTCACAAAAGCCTATTTAGTAACCCACTGGGAAAGAGAACTTTCTCTTCACAGCTGTGAATTCCTACAAGGGAAAATCTGCCTCAATTATGAACAATTGCTTTTAGAGGCAAACAGCCCTGAAAACAGTTTTCAATGAATTTAAATGGGAAGAAGGAACAAATCTCCTAAGAATCTGAATCTAACCCCAAAACTGAGAGTACTTGCCTTGTTGTAATAAACAGAAAACAATGTCAAAAATTAAAGTGGAATAGAAATCATAGAAATAATGTCTAATAGTCTTAGAGACAGGAATGCTGTTAATCCTGAACACAACTCGGGGCACTTGGGTGGCTCAGTCGGTTGGGCATCTGACTTCAGCTCAGGTCATGATCTCACAGCTTGTGAGTTCGAGCCCCTCATCGGGCTCTGTGCTGACAGCCTGCAGCCTGCTTTGGATCCTGTGTCTCCCTCTCTCTGCCCCTCCCCCGCTTATGCTCTGTCTCTTTCCTTCAAAAATAAACATTAAATTTTTTAAAAATACTGAACACAACTCGATAAAACTTTTCACAGCATAAATTGAGTACGTCGTGGTTCTAAATTATATCCTAGAATTGACACGGATGTTGGCTCAACTGTGCCTACAATACAGAAAAGGATTATGTCGGAAATAAATTCATTTAGATTCAGCTGAACATATAAAAGTTGGTTAAAGCCCAAATGCTAGGAAAATGTAGATGAGTTTATGACAATAAAAGTTATTATCTATGTAAGCTTGCTTGTATTTGGAATTCTCTGCTTCTAAAGAAGAATCCAACTTTATACCATGTATTTTTTTTTTCCTTTGCCATATCTTACAAGATGAGGTATGCCATTTTGAATCATATTTTACAACTCTAACAAATCTTGAGGTAATCTTTGTAAAACCTACCTGTTGTGATCAAACTCTGACATCCATTTAAAAAAAATTTTTTTAATGGTTATTTTTTGAGAGAGACACAGTGTGAACGGGGTAGGGGCAGAAAGCAGGAGACATACAGAATCCGAAAATAGGCTCCAGCCTCTGAGCTGTCAGCACAGAGGCTGAGGCGGGGCTCAAACTCACAAACCATGAGATAATGACCTGAGCCAAAGTCGGAGGCTTAGCCAACTGAGCCACCCAGGCACCCCAATATCCATTTTTTTACATATGCCTAGGATCTGTTTGTGTACTGATATACATTTGAAGTTTATTTATTTAGAGAAAGCACAAGAGCATGTACAAGCAGGGTAGGGACAGAGAGAGAGAGGGAGAGAGAGAATTTCAAGTGGGCTCTAACAGCACAGAACCCAAGGTGTAGCTTGAACTCATGAGCAGTAGGATCATGACCAGAGCAGAGATCAAGAGTTGGATGCTTAACCAACTGAGCCACCCAGGTGCCCCAACATTTAATACACATTAGTAAATACTACCAAAAAAATTATTGGCAAAAGAACACAAGGTAGTTTACTCTAACAGAAAGAGAAATACAGAACATTCAGATGATAACCTACACAAGACCATTAACCCAAAAATTAACATTTAAACATAAAACTTTAAATGTTGATAACCATAACCTACAAGGAAAATGTCCAATCAACAAGATATATCCAAAAATAGAAACAGCTTCCTAATCAACCTTACAGGATTATACACTAATTAATTACTTCTAGAATGTAGATGCAGTTATTCCACCTGTTAATGTAATTTACTGTAGGGAATAATCTACATGGAAAACTGGAAGACCTAAATCTTAAAATTCTGATGAATTACAGCAGACTCAATTTATAAAATGACATTAAACTCCTTTATTTTGACAAAAGAATTAAAAGTATCTTCTATTAGTATAATTATTATTGGCAATGTTCAAAATCTCCTGTGACACCTCAGACAGGAGATGAGGAAATTAATCAAAGGTAGATAACACTCCTCATTATTGTATGGCTGCAACAGTAAACTACCCGTAATGAGAAAAACTAACACCGGTGGCAGGTGTTACAAAGTCAGTCCTGACACCTGAAAGGACTGTTCAATGTGCTAGTACTTTCTAATAAGTTGACTGCTAAGTTCCAGGCCTTTGAACAAACGTATTCAAGAAAAACAATTTTAAAACAATTAAATTTTTCTTAAATAAGTTTTTTAGTAAAAGTTATACATTTTAAGAACTGTTTATTTCTAAATAACGGTACTTTTAGTGAACTCTGCAATAAAGAATTGAGAAACAAATAATTGTGTTGGGAGACAATTAGGCTTTGATGTGAAGTGCATAGACTTGAGCCAGACTGCAGGCTTTCCCAATAGACTGGTTGCATACTACACCCTGTAAAATACAGCACAGAAGAAGTCACAGTATAAAAAGGACGAGGAAGATTAAATTACTTAAAATCCCTGGGCTTCGGTACGCTTGTTTATAAAATAGATATGATAATAGTACTTATGCCATAGAATTATTATGAATATTAAGTTAATATACGAAATGTGTTTACAATATGTATGCCACAATTCATTTAAATAAAGTCCTAGAGGAGTGACTGTGTTTGTGATTTTTTTTTAAGTTTATCCATTTTTTGAGAGAGAGCACACACGAGCGGGGGGAAGGGCAGAGAGAGAAGAGAGAAAGAGAGAGAAAGGCTTGATCCCACAAACCATGAGATCATGACCAGAGCCAAAATCAAGAGTCAGAAGCTCAATCAACTGAACCACCCAGGCACCCATATTTGTTTAAAAAAAAAAAAAAAAAAAAAAAAAGTGTGACATTGGCCTCAGCCACATCCATAGTAGAGAACAGTATTATTTATACTTTTATTTGGAATATAAATGTTGTTTATATTTTGTAGCCTCACAGTGCCTGACATATATTAAACTCTATGTGTACTAGCTTTTATTAAGTTGGTTGCATTGATAGGTCACTACAAATGACAGTAGTGTTTCTGCTAGTAAAGTAGTATCATGTTTCCTGGATGAAAATGACTTGACCCTTAAAGTACTGAAAGTAAAAGAACTATACTTATACCATGAAGCCCAGCAAATGATGGTATACTATCCTTCCTCAAATCTGTTAACAAGACTACAAAATATATACAATTATTTTAAAGGTTTTATTTTTTTAAGTAATCTCTACACCCAATGTGGTGCTCCAAATCACAACCCCAAGATCAAGAGTCACACACTCCACTGACCAAGCCAGCCAGGTGCCCCTATATTACAATTTTTATTTCCAGATAAAGGCAGAATAACTGTACTCTACTACAGATAAGGCTGAAGCAAAAGACTCCAAGTTGATTTTTTTTTTAAATAGACATATATCTAAGATTAGCTTAAGGAATACTGTGTAATATAAGTAAAAGCATAAATATTTTAAAGTTTTAAAGAAAACATTCATATTACAAACTAATATGATGTCATAAATTTAAAGTTTGGAATCATCAATTTAAATAAACTTTGGTCTAGTGCCAGAAACTGCTAGTCCTTTGACAGTGCATATTAAGAGCCAAAGCCAATAAAGCAAATTGTGGTGACATGTGGAAATGTGGTATGTAAAACGTATATAATTAGCAACAGCACCTCTGATCACAATACTTTAAAGTCCAGGCTTGACCATAAGCACTTGTTTGCACAGGTACTTATCTTCCTGGCACCTTCTCCCTCCTACTTTCTACCTGACCTCACATCTCTTGACATATTATGGAAAAGAGAAGGCAAGAACCCAAAGATTCTCCCCTATTCTCAGGATTCCTACCCTCGAGTGATTGGCCTCATGAGGCTCCATTTATTTTATGCAGAGACAGCCTGAATAAGAAAGTATATGGTTGAATGTGTGAATTTCTGTATTCATGTATGTGAAAATATTTTGGGACATCAACTCTGATTTTAATATTCAGTCAGTAATCTTAGCCTGCTCAGAGGTGAATTTTCTTGATATTACAGGATCTAAAGAATTTCCACCTAATAATGTTGGTAAGTACAAAACAAGCCAACACAGGCAATGTGACTGCTTCCGGAGGTAGATATCTCATATTCAGAGAACAGGCACTGCCACATCAAAAATGGAGTTTGCTTTGTAATTATTCTGAGATCTGGGATATTGCGTGTGTGTGTGTGTGTGTCTATGAGTGCGTGCACACAAGCATGCACATTTGTCTCTTTGCAAGTGGGTGTATGTTATGTATAAATATTTTGCGTTTTATATAAGAAAAGGGTTACTACCTACCTAGCTCCCTTGGGACAAGCATGCTTACAGCTCCCTTTCTTTGTAATACACCTTGAACTAAGGGGTAGCAGCTAGAAATGCTAATACTTTGGGTTAAGGTTTATTTACATTCATGAAAACAATGTTAAAGAATGGAAACAAATTAGGCAGACTCTAAACTGCATAGGTGAGAATTTTATTTCACTAGGGAGATATAGGAATAAAAATGTTTTTCATTCTGTATAAACAGCTAAATCTTTGATCTTCCAAAGAAAACCAGGAAAAGAAAATGCAGACAATTCACACATACACATACACACACACACACACACACACACACACACACCAATGAATGTGAAAATTTATGAATTACCAAAAACCTTTAAAATTGCAAATTCAAATAAAATTTAATTTTTGATTATCAAAATTAGAAAAGCTGTTTTAAAAGATTATATTCATGGGGCACCTGGGTGGCTCAGTCAGATAAGCGTCTGACTTAGGATTTCAGCTCAGGTCATGATCTCATGGGATCAAGCTCTGCATCATACTCTGCACTGACAACGTGGAGTCTGCTTAGGATTCTCTCTCTCCCTCTCTCTTTGCCCTCCCTTCCTCACTCTCTCTCAAAATAAATAAACTTTAAAAAAAATTTATGAAAAATTAAAGATTATACTCCTATAAGACAGGATGCTCTCAAACAGACACACATATACAGCTGGTATTAATATAAATTGGCAGAATCTTTCCTGAAGGATAACCTGGCACTTTGGATGAAAAAGTTAGAACATCTTCATATCCTTTGGTTAAGTACTTGAACTACTTGCAGGATTTATTCTAAGGAAATAATCTGAAATGTGGAAAAGCACTATTTATAAGGTAATTATCATAGCATTAATCATAATGGAGAAAAGTTGGAAACAACCAAAGCAGAATATTTTAGTACATCCATATTGATGGAATATTTTATACTTATTAAATTCATGTTTTCAAGCATATTTAATTTAATAATACAGGAACACTACCATTTTCTAAACTATATACCATGTGATCCTAATTTTTTTAATAGAAAATTAATGTCTATTTTAAAAAGACATGAAGAAATCACACCACAGCATTAATGCTAGTTATCTTTGGATGATAACAACTTTAATTTTTTACTCTACACATTACTATATTTTAAAGATAATCTAGAATCTTGTTATTCAATGTGTGGTTGTGTGGGCCAGCAACATCAGCATCATCTCAAGGCTTAACCTCAGATCTATGAAAACAGAACTGTGTAGTTTAGTAAAATCCCCAGGTGATTCATATTTACTAGAATGAGCACATATCCTGTTATAATCAGAAAGCACATTTTTAAAATATCATCACCTGTATTATTTACTATTGATGCTATAACACAAATTCAGTGGCTTAAACAACACTAATTACCTCAATTCTATAGGTCAGAAGTCTGGGTAACCATGGCTCAACGAGGATCCATTGCTTAGTCTCACAAGGCTGAATCAACATGTAGGCAAGACTTGCTTTCCTTTCGGTGTCTCTAGACACTAATATACTTCCAAACTTTGTCAGACTGTTGGCCAAATTAAGTTCCATGCAATTTTAGAACTAAGGTCCCTATTTCTGTGCTGGTTTTCAGTTGGGGAATTGTTATCTTCTAAACACAACCTGCATTTCCTTGGTTTGAGGTCCCCTTTCTCCATCTTCAAAGACTTTTCATGCCTCTCATCTCTCTGACTTTCCATTCTGCCTCATGTCTTTATTTTTTAAAGGCTCATATGATTAGATTGGGTCCACCCAGATAATCCAGAATAATCTCCTTGTTTTAGAGTCCAGAACCTTAATCACAGCCACAAGTTCTCTTCTGTCAAATGTTAATACATGAACAACATGGGTGTTAGGGGTGCTGACTCCACACAGTCAAAACTCTATGTATAACTTTTGACTCCCCCAAAACTTAACTCCTAATAGTCTACTGTTGACCAAAAAGCCTTACCAATGACATAGTCAATTAACAAATATTTTGTATATGTATTACATATTTTTACAATAAAGTAAGCTAGAGAAAAGAAAATATTAAGAAAACCATAAGGAAGAGTACATACATTTACAGTACTGTGAAAAATCCAGGTATAAGTAGACCCATGTAATACAAACCCATGTTGTTCACGGATCAACGTGTAACAAATTCTGAGGAAGAACAAAATGTGGGCAGACATCTTGCGGGGGGAGGTGCTGCTATTCTGTCCACTACATCACCTAAATGCATAATAGAAGTACTTAGCCTGACTTTCCTTGCATTCCACTGTGCTATTAATTTTCCAGCCCTCACACATTTTTCTTACAGCCCTGCAACAGGTAGCTCCCACCACCACCATCACCCACTTCTCACCTTTCACCTTCTTTTGCTAACTATCCAAGGATTCTTTTTGTTCCATTGTTCTAGTTGTTAGTGAGTAAAGACTCTATGGGGAAAACAGTCTCCATTAGGAAGAAAAAATAAGGGGTCCCTAGGTAGCTCAGTTGGTTAAATGTCTGACTTCAGCTTAGGTCATGACCTTGCAGTTCATGAGTTCGAGCCCCGCAACGGGCTCTGTGCTGACAGCTCAGAGCCTGGAGCCTGCTCTGGATTCTGTGTCTCTTTTGCTCTCTCTCTGCCCCTCCACCCCCCCTCGCTTGCTTGCTCTTTCTCTCTCTCTCAAAAATAAATGTTAAATTCTTCTTTAAAAAAGGAAGAAAAAATGAGGATTTGCTGGAACTATAGCATTACTACTTTTAGGTGAATGTTAAAAGGACTCTAATACCTGTTAAGGAATCCAGATTTCAGAAATGAAGACACTACACCTACAAAGTTCCAGAACCCCAAACAAGACTTTTTTCTCCAATATTAACTTAGTGAAACCAGAATATAAAGGCATGATTGGTTCTCTGCTATCACTTTAAAGAACAACATGTTACAGAAATCTAATTAAGGCCTGACTGAATGTGGGGAAAAAAAGGTATATATCACAGTTAATGCAATATTAATTCCTGTACTCTGTTAAGAACTTTTTCTAATTACAAAATATTTCAAATACACAGAAAATAACACACTCATGTACCCACCACCCAGATTTTAAGGATGTTAACATTTTGCCACACTTATTTCTGAACTCTATTCTCATCCCTTTGCCTTCTCTTCCTGACTTCTTTCTGTCTCCAGCAGCAGCTAATATCCTGAAGTTGGTGAGAATCATTTCCATGCACAATTTAACTTTTTTTTGAGAGAAAGTGGGCATGTGAGGGAGAAGAGCAGAGAGAGTGGGAGAGAAAGAGAATCTCAAGCAGGCTCTGCACTGTGCAGAGCCCAACATGGGAGCTTGAACCCACAAACCATGAGATCATGACCTGAGCTGAAACCAAGAGTCAGCACTTAACCAACTGAACCACCCAGGTGCCCCACAATTTAAATTTTAATAAATACTCTATATATTAATCAAATAGTAAACTTTTGCATGAAGTAATATTTCCATTTTATGTCTAGTATCTCAAAATACAGTGCACCCTGACTACCCAACACTGGTCTTAAATTGGTCAATATCACTTTGGCAGGTAATTTCTATATTGAAAATGAATTCATCAGACTATCATAGTGTGATGACATGAACCATTAAGATATTTCAATTAACTCTGTCTACTCTGATTTCTCCCTTCCATTTGATGAAGGATCTTTAGGACTGTTTCCTATTTTTAGCTATTATGAATGGTACTGCTATGAACATTCTAGTATGTGTCTGTAGATAAACAACTGTAGGCATTTCTACTGCATTTATACTACATTAGTTATCTATTGCAGTTCTGTAGGTTAAAGTCCAACAAGTCTCACTAGTTTAACATCAAGATTTCAGTAGGACTACATTCCTTTTGGAGGCTCTAGGGGAGAGCCCATTTCCTTGCCTTTTCTAGTTTCTAGAGCCTGATCACAATTCTTGGCTCATGGCCATCCTCCTCCATCTTCAAAGGTTGCCCTGATGGGTTAAACCCTTCTCACACTGCATCAACTCTGATCTTGCTTCTGTCAGTAAACCTCCTTTTCTGACTTGGAACTTTTCAGCTTCCCTCTAGCATTATTAGGAACTTTGTGGTTACACTGGGCCCAGTCCCCCAGAATAATCCCCCTATTTTCAGGTCAGCTGAGTAGCAACCTTAAGTCCACCATCCATCAGCAACTTGATTCCCCCTTGACATATAATGTAATATAATCACAGGTTCCAAGGGTTAGGATATAGACATTTAGGGAAGGCCATAATTTCTATCAACCACATATACACAGAAAGAGAATTACTGTGACATAGGGTATGTAACATTCAACTTTAGTAGATACTGGGCATTTTCCATTGTACCAACTTACACTCCCATCAGTAGTTTCTGAGAGTTGCAGTTGATATATTCCATCTTTTTCATTTTAGCTTTTCTTGTGGGAACACAGTGAAAAGTAGTGATTCTAATTCAGTTCTTTAATGGCTAATGAAGTTCAGTGCTTTTTAACCTTTTTTTTTTTTTTTTTTTTTTTTTTTTTTGGCTATTCAGATATCCTCTGAAAAGTCAGTTCAAGTTTTCTGTCCATTTATTTTAACTGGGTTGTCTTTTTTTTTTTTTTTTAATGTTTATTTATATTTGAGGGGGTGGGAGAGAGAAGACGGAGAGACAGAGACAGAATCTGAAGCAGGCTACAGGCTCTGAGCTGTCAGCACAGAGCCAGACGTGGGGCTTGAATTCACAGCTGTGAGATTATGACCCGAGCTGAAGTAGGACGCTTAACAGACTGAACAACCCAGGTGCCCCTGGATTGTCTGTCTTATTGCTTTGAAGGGGTTCTTTATATATTCTAGCTATGTCTTTTGTAAGATATAAATATGGAGATAATCTTCTCTCACTCTGCAGGTTGCATTTTCATCCTCTTAGATATGTTTTTGATAGAAGTTATGTTTTTGATTAACTTTAATACAGTCTAATTCATCAATTTTTTTCTTTATGGTTAGTGATTATTGTGTCCTGTTTTAGAAATCTTTGACTACTTCAAGACCAGATATTCTCCTGTATTCTTTCAAATAGCTTCACTGTTTTACCTTTCACTTTTCTACCTGCAATTCATCTTGAATTGATTGTACACATATATATATACTCACTAAAGAGACCATTCCTTCCTTTTTTTTAATTTTTTAATTTTTTTTTTTTTTTTTTTGAGACCATACTTTCCTAACGTACTAAAAGTGTCACATTCATCTTTGATTAAATAACCATATATTCTGGATCTGTTTCTGAACTCTACTGGTCAATTTTTCTACCCGTGTATGTACAAATAGCAGACTGTTTAAATTACTTTAGTTTCATAACAGGTAGTTTAAACTTTGCTCTCTGGTATTTTAAACCTTCCAACTTTGTTCTTCATGACCACTTTAGTTCTTCTTTGTACTCTGCATTTCCATATGAATTTTAGAGGCTGTCAATTCACATACACATACACACACACACACACACACACTCACACTCACACACCAATTTGCTGGAATTTTTACTGGAACTACATTGATTATGTGGATTATTTTGGCAGAGAACTGAATCTTTACAACATTGAGTCTTTTATTCCATGGACATGGTATATTTCTATTCCACCATTTAGGTCTTCTTTAATTTCTCTCAGTAATGTTTTCTAGCTCTCAATGCAGAATTCTGACATACCTTTTGTTTTGATTTGTTCCTAGGCGTTAGGTTTTTTTTTCCTAATGCTACTTTGAATGGTATTATTTTTTAAATTTTGTTGTTTATTTGTTTGCTGCTTGGCATATAGAAATGCTTTTTTATTGACCTTGAAGCCAACAAACTTACAAAATTGACTTACTAGTTCTAATACATTAGCTATGTATTCATTTGGATCACAATGATGTCATATGTGAATAAGATTTTATTTCTTATAATCCAATCCTTACAACTTCTTTAATTTGCCTTAGTGAACTGTCTAGGATATCTAGTATAATGATGACCAGAAGTGGTGACAGTACTGTCCTTGTTTCTGATGTCAGAGGGAAAGCTTTCAATATTTTTTTTTTTAATTTTTTTTTTAACATTTATTCATTTTTGAGACAGAGAGAGACAGAGCATGAATGGGGGAGGGTCAGAGAGAGGGAGACACAGCATCTGAAACAGGCTCCAGGCTCTGAGCTATCAGCACAGAGCCCGATGCGGGGCTCGAACTCACGGACCGCAAGATCATGACCTGAGCCGAAGTCGGCCGCTTAACCGACTGAGCCACCCAGGTGCCCCTCAATATTTTTATCATTATGAGATGTTTGCTGTAGGATTTTTGTAAATGTCCTTTATTAAACTAAGAAAGTTCCTACCTAGGGTGCTAAGAGTTTCTATCATGAATAGATGTTGAAATCTGTGAAATGCTTTTTCTGCATCTGTCAGATTGTAATGATCTGTGTCCCTTTGTTGTTGTTGTTAATATGGCATATTAAACCAACCTTGCATTTTGGGAATAAACCCCTTGTAGTCGTGATGCATTATCATTTTTATCATTTGATTAAATTTTTTAATATTCTGTTTGGGATTTCTACATTTATGTTTATGAGATTGACATATATATAATATATGCTATATGCTATATATATATATATATATTATATATATATATTATATATACTATATATATATAATATATATATTATATGCTATAATTTGCTTTCTTATAATGTCATTTCTAGGTTTTGGAATAAATATTACACTCATTAAAAGAGATGGGAATTATAACTTCTTCTTTTCAGTGAAAGAATGTATGTAATATTGATGTTATTTCTTTCCTAAATGTTTGGAAAACTCTACTGATAAATCTGCTAAGTTTTAAAAACTAAAATTTCAGGAGTTGGTCTGGAAGATAAATGGCTGCCAAGTGATTCCTAATCTCTCCACACATCCTCCCCCAAATTACAAAATTAGCAAGGAGTGAAAGAAAACCATGCCAACAGGATTACTCAGAGACAGAGAATACTACATCTTTGAAATTATCAGGTACGGAAATAAACACCAAATTACAAAAACGATTTCCTGCTGCCGTTGAAAGCCGATGGGCACAAAGTGATAAAGAGGGGGCTTAAGAAATCCATGTAAAACAGGAGAGGGACATGGAAGACTTTGAGGAAGTACAGTCAAAATCACCCCCAGAATGAGAAAATCTAACACTATGTTCTAAAATACTGAGTACAACTTGGGGATTTGGTGGTTCACAGGACTGGCTATAGAAAAGGAATCTGAAAGTGAGAAAGGCTAAAATTGATAGTTTGAATAAGCACAGCTTCCAAAGAAGACCCAGATAAGTAGAGAAGAGGTGAAACCCTCAGAGAAATAAAAGAAAAAAATTAGAGGGGAAAAATAAAGATTCTGTAAAAACAAAAGAGATACAAATCATGCCAACTCCTCTCTCATTTCCACTGTATCACTAATGCATCCATTCAAAACTAAACTGTGAGAAGCTGGCACTCTCAAATTAGGGATCCTAGCCACAAATTATTCAGAAATAGAAAATATCAAGCTAATTCTATAAAAAGCTACTGTAAGAATAAAGCAGAACATGTAAATTCAAACATTTCAGCTGATGAAAAGCACCTCCCTCCCTGAGAAAACCCATGAAAGAAAAATGGTCATTCCAAACTGAATTCAGTATCTTCAAGTAGCACAGTTGCATGAAAAAAGGAAATTTAAAAAACAGGACTAGAAATGGACCCACACACATACCCCAAAAAAAAAAAAAAAAAAAAAAAACAAACAATAGGGGCTAGGAGATAATATAAATGAAAGTTGATTGAACTCAAAAAAAGAAATAAAAGAATAAGCGTGAATAAAAATTTAATACAGGACATTGAAGAAAAACAGGAAAACAACCCAGAGAATGAAATTCATTAAAAAAAGAAAAAGGAGTCAGAGAAATAGGCAAAGAAGACATAATATATGAATAACTGGAAATGAAACAACAAATATTTACCTATTGAAAGGGTTCATTCAATACCTGGGGAAACTGACTATAAAGAATCAATTCTAAGACTTATCCTAATAAAGCACTAGACTTCATAGAGAAAACTCAGGGCCTCCAAGCAAATAACAAAACTAAAGAACTACAAAAACAAAAGAATTATAATGCCACTGGACTCATTGAAAGCAAAAAAGTACCAAACCCAGATAGTTTCACAGGAAGATTTTACCAAATCTTTACAAACCATGTAGTTCTGATGCCACATATATTGTTTTTGAGATAGAAAATGAAGAAACACCCCAATTCTTTTAATGAAGTATAACACTGACACCTAAATCTGATATATATAGCACAAAAAAATTAAATTAGACCAATATTATTTAGGTATATTTTAGTAGGCAGTCTCTGTGATGATCCCTAATGATCACTGCCCCCCCTGGTGTTTACACCCTTGTGTATGTAATCTTCTCCACTTGACTGGACTGGACCTAGTGACTGTCATCTAATAAACAATACAGTAAAAGACATGGGATGTTCCGTTCCAGGATTAGGTTACAAAGACTGTGGGTTTCTATCTTATCTATTCTCTTTCTCTCAGAACCCTCAATTTGGAGGAAACAAACTTCCAGGTTGTAAGTAGCCCCATGGCAAGTCCAGGCAAGCCCAAGAAACTGATATCCCCAGCTAATAGTCAGTGAGGACCTGAGGCCTGCCAATAGCCACTTGAGTAAGCTTCAAATCAATCTTCCCTCAGTTGGTTCCTGGGTATCTTGATTATAGCTTCATGAGAGACCCTAAGCCAGAGGCACCCAATCAAGCCACACACATACGCCTGATCCCTAGAAATAATAAATGTTTATGTGTTAAGCTGTAAGTTTTAAGGAGATTTATTACTCAAAAATAGATAACAAATATAAATATCAAAGCAAAAATCCTACTATCAAATAGATTTGAACACCATATTAAGAAAATCATACACTCTAAAAGGGGCTTATACTTTAACTGGTTACAAATCAATTACTATAATTAATCATATTAATAGGTATAAAAAGAACCATTTATCTTCATAGATGCTGAAAAGTCCTTGGATGAAATTCAGTACCTCAAAACTCTTGAAAAACTAAAAACGGAAGGAAAATTCTTCAGCATGAATCTATATACAAATATAAACCTCAATCCTAAAGCTAGCATCTTACTTAAAGGGGATACAATAGAGGTATGTCCACAAAGGTCAGGAACAAAGCAAGGATGGCAAATCTCTCGCTACTGTTTAATATTGTACTGTAGGTATTAACCATAACAATAAGAATAAAAAACTATCAGAGAAATAATAATTGGGACAAAGCAAAAGTATCTCTGTAGTACAATTAGAAAATTAAAGAATCAGGGGCTCCTGGGTGGCTCAGTCAGTTGGGTGACTGACTTCACTCAGGTCACAAACGCACAGATTGTGAGTTCGAGCCCCATGTCAGGCTCTGCACTGACAGCTTAGACGCTGGAGCCTACTTTGGATTCTCTGTCTCCCTCTCTCTCTGCCCCTCTCACATTCTATCTCTCTCCTTCAAAAATAAGCATAAAAAAAAAAAAAAGAAAATTAAAGAATTGATAAAACCAAGTCAACAGAAAAATTCAGTTAGCAGCATATAAAATTAGCATAAAAATAACCTTCATCCAATAGACAAATAAGAAGTTAGATGACATAAAGGAAGAGAAAACTCAGTTTGCAACGGCAACAAGAGCAAAATACTTTGAAATATACTTACACTTAAATATTTTTTAAAATCTATTAAGAAAATTATAAAACTCCGAGAGACATAAAAACGGACTTAAATATTAAGACATCTCCTGTTCTTAGTATGTGTCTCAACTTTATCAAGATGTCAGTTCTCTCTAAATTAGTTGATAAATTTAATGTTAGTCAAATAAAAATATCAACACCTGTTTTTATTCTGGAGGTAGACAATTGATAGGACGTGTCCAACAGAAAAAATAAACATGCAAGAATAGCAAGGAAAATAATGAAAAAAAAAAAGCTATGAGCAGGGACCAGCCCTGTTATCAGACATTAAAACATATTAAAAATAATTAAACATACTTAAAAATATATAAAAATAGTACATGAATCCTGGTACATGAATAGTCAAACAGACCAATGGAACAGAACAAATCTATTATCAACAGATGCAACTACAAGTGGAAATCTAGTATATGATAATATCTAGTATATAGCATAAGATAAATCCAGTATATAATAAGTATATGATATGACAGTTATATCCACAGAAGGCCTTTTTAAAGAAATAGTATTGAGACAAATGGATAGCTATTTGGAAAAAAAGAGAAAATAAGATTCATTACTCACTCCATAAAAACAAACTAAAAAATGGATTAGATATATAAATATAAAACACAAAACTATACAAGTAATAGAAGAAAACATGAGTGAATTCTTCTATAGCCTGAACATACAGAAAGGCTTTTTAAAAAGTACTCAAATCCAAATGGAATAAAAAGATGGATAAACACGATGACAATAAACACTTGCATGGCAAAAACAAACAACAAAACATAAGCAAAGTCAAAAGACACAAAGACAAGCTGGACAATTATATAAAAAATATATCATCAAAAATAACAAATATCCTTAATATTAAAGAACTTAGGAGTGCCTGGGTGGCTCAGCTGGTTAAGTGGCCAACTCTTGGTCTTGGCTCAAGTCATGATCTCACAGTTTGTGAGTTCAAGCCCCAGGTTGGGCTCTGTGCTGATGGTGTGGAGCCTGCTCAGGATTGTCTCTCCCTTTCTCTGTCCCTCCCCAGCTTGCTCTCTCAAAAATAAATAAGTAAACTTAAAAAAAATAATAAAGAACTTATAAAATTAAGGGAGAAAAAGCCAAATATCCTGTAGAGAAATAAGCAAAACATGAATAATTCACAAAAAAGATATAAAAATGGTTCTTAACCATATGAAAATGTGACCAATTTAACTTTAAGAGAATTATGCACGTTAAAACTATGCTGAAATACTACCCTCACCCATTAGACTAACAAAAATTCAAAAGCTGTTTAACAGCAGCCTTTGCCGGCAAGGCTAAGTCAAACAGACTATAGAAAATGTAAGGATGGTCTATTCCCTATGGAAGTGAATTTGGCAATATCTAATGAAACTAAACATTCATTTAACCTTTGATTCAGCAGTACTTCTAGAATCTATCCTTAAGATATAACATTAATAACACCGAAAAAGTACACACAGTTATTCATTACAACAGAGTACATATTAAAAACATAAAATTCAATCAAGAAGGACAGGAAGAAAAAAAAAAAAAAACACTGAAAACTGAAAACAAAAACTAAATGAACTAACATTTTAAATGAATAACATAACCACATTGAAGAAGGAAAAACATCAGGGAACTAATTTAAGTAACTTCTGAACACAGTGCAGTGCTTTATGTATCTGTGTATCTGTAGTCTAGGGAAAAAAACAAACACTAAGAGGCAAATCTTGAACTCTTTTAGGTAGTTTCACTTTTCATAGTGGTATAGACACAACAATTCTAAAACTACCTCATATAATAAGATCAAGCAAATGAATAAATATGGTGATGTTAACTGGGAGCCAGGGGACCAGTGGTGCAGGAGATACAATATGGAATGGGAGAAGACCAAACTTTGTGAGAACAGACTGCACTGGGAGATATCAAGGATAAACTCATGATCTCTAATAAATAAATGGATTAATTAATGTATGGCCTAGCTTTGTTTGCTAAAAAAGTCCACAAAGATGCCAGTAGCAATGAGAACACCAGGCATCTAGATCTTGGTTTTTAAAAATACTATTCCCTACTTTAAAGAACCAGTGCTGGGACACCTGGGTGGCTCAGTCGGTGATCTAGCAGTCCGTGAGTTCGAGCCCTACATCGGGCTCTGTGCTGAACTCAGAGCCTGCAGCCTGCTTTGGATTCTGTGTCTCCCTCTCTCTCTGCCCCTCCCCTGCTCTCTCTCTCTCTCTCTCAGAAATAAACACACACACAAAAAAGTACCAATGCTAAAAGTAAGGAAAGAAGGAAGGAGGGGAAAGGAGGGGAGGGAAAGAGGAAGGGAGAAAAGTACTCCTATGAGACATGCCTGAATCTAGGGTCAGGTAGAGGAAGATGTAAGATGCCTGTACTCAGAAAGTTAAGGAAGTACTCAAACCAATGAATGAATGAATGAATGAATGAATGATGGAGCACATCAAAAGGATATGTGAGCCAGCTTAAAAAGCTCCCCGCTGGCCAAATCCGGGACAATTTAAGCATCAAAACAATCAAGGACAGTAATGAATCATAAACTGCTGAAAATGAGGAAATCTATTATCCCATACTGATGATAAATATACACACACAGACACACAACACACACGTAGAGAATGGGATAAAGGAGAGCTTTTCTTTAGAGTCAAATGACAACTGATACATACCAAGGGAGTGACAGGGTCAGAAAAATACAAATTAGCAACCATCATAGTAAAGATGGCTTGGGAAAGAGTAATCAGAGAACGCTAAATCTAGTGGAGAAAGTCTGGTGAAAAACACAGTATTAGACTTGTCTTAAAGCATCCCTCAAGGATTACTTATTAGTTGGCAAGGCAGGAAAAAGCCATCTATAGTGGAGAAACCAAACACTTTGGACAGTATGATCAAAGTCAGCATCACTAATGATGGGCAGAAAAACCACTTGTATGCATCTAGATGTGATACCCTGAGAATACATCACTTTTGCAGAGATAGTATCCAGGGACACATAACCTGAATCAAATGATGAGAAAATATCAGAAATCCTCAAGATGAAAAAACAATCTATTAAAAAACAAGAAGCAAAACCTGGCCTGTTTTCTTTAAAATGTCAATGTCATGAAAGACAAAGGCAGGCTACAGAACTCTTCCAGATTAAAGGAAAGTGATGAGATCTTGACAACTAGCTGCAGTACATGAACCTGCAATGGAGGAAAACAATGCTACACTGGACATTATTGTCAGATTGACAAAATCGGTGTATAGATAGTATATTAGATAAAAGTATTGCATCAAGGTTAAATTTCCTGCCTTTGACAACAGTACTGTTGTTATGTAAGACCAGATTCTTGTTCTTAACAATATATATAGTTATGTGCATGTCTCTGTGTGTGTATGTGTGTAAAGGATTAAAAGGGCAAGATATTTGTAACCTACTCTCAAATTTCTCAGGAAAAATATGCACACATTCATATATATATAAACATACATACTCATATAGGAGAGATAGAAAATAAAAACAAAACATTAAGATGTCAAAAACTGGTAAATCTAAGTGAATGATATAGGGAAATTCTCGGTATCACTCCTGAACTTTTTCTGTAAGTTTGTAATTATTTCCAAACCAGAAAAAAACAAACAACAACAAAAAACCCAATTCTAGTTTCTGTCTTGCACCAAATTCAATAACAAAAATTAAATATTAGACATGTCATTAAAATATTTACATGCTTACTTGATAAAAATTGATGCTAAAAGCCAAGCAGTTGGACTTTGTCATTTTCTCTTTTCTAGGGTAGTTTTGAGGGATTTTTTCTTTTCTCTTTCTC
This sequence comes from Panthera onca, assembly GCF_046562875.1. Lineage (NCBI taxonomy): Eukaryota > Metazoa > Chordata > Mammalia > Carnivora > Felidae > Panthera > Panthera onca. Next base: position 114,153,753 of record NC_138343.1, read on the forward strand.
CTTTCCGCCCTTTTTTGAATGAGGTGGAATAAGACAGAAAGTAGAATAAAGGAATGCGTGTTCTAAGTACCTCCTAAAACACATTCTGGAATCTTGAGCTTAAAACCAATCTAAGAAACCATATTATAATTACACTTAAAATAATGTTTGTATAAGTGAAACTTTATCAGTTTGTCACATATAGGAACTATCATTATTAAAGTTTTCTAAACAGTATCTAAACAAAAGTTTAAAAACTAAAAAGTTTACAAAGGTAACTAAGAATAACAAGGTTACCAATTTTCATTGGTCCTCAAAGAGGTGAAAGGTGAGACCTATATTCTCTATTCCAAGCCGATATGTTGTAGGCAGAATGATCCCACAAAGATGTCCACGCCCTAATCCCTGGAACCAGTGCATGTGTACTTTACACAAGAAAAGAGACTTTGCAGATGTAATTAAGATTACATACATTAAAAGAGGGAGGTTATCTGAATGGGCTCTTAATTTAACCACATGAACTCTTAAAAGCAGAGAACTTTCTCCAACTGGAGTAAGGTAAATGAGAAAAATTCAAAGTATGAGAGAAACTCAACCCGCCGCTGCTGCAGGGAGCCACATGGAAAACATGAGAAGGAATGCAGAATGCAGACATCCTTTAGGAGTAAGGACCAGTCCCTGGCTGATAGTCAGCAAGGAAAACAGGGACATGGGTCCTACAAGTACACAGAACGGAAATCTGCCAGTTGTGATCAGGATGAGCCTGGAAGTGGATTCTCCCAGAGTCTCCAGTCTAGCCAACATCCTGATTTGGGCCTTGTGTGACCAGCTTTACAGAAACCAGTTGGCCTAGCTGGACTTCAGGCTTCTACATTTGTGAGATGACAAACCGATCCTGTTTTAAGCCACTAAATCAGTGGTAATTTGTTATGGCTGCAATAGAAAACTAATAACGCAAATAAGTATTTTCTTAATTTATATTGCAATCTAAATATTTTAATTAGTCAAGACAGAGCAAAAAATTAGAAGCAAATCATTTTATCACAGTTCTAGCTTTTTATTCCCTACATCAATTTTGTAACTAAAAAAGAAACATAATCTCTGAATGACCAGATTCCAAGCACTGAGGAATGCCAATTTTTAATTCATAATGCTTTGCTTTTAAAAATGTTTTTAAGGGGTACCTGGGTGGCTCAGTTGGTTAAATGTCTGACTTTTGATTTTGGTTCATGTCATGATATCACGGTTCGTGAGATCAAGCCTCACATCAGGCTCTGCGTTGATAGTGCAGAACCTGCTTAGGATTCTCTCTCCTCCCTCATTGCCCTCCTCCCCTCAAAGTAAATAAATGAACATTTTTTAAAATGCTTTTTAAAAGCCATTTTTTCTAAGAATGTTTTATATGAAAATTATGACTCAGTTGAGTGCAATTTAATATAAGGGTCTACATATGCCAAGTAGACCTGAATGTTTCTGAACTATTCTGAAATATTAATTTGTTATAAGTATCAGCAACGGGTGCTTACAGGGTTGGGAGCAGAGGGCAGGATAATGCTAGAATACTGCATGAGCTAATTTCTTTGGAATATTCACATCCAGTGTATCTCTCATCTTCTGAAATATTTCCCATGGTAGTAACAGCAACAGGGACGAAAATCTTAGTTGAGTGAATTCTAGGCAATTCTCCAAGGTAAGAAAGTTAAACAAGCTAAACATATAACCCTAAGGAAGGAACTTATCTTTTAAAAGAATGCTATGAAAGTTTTTGGTGTTCTTTTGGAACACATAGATATTTTTAGAATAATAATTAAAGCAATTTGTCATAGAGAATAACTGACAAGGGTCTGATAAAGTTGGGAGGAAAATCAGCTATACACTTATACTGACTTACGGCTTCCTTGTAACTGTGGCTAGTAAGGTAGTTCAGTATGCAATACTCTCTATTAGCCTCTAACCTTTAAGAGCTTTTGTTCTCGGTGTGTAGGTTAAAAGGGGCTGAACAGCTGAAGACAATGCTTTTCAAAATTCTATTGTGAAGGATCAGTTTCTACCATTTGTTTTTCAACTCCTTGTCAACTGTGAATCAACAATTTTGTAAAATGAGGTAAAACTACATTACTAGAAAAATGAAACAAAATCCTAAGGCATACAAGTCTCTTGGGTGCTAAACATGTTTAATGAATGACTCAAATGAATGCAATTTAATATGAGGGCCTGTATATACCAAGTAGTTGATCCACAGATGAACATGTCTGCATTGGCAAGGTGAATGTAGCAGGTATATTACTAGATTTATCTGATGAGGGCAAGACCCCAGGACACAGAACACTTCCTTCATTTAGGGGACAGCAAACAAGGCAAACTAGCAGTACTAAAGGACTAAGTAGTCTGTGATTGTTTTCCCTGTGATTTTGCCTTTTGTCCTAAACCCTAACTACACCCAAACACAGATCAGGAATGACTATGAAGGATAATGCAAAAGTCTAAAAAATGCTTAAAGATGAACACCAGGCTCTACATGAAAGAGTGCACTATTTCCAGAGGATATCTATAAAGTTTAATTTGTACTTACTTTTATATAAAGGCTTTTTAAGTATAATAATGCACATTCACATATAACTTAGAATTCCTTAAATGTATTAAATTATATATTTAAACATGTACTTTTAAATATGTTACATATATAATTACATATTTGAATTATGTATTACACAAATACCTGTATTTCAGGATAAAGTGAGAAAAGTATTTAATCCTTTCACACATAGAACATTTTAAATTAATCTCACGTTGTCCTTTATAAAGCCAAGACCCTTCCTCCTACAGAATCAAATGTAGTATCCTAATGCAATCTGCACTGATGACAGCAGAGGGCACTGTCATACGAAATGACCATTTTTCACAGTACACACGATTCCTCCCCAAACAAGAGCTAGTTTTCAAAAAGGCTAAGATCTTTATAAATTGTCTTATACACCAAAACTATTTTAATATATATATTTATGTGAATACAAAGTGATCTATTTCAACTGATAAATTGGAAACTGAGTCATGAATTATAAAAAAGAAGAAAAATTAAATAATTTAATACTTTACATAAGTAAACTTACTCTTTCCTAACACTATTTCTATTACTATACGATGCCATTTATACTAAGTTCAAAAAGAAAATAAAACAGAACATATCAGCTACAGAAGAGTTAATTTCCTTAGGAAATAAGGAAAGTATGAAGTAATTTGATTAAAAAAGAGAAAATAATTATAATAAATATAAATAAAATATATATTTATTTATA